>NC_135377.1:1447500-1801666 GCF_049243985.1 Paroedura picta
TGAAAAGCGGGATATTAAACGCAACTCTTCTTCCTCTCTTAACCTTATGCCCCTCATGACCAGAAAGGATCTTTAGCGTGAGGAGTTTCCCATGGTGCCGGCCGTGTCTTGAGGCTGGCTCCTGAGAAGCTGGCAGAGTGGGTTTCCGCCTCTCGGGTACCTCTCCTCAACCCCAGTCTGCTGCAGGGGTCCTCCGTGTGCATGCTCTGGGCCCCCTCTTCCAGCTCAGGCTCCCCCTCCCTTTTTTCCCACCTCCAGACGATCGCTACATCCACCCCCTGCAGGAGGCCTTTTCCATCCAGCTGATTTCCCCCGTGAGCTGGGAGACCATCCCCAACACCAGGTGAGGAGCACGGGAGGGGCTGGGCACAGGGCAGCCTAATCCCGTCTCCTCACTGGGAGTGGCTAGCACGGGGCAAGGTTCCTGGGGGGGGGGGGGCAACCAGGGGGGCTCCCTGCACTGGGGCTACTGGGCAGGGCAGAGAGTGTCTCAGGGAGCCTCGTAGAGGGCTGGGGGGGGGGGAGTTCTCTCTGCTGCAGCTGAAGGGGAGAGCCAGCCCAGCACTTCATGTGGCACGGCCAGACTCTGCAAGACAGCAGTGAGTGATCAGTGTCCGGGGAACTGGGCCAGGAAACCTCCCGCATTCTTCTCCTGTTGTGCTGCTTGCATTTAGAGCAGCCTTTCCCCTACTGTGGAGAAACCCCTGAAACATTCTGCAGGCTTCGAGAAACCCCAGAAGTGGTGTGATCGTGCAGAAGATGGTTGGGAAGCAGAGCTGTATAGATGCCCACTTGGGGTCCCTCCCCTCCCGGTGTATCACTGGCCACTTCAGGAGGGGGGGGAGTGAGTCCACATGACCATATATGACTTCCTGCCTTAATAGACTTCTACATTCAAAATTAATTAACTTCCTGCATTCTGCAGGGGGTTGGACCAGATGACCCAACTCTATGATTCTATGAAGTCCCACCCCTTTGGGAAACCCTTCCAGGGCCGTCAAGAAACCCTGGTTGAGAAAGCCTACTTAGAGGCCGGGGTAGCTTAGAAAATTTGGGCATGAGATGTGAGCCAGGAAGCTGTGGGTTCAGATCTCAGCTCAGCCACAAGCACACTAGAGGTGGTACTCAGACTCAGCCCCATGCTGCAGGTGGGAACCCACGCTGTCCTACTTTGCAGGGCTCTTGGGTAGGCGTAGATGAAGCACTTTGAACATTCTGTGTGCTAAATATTAGTTTTCATTCATCACCTGTTGGGAGGCATAATCTGCATTTTGGCCTTGGTGCTCAATGTGCTGTTTGATCAAAAGCCTTAAAACACAAAGCAAAGGATCTCCCCAGCTGGCTTCTCTCCCCCTGCAGGATTGACCTGGAGGAGTGGGAGCACGTCACCTGCATGAAGACGGTATCCCTGAAGAGTGAGGAGACGGTGTCGGGGCTGAAGGGCTACATTGCCGTGGGCACCTGCCTCATGCAGGGGGAGGAGGTCACCTGCCGGGGCCGGGTGAGTCAAGCCAGGGGCTGGTGGGCCAGGAGGCAGAGGGTGAGTCCCTGCTCTGCTTAGGGACTTCACAGCCATTAGGCCGCTGTCATCTTTGTAAGAGCCCCGTGAGATATGCCAAGGAAGTCTGGGGGGGGGGGGGATGTACTTTTCCTGACCACTTTTCTGCAGTAGGGCCTGGGGGACAGCTTGCTCTGTTCTCTTGCTCTCTGGACGTTTTCCACCCACCTGCCCTCAGTCTGCCTTCTGGCGGAGGCCTCGGTGTTCTGCCTGGCTTCCTTGAGGCACCTGGACACACACACACAAAAGCTTATCCCTTGAATGCAACATTGTTGGCCTTAAAGGCCCCTGGACTCCAACGTTGCCAGCACAGCCCCCTGAGCCCCCTGAGCCTCTTTGCCAGTCGAAGGTTCCATAGGATGCCTCTCCCCCCTCCCCCCCCCTTGCAGATCCTGATCATGGACATCATCGAGGTGGTTCCAGAGCCCGGGCAGCCGCTCACCAAGAACAAGTTCAAGGTCCTGTATGAGAAGGAGCAGAAGGGCCCCGTGACGGCCCTCTGCCACTGCAACGGCTACCTGGTGTCAGCCATCGGCCAGAAGGTGAGCCCTGCAGGCTGCCCCTCTTGGAGGGCTTATTCAGGGTCACCATCCTGGTGCCCTTCTCAGTCCGGGCGGTTTCTTTCGCCCCTTCAGGATCCCGTTGCTGGCCGCAGAATACTCCGTTGGGTGGCCACTGAATGCTGTGCTGGAGCATTCTTCTGGAGGGCTTCTGTGCTCCCTTGTGTGCCTAGAGGCCTCACGGATTGAGGGAGAGTTGCTTGCGCTTCTGTGCTGGGGGGTCCTGAGCAGCTGCTCAGACTTTTGGGAGACAAATCCGGGCCAGGAAGATGTGGGGAGGGTTTAGCTTGACGGGATCCAGGCAGTGGTTTTTAGCCTTTAACATCTTAGAGAGCAATGTCTGAGTCCTGTTTGAGCACCTTTAGGCTTCTAGAATCCCAGAGCGGGAAGGGGCCATGCAGGCCATCCCACTCCCTGCTCAGTGCAGGATCAGCCTCAAGCATCCAGGAGAAGGATCTGTCCAGCCGCTGCTTGAAGACAGCCAACAAGGTTTAATTCTGATTATAAGCTTTAGTGTGCATGCAAAGTTTGTACGCACACAAATGCTTATGCCCAGAATGTAACTTTGTTGGTCTTAAAGGTGCTTCAGACCAGCATGGCTACCCGCCTGAATCTCTTATGTCCCTCCAGCCACACTGAGACACAGAAGGACCATTTCCCCCCAGAAGGACCTTTCCGTGTTGCACGCCTAAAAGCAATCATAATTCCATTAATAGTTGAACACAGTAACTGTAAAAACACGTAATGAATGAAAAATTGCCCTAGGGAGAGCAAATTTCTTGGGATTCTTATGAGAGTGCTGCCTTCCACCTCCTGGGCTTCTGTGCCCCACTGATGGGAGATGTGCCACCGGCTGAGAATTGTGGCTACTCTGGAGAGCATCTAGAAGTGGGAGCTGAGATGCAGAGTGGGGGCTGGAGTCCACGACCCTCCCCAAAGCATTGAGTGTTACGATAGACAAGTGAGATGGGGCAAGAGCTCCACACAGCACAGTTGTGGGGTGACAGAGAAGAGATGGGTGGGGGGGGGGCTGTCAGAGGGTAGAGGGGCCTGTGGGGGCTTCTCCCCTCCTGACCTCGTCCTCCGTGTCTCCTTGCTGCCGCTGCTGCAGATCTTCCTGTGGAGCCTGAAGGACAACGACCTGACGGGCATGGCCTTCATCGACACGCAGCTCTACATCCACCAGATGATCAGCGTCAAGAACTTCATCCTGGCTGCTGACGTGATGAAGAGCATCTCGCTGCTTCGCTACCAGGAGGAGAGCAAGACTCTGTCTCTCGTCAGCCGGGTGCGCAGCGGGGAGCGGGGCGTGGGGGTGGCGGGACGCCTCCCTGACCTGCCTGCCCCCAGTGTCCTCACCGGACCCCCATGTTTCTCTTGCCCCTCCAGGACGCCAAGCCCCTGGAGGTGTACAGCGTGGACTTCATGGTGGACAGTGCCCAGCTGGGCTTCCTGGGTGCGTAGCGGAGGCTTGGTCTTGCCCAGGATGTGGGGGTGGTGGGAGAACAGCGGCTGCCGCTGTGCAAGGAAACCCGTCCCGATTGAAAGAGCGCCCCAGTCGCTCCACAGGCGACCTCCCATTATGGCATGGAGCCCAGGCCATTCACTGGGGGCGGCTGCTTTGAGTGGCCCGAAATCCCCAATGAGGGAGAAGTGGAACCCGCTCGGGACCCCTATGGGGGACGCCGGCCCCATGGCCTAGACAGGATTGCACACGAGTCAGTCAGGAGGTGCTGCCTGCGCTATGCTCAGGTGACGCCGGGGAGCTGTGGCTGAACTTGGCTGTTCTCTCTTCCAGTGTCCGACAGGGACAGGAACCTCCTCGTCTACATGTACCTGCCCGAAGGTGAGAGCAAAGCAAGCGGCAGTCAGTGTGTGTGTGGGGGGGGGGGGCAGACTTGGTTCCCATCTTGGTTGTGGGTGGATTTGGGGCCGTTTGCTCGTCTCAGGCCTTGCTGCCAGCACTGTCCGGCTCTGCTTCCTCCTGCTCTGGACGGGGAAAGAAGGTGGTGGTGGTGGTGGTGGTGGGGGGGGGGGGGTTTCCCAGAGTTCCTGGCAGCCAGGGCATGAAGCAGCAGGGTCCTCTTTGGACCTCCACCCCAGGGCTGGACGTGCTCTGGCCGTGCCCCTCACCCCCCCTCTCTCTCTGTCTAGCTAAAGAAAGCTTCGGGGGCATGCGGCTCCTTCGCAGAGCTGACTTCCACGTCGGGGCCCATGTCAACGCCTTCTGGCGGACGCCGTGCCGCGGAGCCATGGAAGGTCCCACCAAGAAGTCCATCGCGTGGGAGAACAAGCACATCACCTGGTTTGGTGAGTGGGGCAGAGGTGGTGCAGTTTGCCCCTCCCGATGGAGTTCAAAATGCACATTTAGTATGCAAAATCAATAAATAAACCAGTGCTTCAAATTCTCTCCCAAATCTAGACCCCCATGTTTGTAAGTAACACTTAGCTGCTCTTAATCTTTGAGCAGCAGCCTCCTGGGCAGAGCAGGTTCGGCCTTTGTTTCCGGTCCACAGCTGTGCACATCCTGATTGGCCCGTGGACCGGAAACGAAGGCTAGACCAGCCCCCAGTGAACCTGGCAGTCTGGTGCAGTCACCCCCAGTCTGCCCCTGACCACCACCGGGAGAGGAGGTCGGTGTGGCTGGGGGGGGGGGGGACCTTGGAGAGGCTGCGGCAGGCCTTTTTGGGGCGGGGGGGGTACTGGTGGGAAGGCTGCCGGGGGGGGCAGGCGGGAGGAAAGGGGATGCTAGCAACGGGCTTTAAATCTAGTATATATATAAACATAAATCTGGTATTAATGGCTACTGCCTAAAAGGGAGGGTGGGAGAACCATGCTGGGAAGTGCATTTGGGTCCCTGAATCAACAGACCTTAAAGATTTGTCCCCCACCCGGCACAGACTGGGAAGCGGGGGAGATGTGAGGGGTCCCAAGAGACCATGGCGGCGGGTCGTGGGGGAACCATCCCTGACGGGGAGGCCTCTCTCTCTGCAGCCACCCTTGACGGCGGGATTGGGCTGCTGCTGCCCATGCAAGAGAAGACCTACCGGCGCCTGCTGATGCTGCAGAACGCCCTGACCACCATGCTGCCCCATCATGCTGGACTCAACCCTCGTGCCTTCAGGTGTGCCGCTCTGGGCTGCTTGGAGGAAGGGGGAGGGGGAACATGGGCTAAGGAGGCCAAAGCCCGGACACTGGGGTGGAGCTCCTTCTCCCTTCCCGGGGCCATCTGGTGCTGCGTGTGCATTTCTGTCTCCTCCACTTGGAACGGCACAGTGATCCTCGTGGAGTACAGCCAGGGAGGGTGGAGGGGAGAGCCAGCTTGGGGGTGGCTTCTAATCTGGCAAGCCAGTTTGATTCCCCACTCCTCCTCCACGTGCAGCTAGCTGGATGACCCTGGGCTTGTCACAGCACTGCTAGAGCTGTTCTGACTGAGCAGTTCTGTCAGAGCTCTCAGCCCCACCTCCCTCGCAAGGGTGTCTGTTGTGGGGAGAGAAAGGGAAGGCAATTGGAAGACATTTTGAGACTCCTCCTGGTAGAGAAAAGAGGGGTATAAAAACCAACTCTTCTTCTGGCCGGTGGGAACAAAGCCACCCCCTCCTGCTGTTACGTGGGGTCCCGTCCAGGGGCCTTGTGATCCCTCCCCCTGCTCTTGCAACAGGGCTCCGATCTCTTCTGCAGTTCCCTCCAGCAGGCTCAGTGGGACTAAGAGGCCACACGGGGGGGGGGGGGGGATGCTCTTTTGAATGCCGCCCCTCCCCCAACGCTGCCTTCTTCCGCCCTGATGAGGAGGGCGATGGGCTGGGCCGCTCAGGTCCTTTTGGATCAGGCCCTTCCCATCATGCCCTTTCTGCCCCCTCCGCCGCAGGATGCTGCACATGGACCGGCGCATCCTGCAGAACGCTGTGCGTAACGTCTTGGATGGGGAGCTGCTCAACCGCTACCTCTACCTCAGCACCATGGAGCGCAGCGAGCTGGCCAAGAAGATCGGCACCACGCCAGACATCGTGAGTAGGGGGCTGGAGGGGGGGCAAGGCTAGCAAGCAGGGAGCTCCCTGCTAGGTCTTATTGCCCACTGTGGGCCCCTCTTGACTCCGCAGAGGGCTTCAAAGTCCCTGTGCCCCAAGGTGTGGGAGTGAGTGCTAAGGCCCCCTGGCTGCTTCAGTGGGGGCAGTGGCTGAGAGTGGAGGCTTCTAATCTGGCAAACCGGGATGCAGTCAGCTGGGTGACCTTGGGCCATGCACAGTTCTCTTAGGTCTGTTCTCAGAGCAGTTCTCTCAGAGCTCTCTCAGGCTCACTATCTTCCTCCCAGGGTTTCTGTTGTGGGGAGAAGGCGATTGTAAACCGCTTTGAGACCCCTTTTTTTTGGGGGGGGAACCTGGGATTCCCAACCCCATGTGTGATTCTGGATACAGTGGCAGTTCAGCCAGGAGATAACTCTGAAAGCTGACCTTAAGTCGGCTGGGTGGGCTGGAGGGAAGGAGCACACACCGTCCTGTGGCTTAAAGCAATGGACTGCAGCAAGCAGCCAGATGCTTTGGAGGGGAAGGCTGGTGAGACCCCACCCCAGGGGGCAGTGATAACCCCCCCCCCCCCCCGCAGTGGAGGGCAGGGCAGGGCTGAGCTGCTTCCCTGTGTCCTGGAGCAGAAGTCTGGTCCCACTCCTTGCCAGGGGTTCTGCCCGGCTTTCTAAGGAGTCTGCTTCTCCCCCTCCCCTCTGCAGATCCTGGAAGACTTGCTGGAGATTGATCGCGTCACGGCTCATTTCTAGGGGGGCACCAGGGCAGGCCCCCGACCAGGCCTGGCTCATCTCAACCCCCCCCCCCCGCCATGAGATGTAAATTCTTCCCGGCTCGGATATCTTTGTCCTTTACGTGCACGCGTGTTTTGTACAAAACAGAGAAGTATTTGTAAAGAAATGTCAAAACTCATTTGTGGAACTGGCTGCTTGTTTCTGGAACTGGGCAAGAACGGCCTTGAGATGTCCCTGGGCGGGGCGGCTATTATGGGATTCCATCCGGCAGCGGCTCTTTCAAGGGGGCGAGAGGGGCTCGGCTTCAACCAGTGGCAGGAAGGAGGGACACAAATTTTTGGGTGGGGGGGGGATCTTGAGAAGGAAGCAGGACTGGGGCTCAGCAGCCTCGCCAGCTTGCCCTCAAGGCCTCTCCTGTTTCCTGCTGCGGCAGCTCCTGACTCATGCGCCCCTCTCCTGGCACGGGGAAGGGCCCCCAGGGAGGGGGGTGTGCAGAAGACCTTCAGCTCTCTCAACAGCAGCCGCCATGGGAACACTCAGAGCAGGCAGAGTCAGAGCTACGAGGATTTTAATTTTCACAGTACAAGGTCCTTCTGCCGATCCCAACTGCGAAGCCTCCCCCCCCCAGCCCGTCCTGCCTGGGGGGCTCCGACCCAGGCGACCCTCCCCCCTGGCCTAGGCCTGCAGGTACTCGTAGATCTGCACCTGCTCCTCTGTCTCTTCCAGGACACCGGCGAAAACCAGGAAGTGCAGGAGTGAGGTAGTCAGCCTCATGGAGGCTATCTGGAGCCTGGAAGGAGGAGAGAGGACGGATGGGCCAAGCAAGGGGGCTTTGCAGACCTCCCTCCTCCCCCCAAACGCTGGGCTTGCTCTCTTCTGGAAGGGGAGCAGCCCCCCCAACCCCACCCCCACCCCCACCAAAGCCCCTCGGTGGTGGAGGAAAGTGCTGTCCAGGGGTGGCTGGCCCTTGCCTGCCTCTGCCCAGCGGCCATTCCGCTCCCTTGCTGGTCTCCCAACCGTGCTTAGCTTCCAGGATCCGGCCATCCTGGTCAAGGTGGGGCAAGACGGTGCAGCGCCCCGGGCCTCCTTGGGGGTCTCCCCTCCGGATACTGACCAGGGCTGACCCTGCTGAGCTCCCGTAACGGAGCCAGCTTGGGCCATCCCAGTTCGGCCGCCCAAAGCTTACCTGAGTACAAACTCAAACTTGAGGCTTGCCCAGACAGTGCGGATCCAGCGGACGAGGAAGAGGCTACTCAGGCCAAGCCGTCTCTGGGCGATGGTCCGGCTCCAGCTCCTCACCGCACTGGGGGGGGAGGAGGGGAGATCCCAGGCTGAGCACCACTGGTCACCAGGGGCCTTGGCCGCTGCAGCCCTTTCCTGGCCCGGCCCTGCGCTCCACCCTCCTTCAACGGGGATTGCCTGTTTTAAACGAAGGTACCCGAAACTGCCTTCTGCCAGGTCAAACCAGTGGCCCCTTGCGGGGCATTTGGGCTGCGCTCAGGCAAGAGATTTTCACATCACCCGCTGCCGGATCATTGGCGGGGACTGACCCAGGGACCGCCAGCGTGACCAGCAGACAGCCTTGCCCCTGAGCCACGGCCCTCCCTCACGGTCCCTCGCTGGGCTGTTCTCTCTCGGGTGGCAAACGGCACCACGGCACTGTCCTGTCAAAGGGACCCGCTGCGTTCCCTGGGAACCAGGGCTGGAAGAGCTGCCTCCTCCTGCGGCCACGGCTGGAGCACGTCCCAGAAGGACAAGAAGGTGCGTGCTGGTCCCGTCTCTCCCTCGGCCGGAGCAGGCCAGGGGCAAGGAGGACGTGCTGCCGGCCTGGTGCAGACCGGGACTGCTAAGAGAACCACGAGGGTCGGTCTGAAGCGGCAGAACAAAGTCTTATTCAAGGTATGAATGTGCTTTTGTGCTTTTAACGTTCAAACCTCGTTGGCCTTAGGAGGTGCCCCCGGACTCAAACTCTGTTCTGTGGAGTCGCCCAGGAGCCAGGAAGGGTTCAGAGGGCAACAGAACAACCGGCTTCGAGTCCGGTGGCACCGAGGGAGCAGCAGGGTTTGGGGGGGCAGGTGTGTGCGGGAGGCGGAGCTCTCTCTGCCAGAAACCCCGGGCGTCTCGTCTGGGACTCCAGGAGCCAAGCAAGCGGCAGGCCACTGTCCGTTGAGGGCAGAGCTTCCACTCGGCAAGGCAGCCTTGGTCTCACCTTGAGCTTTGTAGGCTCCCTCGAGGAAGCGAGCCAAGCCCTACAGCAGCCTCTCTCAACTTTTTACTGTCGAGAAACCCCAGAAGTGGCGCCATCGTGCAGAATGCGGTTGGGAAGCCGAGCTGTGCACACGCCCTCCCGGGCCCCTCCCCTCCCCACCCCCCCAGGCCCATCATTGGCCATTACGGGGAGGGGTGGGTGGGTTGACATGACCCTCGCTTGATAAAGGTTTAAGAAAATGTAAAAGTCTATTTACCAGTTGGCTCACTCCCAGCCATTTGGGGCAGGCTGCCCTGCGGCCTCTCCCTCTGCTGCCGGTCCTCCCCCCGCCAGCCCTCTGCCTTTTGGGGCCTTTTGGGGCCCACCTTTTGGCCATGATGTAGTAGCGATCCACAGGGGTCCCCAGGGCCACGTTGATGCCCCGGACGGTGTTGATGTTGCGGAAGACGAGCAGCATGGAGCGCGGGAGGTCCTTCAGCACCTGCATGATGGCGTCAAACCGGTTCTTGGCCATCTCCTGCATGTAGGTGGTCTCTTCCCGCGTCAGCACGTTGGACGTGGCCAGCTGGGCCATGTGGATGGGCCGCTGCAGCAGGATCTCGCAGAACAGGAAGTAGTCCTCGGCTAGGGGGGAAGGAGTTGGGGGAGTGGGGAGACGCGGGGGGCTGCCCCTCTCCCTCCCCAGGGCAACCTCAGGCAGGGGCCCCCAACCTTTCCATCTGGCCCGCCTGGCAGGAAGAGAGGGCAGCCTCATGGTGGCATCTGGTGGCACCCGGAGGGTGTGAGATACCTGCCCCCTCCTTCCACGTCCACTGCTGAGGGGGCTAAATTGGATAGGGAGGGCAGGACAATGCGTATCTCACCAAACTAGCTCACCAGAGATGGCAGGATAATGCAGCAAATAACCGTGGGTGGGTGGGGATGGAAGCCCCTTTCCTGCAGTTCCTCTTTGTCTCCTCTGGGTTGTGGAGGGGGGGGCAATGGTTTAACGCCTCCCCTTCCCCCAGCACCCGAATCCTCATCCCACTCTCACCCCATCTCCTGTCCACTCCTAACTTGGAGGCTGGGGAGCAACTGGGGCTCTCCGGGGTCTGCAGGAGCCCCCAGAAATGTCGACCGGCAGATGGGTTCAGCCCCTGGCCTTGTCTCCCGGCCACACCAGCTTTCCAGGGGCCCTGGTGTCACTTTTAAAAGCACAATTAATGCACCTGCCCGGTGTGTGGCCAGGGCTCCTGAGCTCTCTCGCCAGCAGATGCGGGTCTTTGGTCCTTCTCCTGCCCTGGGTGGCCTTGCAGATGGCTGCAGGAGGCAGGACAGCCCCACGAAGCGCAGCAGCAGAGGGAGCAGAAGCCGAGAGCTCCAAAGGAGCTGCCCAAGAGGCGAGGGACCCCCTGCTCAGGGCCACGGCTGGAGGAGTTACCCCTCTGCCTTCCCGCCTCCCTGCTCAATATTCCAGTTGCTCTTACGGTTTTTGTTCCGTGTGTCTTAGCTTTGGTTGTCATGGATTTAATGCTGTGCATTTCTGCAAGACCAGCATGGCTTTTTGCAAGTGGTTTTCTTAGCTGCTGACCGCCTTGGTGGCCCACACTGGGGCTTACATTTTGTGAATGACAGTAAGGGTCTGTAAAACCCAGCAGCCCAGCTGGAGGGGAGACGCCGCAGCAGCACGGCTGGTTTTTACATGCCACTTTTCTGTGCCAGAAGGAGTCTCCAAGCGGCTGATAGTTGCCTGCCCTTCCTCTCCCTGCAACAGCCATCCTGCGATGAAGGTGGGGCTGAGAAAGCTCTGAGAGAACTGCTCTCTGAGCAGCTCTAAGATGACTGTGACTAGTCCAAGGTCCCCCAGCCAGCCGGGCTCACCTTTCACGCCCAGCTGTTTGGAGTAGGTCCGCATGGCTGGGTCGTCCCGCAAGATGGTGGCACGCCAGAGCTTGCACAGCGCTTCACGGTCTCTGCCGGAGCCACGAGAAGAACGAGAGATGCAGCAGAGGGGCCTCGGGGGCAGGGGGGGCTGGGCCTGGCCCTGCCGTGTGCATCCCGGCCACCCGCTTGGTGGTGGTTACCTTTCGTGGAGAAACTCATAGAGGCCGTGGTCGAGGAGGATGAGCTGGGCCTTCCCGTCCGTGCCCTTCCGCACCAGAACTGCACGGGAGAAAGGGGGCGGGCAGCGGGTGAGGAAGGCTCTCCTCTAGTGCACCTTCTCCCTCCCTGCAAGCTGCACGAAGAGGAGAGTCCGGCTACCCGAAGCCTCCCGTCCAGTTCCTCAATGGGCAGAGCACCACAGGGCTGCGGGGCCTCTCCCCTCCGTTCTCTAGGACCCCTTCTCACCTTCTTCAGCTGCTAGAGTGCTAGCCCCCCCCCCCACAGGCCCATGCTCCCCCCCAGGACACTGCTGGCCACTGTCAGGTGATGAGACGGGTCATCGTCCTTCACGGGACAGCTCTCAGCTCAACAGGGACTGCTTGAGAGGACATCTGGTTGCCTCCACTTTGGGGGGCCCCCCTCGTACCATTGCCCGGGTGAGGGTCTGCGTGGATGAAGCCCGTGTAGAAGATCTGCTCTGCAAACGTCTGGATCAGCTTGGCTGCTGCCTGCAGACGGACAGAGAGAGAGAGAGAGAGAGAGACCCAGGTGGGCCACAGGGGCCAGGGGGCTCCTGGTGCTCAGACGGTGGGGAAACCAGAGCCCAGATGCCTCCCTCAGAAAGAAGTGAGGTGGGCAAGTCCTCGCCCCACACCACCGAAGGATGACCAGGAGGGATTGCTTTACAGCTAAGGTGGCAACCCTATAACTGCAGCACAGGAAGGATGCCGGCTGTTCAACCCACATGCCTCCTGGGGGCAGAATCAACTCCACGGTTCTCTGTCCTTTCCCTTGGCTGGTCTGTAATGCTCTGTCCGTTTCCCTCCCCCCAAACTCACATCCTTGGTGTGCAGGCCTTGCCTCTGGATCCCTTCCACATCGTTGATCTTGCAGCCTTCGTAGAAATCAGCAGTCAGGACCCTCTGGAAGGAAGGAAGGAAGGAAGGAAGAGGTAGGGGAGAAGGCGGAGGCCGGCCAGCCCCAGAACCAGCACCCCTACCTCTCCCACTTGCTCCTTTTAACCTTCCCCTGGAGGCACGGACTCAAGGAATTGCTGATCGCCACTGTGGGATGGCAGGAGAATTTCCTCCGGGCCAGGCTGGATTCTGGAGAATTTGGGTAGGGGGAATCACTGGGGCCTGGAATTGGGGTCACCGTGGGTAAGCAGGTAGTTTGGAATTTCTTGCATTCTGCAGGGGGGGGTTGGACTAGATGACCCTGGAGGCCCCTTCCAACTCTACAATTCTGGAGCCAAGGGGGTCCTTCGACACAGACCTCCCAACCTCACTTGTTACGAGGGCAAGATCAGACGCAAGCCTGCCTTGTCTGCATCAAGGGATTCATTATCAGCACACAGTGCTGTTATTAATGCTAATTAGATCTGTACCTGTTAGCGTGCATTGGTTTAATTAGCTTAGACTAAGAACTGTTTAGGGGAAACGGCATCTGCTCCGCTTTCCCCATCTGTCAGGGCCCGGCAGCTCCAGGGCTGAGGCGTGGGCTTCCTGAGGCTTGCCAGGGTGGGTGTGTCCTCCTGCCAATATCGAGAGCGCCCAGGGCTCTGCTTGGCTCTCCTGTGGCCTGCCAGCCTCGTTCTGCAGGGCCGCTACCTCCCATTTCTACGAAAGGAGCAGCTCAGGCCTCTGCCTAGAGGCTTCCTGGGACTCCTTGTGGCTGGGGGAACTCCCATGGGCGCCCTGTGCCACTTGGCTCGGAAGCCCACGAGTGCCTTTCAGAGGCCGCCTGGAGGAGGTCTGCGAAGGCAGCAGCAGTCCCAGAGAAAGAATCTGGCCCCCTTGACTCTCGAGCGCAAGAAGCATCTTCCAGGTGGCTCCTGAGTTAGGACCGAGGCTGCCCAACTCTGTGTCCTGTGCCCTCTCCCCCAGAGGGAGGCCGAGTCTTGCAGGCCGAGAGAGTAACGCATGCCGAGGTCACTGTTTCTCTGGCCGCCTGCCGGGAGGGCTGGCTTCGGCTTGAAGCAGCAGGAGGGCCCCGGCTCACTGTCACCTCTGCGGGAGTCTCGGTTTTAACCCTTGAAACAACAAGTAATTTGTGGCATCCAGCCTGGTGAAGAAGGCTCATGACCCTGGACGCCTTTGGGGAGGGCGGCATACAAATAAATAAATAACAGGTATTGCGTGGATGGAGGGGAGGGGATCTTTTTCAATGTTTAAAGGGGGCAGAGAGCAAGACTCCACCCACCACTGCCAGCACCCTCGGGGCAGGCGGCAATGACTTCCCCTCCCTCCCCTCCCCCCCCCCTTCTGGCCCTCACCTTACTGCTCTTGTCCCGGTGCACCTGAGGAACCACCACAAAGTGGAAATGCTCCAGTTCGCGGGCGCAGCGCTCGCCGTTGTGCGCCTCATTCTCAAAGTCCAGCTCCTGGGCCAGGGTCCCCTTCATGTCCTGCGGAGGGACCACGCGGGGGTGGGATAGAGGCCGGGGCTTCCCCAGCCGCAAGGAGCCTGGAGCACCAGCGGCAGGGTCAGAGGACACCATGCGCAAATCATGGCCTGGCCATCACCTCTGCACCACTGGCCAGACCCCCTTGGGGGACCCTTTTGGCCGGCCCTCAGCGGGACACCGACGGATGCAAGGATGCCCAGGGGAGTGTTGCCCCCCCCAACCCCGTGTGATGAAGAAGAAGAAGAGCTGGCTTTTCACCCCCTGCTTCTCTCTCCCTGAAGGAGTCCCAAAGATGCGTACCACTGCCTCTCTTCCTCTCTCCACAACAGGCACCCTGGGAGGGAGGTGGGGCTGAGAGGACTGGGTGGGGGGCCCAACAGGCCACCCTCCTCCCCCCCCCCAAAGCCAGAAGATGGCACCGCCCTCCCCAATACAGCATGGGACCTCAGGCACCCAGCTACTGCTCCTGGTTCTTGCTATTTGGGGGTGTCGGCTCAGACGTCAGCCCAAACCCCCCCCTTCCCTCCTAAGACTCCTGCCCCTCTCCTTCCCTCTCTGCAAACAATGCACAGAAATAAACCCTTGGAAAGCTAACATGGGTGGGCACAGAATCTCTCTTCTGGAACTGGGGCGACATGGTAGCCGTGAGGGTCTGTAAAACTGGCCTCCAAACAGTGGGCTGGATTCCGCATCCCACCCCACCCCAGGTGAAACCACAGCTGGGCCGCCTCCTACTGGTACCTTCAAGACCCAACTGAAGCCAAAACTGGGGTGCATCAGCTCGACAATCCGCAGCAGGAGCTCCAGCGTCCAGATGTCGCCATTGAAGCGGTCTCTCAGGTCGATGTACTGGACCTGCAGAGGGAGAGGAGCATGGGAAGGGGAGGGGGCTTCTCCTGCGGGGCCCCCAGCCTCAGGATGCCGTCAGATCGCGCAGCATCTCCTCCTCACCTTCACGGCCACGGGGGTGCCGTCATGCAGCCGGGCTCGGTGCACCTGGGCCAGACTGGCGGCGGCCATCGGCTGGTAGTCAAACTCCAGGAAGAGCTGGTCGGGCCGGGCGTTGAAGTCCTCCAAGAAGAGCTCGTCCACCTGCGGTGGCAGCAAAAACGCCCACGGAAGGAGCCCCGAGAGACAGTTTTTAGAAGCCTTTTCATAAGACTCCTTCTCATTAAAACAAGCTGTTTCTACTTCGACGCAAAATGAAAACCAGAGAAGAACTTTTCAAAGGAGGGCCGTGTTTTCTTTCTTTGTTATTCTCCTCCACAGACACCTGTCCCTTCCCTTCCCTTCTGGGCAGGCCTTGCTGGCCTCTCTGCTGCTCCTGGACTGGAAGCTCTTTCACGTCGTCATCCATATTGTCCAGATATATCAGAATGCAATGCCCAACTCCCCATGCAGCACCCAGAAAACCTCTCCTACAGCCACAATCTAGCTCTTGAGCTCCGAGGGCCTCTGGTTTTAGGACAGATTCCCTCTTTGGCCTGGTTTCCACCTGCAGGCACCTTGGGAATTCTGACGCCGGGGGAGGGGAAACCACCAAACATTGGGGAAGGAGGTCACATATAAATCCAGCAGTATATAATGCTAACATTTCCAGCAAAAGCGAGAGAGAGCACGGTGGGTGGAGGTGTATGTCCCAGCAGGAAAGAGCCGGAGTCCAGGAGCCCCTGCAAGACGAATGGGATTTGGGGCCAGGGAAGAGCTTTTGGGAGTCCCAGCTCACGCCTTCAGCTCCTCCCCAGTCTCAAGATCTGTTGGTCTTCATGGTGCTCCTGGACGCAGGCTCTTTTCTTCTGTTCAGCAGGAGGCCTTTTCATCTGCACGGCCAGTTGGAAGCTCTGCTGGGCCACAGCCATGGCGCTGATGGGCACAATGCTGTGTAAACCTGACAGGTGACACAGAGAAATGCAAGCAGGAGGATCAAAGGACCAGGAAGGCGCCACCCGCTAGATAGTTATGCAGAATTCTAATGTGATTGGCTTCTGGCCATTTCCTGCCCCGCGTTGCGGGTGTAGTGCAGTCCGGTCTGCCAAATCTTCTGCGGGCACAAGAACCTCCGTCCCTTCTCCACGCCCCACCCCAGCCCCTCTGGCTCACCTCCTGGTAGCCGCGCTTGAGCGCCCTGTCCTCCAGCACCCGCAGGGTGTTGATGTACTCGGGGGGCAGGAGGTGGTTGAAGGCGCACAGGCCCTGGCCCAGCTTCACGTAGAGACCCCCGTTCTGGATGGCGCCGTAGACGATGGTGTCGGCCGCCCGCTGGTGGCACTTGGACACAATCTCCTTAAACTCCAGGCTGTTCTGACGACAGGGAAGAGGGCGGGAGGGGCAGGCCGTGAGCTCCCGCCCAGCAAGCAGAGCTTAGGGTGGTCTGCCCCCACACCCCGCAGCTCCCACCCCATCCGAACCAGGCTCCTGATGCCCTAGCTCTCAGCAGGCGGGGCTGATCAGTGGGGAGCAGCTGGACTTACATTCCCCCTACCCACCTCGGCTCAATCGTTGAGAAATTGTTCTGCCGCCTCTCCAGGGGACCTGCATTACTTCCTGCACAGCCAGAGGGACCCAAGCCCCCCACACCACCGAGGGGCTCTGGTGCCCAGCCGAGGATCAACCCTTCCCCCAATGGAGTGTCCCATACCTAGGGTCCCTCGTCCCACCTGCGCACACCTTCATGGCTGCTGGGGTTGCATCCCCCCTGAAGGCGGGGCTGGAAGGTGCTGTCACATCAGACACCGTGGGATTTGCAGAGGTAGATGGCCACTGCCTGCCTCTGCATGGCCACCCTGCACTTCCTTGGTGGTCTCCTGTCCAAATACTGGCCAGGACTGATCCTGCCTAGCTTGCCCCATCCGATGAACCTGTGCTGCCCAGAGCCCACTGGGTGGGGTCACCAAAGAAGCCTCCCCCACCCCCTCCTGTCCAGGACCCAGGAATCCTTCTGAGTCCCCAGAGGCCTGTCCCTCGACAGCCCGTTGAGTTGGAGGACCCCAAGTTGCCCAGGAAAGCCGCCCAACCTGTAGATGGCATACCTCAGCCAGACCCCTCAGCAAGACATGGTCTGTCCACCAGTAATCCAGGGAGATCTTCATTCCCAGCCCCACGGACCTGGGGGAGAGCAGGGAGACCCTTTACAGACTCAGGTGCCCCTCCTTCGGCACCCGCTCCCTCCTGCCAGTCTGCCCACTCAGGCCCCTGCTGGTGGGCCCAAAGGGCAGGATGCCAAGGGAAGAAGAAGAGTTGGTTCTTATATGCCGCTTTTCCCTACCCGAAGGAGGCTCAAAGTGGGTTTCATTTGCCTTCCCTTCCTCTCCCCACAACAGACACCCTGTGAGGTGGGTGAGGCTGAGACAGCCCTGATATCATTGCCCGGTCAGAACAGTTTTATCAGTGCCGGGGACTGACCGTGGGACCGTCTGCCTGCCACACAAAGGCTCTTTCACTGAGCCACGCCTGGGGTTTGGGGATCCCACTCCCAGCCTGCAGCCCCACCCGCCCCTCCTGCCTCTGCACTTCCGGAGGCCTCGGAGCCCGTGCCCACCTGGCAAAGCGCCCCATGCCGTCCACCAGCAGCCGCATCTTCCGGCGTTCCCGCTTCTCCGCTCGGGCGTACCAGACCCCGCCTGCCAGCGGGACCCCCAGGGCCACCCCCAGGAAGATCCTTTTCAGCAGTCCCCTCCGGGGTGTGGAGCTGGGAAGAGATTGGGGAAGAGGTCAGCGCTGAAAAGAAAGAGCCGTGCCAATGTTTGGGGGCGAGGAGGTGCTCTGCCTGGGTCAGGGCCCGGGGATCCCAGGTGCACAAGCGCTTTGCCTGTAGCACCAGGGCCAGCCGGTGGAAATCCCCAGAGCCCCTCTCTGCCAAAGAAAAGCTCCTTCGGCTAGCCTGAAAACGGAACGTGTGGCAGCGTGTCAAAGGCGGCAGGTGTCCAGGTGCTCAAGGCCTGCAGCTCTGTCCCCCTCCCTTCCAGGAGACCATCCATCAAGGGTATCCCAGGGGTGGTCAAACCAGAGGGCCAAGGACTACAATTCCCATGAGCCCATAGGGGTCCCTGGCCCTCTGGAGAAGTACGGTTTGTCCGCCCCTGGCTTAGACCAACTCCAAGGCCTCTTGCTCATTCAAGCTGGGGCCGTCGTGCCCCCTCTTCCCCCTCTGGTCTTAAGAGCAGGTGCACCGGCCCTCATTGGGCGAGGTCAGAGAGCAGGAGGGACGCCCGGTGCGGAGCGTCCAGAGAAAAGCAAGTGAAAATGGAGCGGCCCAAATGCACAGTTATCGGGCCCGGGAAGAACACCCCCCCCCTCCCCCTCCCCAGCATCATGGACAGAGCAGCCGGGCCGCCCCCCTCCCACTGCCCCATACCTGGAGGGCTGAGCTCCCGAGCGAGGCCTGCAGGGGGGGGCCGGCCACAGCCAGGGGTCCTTCTTGCATCGCAGCAGAAGCCGATGGAAGCGGCAGATCTGGGCCTGCTGAGAGGGCACACAAAGCACTGGGTGAACGGCAGCAACACGGAGGGACTCGGCTGAAGGAGCAGCTCCCTGGCCGACTGGGGGGACGCAGGGGGAGCTCACTGGCGCAAGATGCCCCTTACCTTCCGGGACATTTGGGCGCCCTCCAGCTTCCTCCCCTCCGTGGCTTTCAATACAGAGAAGTGGAAGTTCTTCATGCTCCCCTGACGGGCATGCGTCTGCAGTCCACTTCACACTACGCTTGAGCTCCTTCTGGTGCTTCCACACTCCTGCGGCCCCCCTTGACTGCACTGGCCCAGTCTGAAGAAGGGAGCCCTGACTCCGGAAAGCTCCTCCCTGCCTCAAACGGCATCACCCTTAAAGAGCTCCTGGCCTCCAGTTCTTTCCTGCTGCTCCGGACAGTCTCCCAGGGCCGCCCACCCATCTTGGTCTATCAGCAGAAGGGAGCCTGACACATGGAAGCTCCTCCCAGCCACAAACGGGGCGAGTCTTGAAGGGGCCCCTGGACTTTGGCTCTGGTCTATTGCTTGACTGAGGGTGTGGTCTGTACTGCTGTGGGCATCTTATGGCAACCTGGGCCCTGTTTGCGCCATTTCTGCAGCACTCGGTGTGTGGTGCCAATTCTTATGCTGGCCGTCCGTCCCTTCCGGGAGCTCCAGGCTCCCGACACCCTGCTGCACTGGTTACTGCACACCCCCTCTTGCTGCCTGCCCTCACTCACTGGGTCTCCTCCGCCTCGAGTCCCTTGGCAGAAGGAGGGCTGGGAAAGCAAGAAATGACCCTAGACAGGACACGGCTCCGTCATCTCGGAGGGCAACCGCGTTGGTCTGCAGCAGAACAGTGGGGTTCAGGTCCAGGAGCACCTTCAACACCACAGAGATTTGGGGGGTCTGAAGCAGCAGAGCCCAGTTTGACTCCAGGTGCACCTTTCAGACCAAGTAACTTTCGTTTAAGGTGTAGGCGTTTGTGTGCCTTTATAACTTGAATAAAACTGTGTTGGTCCCGCCCCTGTTTCTGCATCCTCAATCACCTGCCTAGAGTTTCTGCCCTCCTGGGGGGTTTCAATGCCTCTGGCCCCAACCCAAGCATAAGGTGTTCCCAGCCCCAGGATGCTGGCAGGCGGAGCTAGAGCACACCTTGTCCTTAAATCAGCACACCTGAGTCAGATTATCAGAAGAAGAGTTTGTTCTTATATGCTGCTTTTCTCTCCTCCCCTTTCCTCTCCTCACAACAGACACCCCGTGAGGGAGGGGAGGCTGAGAGAGCCCTGATATTACTGAAGAAGAAGAAGAGTTGGTTCTTAGATGCTGCTTTTCTCTACCCGAAGGAGTCTCAAAGCGGCTTACAGTCGCCTTCCCTTTCCTCTCCCCACAACAGACACCCTGATATTCCTGCTCGGTCAGAACAGCTTTATCAGTGTTGTGAGCACCCAGGTCACCCAGGTGGCTGCATGTGGAGGAGGAGCAGGGAATCAAATCCAGCTCACCAGATTATAAATCCATGCTCCTAACCACTACACCAAGATCACCCAGCTGGAGGAGTGGGGAATCAAACCCAGCTCGCCACGACACCAAGCTGGCTCAGTCCACCCAGGCTGTCACAGCTTGCTCAGACTGACAGCGGATCACCCGGGCCTCAGGTGGAGAAAGGCCTTTCCCGTCCCCTGCTGCCTGGGCCTTCTAACGAACCCAGGACCTTCCACGTGTAAAGCAGAGGTTCACCCGCTGGGCCACAGCTTCTCCCACCAGCTTCTGGGGGAAACCCAGCGGGGTCTGCCCCACCAGCTCTGGCCCCTGCCAAGGGCTCTGGGGGTTGCCACCTGGGTGGAATTGTGGAAGTGCTCTTTCTCTGCCTCAGCCGCGCCAGCCAGCCAGCGCCCGGATGCCCCAGCTCCGTCTGGGAGAGGCCTTGGCCTCTTGTTCCCAGCAGGCGGAAGCTGCCAAGGTCCCTGGGCACTTTATCACGCAGGACAGCTCGAGGCAGGAGGACGGCTGGCCCGCCTGCCCAAAAGGGAGGTCATCTTGCAAAGTCCTCAAGATCTATCGACACATGGCCCCAACCCCGCCAAGCCTCTCCTCAAGGGAAGGCACAGCCTGGGAGCACAGGCACCCCCAGCCGGATCGGAGTCCTGGGTGTCATCCACGGAAAAGGTGTCCTGGGCAGGACTGCTCATCCGAGCGACAACCTTCAAAGTCAGGGGGGTCCATAATCCCCAGCCTGGCATTTGATGCCACCCATGGGTGGCAACTAAGAGTGCCTGGGCCTCCAGGCACACCAGCCAGGAAGGCCTCCCCCAGCAGCAGGCTAAACGGATTGCCCTGCCTTGCCCCTATGGGCTCCACCAGACGGACCCCTGGCCCCTGGGGACTGGGAAGCGTAAGGGTGTTGGGGCCACCCCTCCCCGCCACGGCTGTGTTCCAAAACAGGCCGCTTATGAGGCAGGAAGGGGGTGTCTCTGTCCCAAAGCCAGGAGGGAGCCTCGCACTCACGGTCCTCCAGGAGTTGGCCACGCGGAGGGGGCCACGCGATCGCCCAGGCAAAGGCAGGAGCAGCTTACTTGCATGTGGAGGCCTGGCACGCTCCGTCAGTCGCATGGGGAGGATCGGAACCCAGCCCCTGCCCTCCTGCGCCTGGAGGGAGCTCTGAGGCCCACGGCAGGACCCCTCGCCCTCCCCCCACGGAGACAACGGGGCCTCTACGGGGAGTCAGGAACCAGCCTCTGTGCCGCTGGTCTCCCCCCAGGCAGAGGCCGGGCATCTGGAGGGCTCTCCTGACTCTCCCCGAGGGCTGCTGTCCTTTCCCGGCCCTTTGCCCAGGGATTCTGCGGGCGGAAGGGCCTCGTTGAGCAAGTGTGAAAGTTATTTCTCTCGATTCGAGTGGGAAGCAAGAGAACCAAGTTCGAGTCTGGCAGCACCTTCAGGGCCCACACGGAAGGGTTCCTTCCGGAATGCAATTTGGAACAAGAGTTGTCTTTTATACCCCGCTTTTCATTACCCGATGCAGCCTCAGTGCGGCTGACCATCGCCTTCCCGTCCCCACAGCAGAAGCCCGGGGAGGGAGGTGGGGCTGCGAGAGCTCCGAGAGAACAGGGCTATCAGGGGTTCGACTGGCCCCGGGTCAGGCAGCCGGCGGCAAGCAAAGGCTCTCCCGACTGGAAGCCGCCGCTCTCGGCTGCGCTTCCGCGCTCCCTACCTGCCTGGCCCAGCGCAGCGACGTCCTTCCCGGCAAAGGGCACCGGAGGAACCACTGGAGCGCGGGGCACCCAGAGGCTGTGCATTCGGACCCCGCCCGCCGCCGCGGAGCCTTTTCCTTCAGCGGAGCGCCTCGCGGAGGGGGCGAGTTCGAGTCCCGCGGAGCCTCCGGGAACCCGGCCGGGGGAGGCTGGCGAGTGGCTCCTGCAGGAGGCGCAGGACTCGCACTGGGCGCGCAGGGCTGGCAAGGCCGCCTCCCTCGGGAGACCCCCCTCCCCGGGCATGGGGCGCGGAGGCAGGCAGCCCTCTTTGCGACCCCCGCCCACCCTGCAAGGGAGACCTCCCTGCACCCCACCCCCGGACTCCGGCTCTCCCGACCACGCTGCCCCCAACAGCCCCCCTGCCAGGTAGGCCGGGTGGGAGCTTCGCGTGGCGCTTCCCACGTGCAGCCCAGCTCCGAGTCGGGCCCCCCCGTGACCTTGGCCGGCGAGGGTTGGGAGGGAGGGAGGGGGACAGTCCGCTCACCGTCCGGCGCAGCTCCATGACTTTGCTCTGCTCCGGACGGACTGCAGCCTGACCGCGGCCCGCGCCACCCGCCTCGCAGCGCCTGGATTGGGCCGCCGCCCCGCAGGGCCCGCCCCTCACGCCACCGACCGCGCCAGCCCCGCCCCTCCGCAAGCCCATTGGCCCGCGCCTCCCCTGGCCACGCCCTGTCGGCGGGCCTGTCGGCGGGGCGGGCCTTCGCTCCCGCCGAAGCCCCGCCCACTGGCTGGTGACGCCACCGACCAGGCTTCCTCGCCCCGCCCATGGAGTTTCGGCTGGGACGCGTGTCGCGCTGGGCACGTTCACACGGCCTGGGTGTTCCGGCTCTTCTCTTCCGGGAGGCCGCGGGGTCGCCTTTCCCCCCGGATGGGGGTCGCGGCGGCTTCATCCTCCCTTTTGGTCCGTCTTCTCCAGGTCGGGGGGGGGGACTGGGCTGCTCCTCCCGGGGCTGCCCCCGACCCCCCCCCGCTGGGCATGGCGAAAAGCCCCCCCAGGTTGCCTCTGGCTCCACCCCCTTTATGGGGGGGGCTGAGACCCGGCTGGGTTGGGCACCCCTGCCCTGCCGCTCCCCCCCACCCCCCGCCCGCCCCATCCTTTGCGCAGCGGAGGGAAGGAGGCTTTGCCGAGGCAGAGGGACGGATTCCCTCCCTTCCGCCCCCCCAAGGAAAGGCGCAGGTCTGCCCAGGGGGCGTCCAAAGGCAGGGGGGGTCCCCCTTGGCAGCCACCCCCCCCCCACTGGCCACTCAGCCGTGCCTGGGCTGGGTTGCTTTGGCACTTCGCCTTCCTGCCTGCTCTGCTGCTGGCTTGCGCTGGCCTTGCGGGGGGGGGGGGGGCTGGAGTGCGACGCTTGAGCCCCTCGGCCACAGGAGCCGCACCGTGAAGGAAGCCGAAGCAGAGCCCTCGTCCGTGTCTTTATTGGACTTTTACCTCTCCACACCCCAAAAGACTCACCCTGGAAGCCCCTCGGAGCGGACTCCAACAGGAGGGTTTCCTGGGCCGGCACAGGACCGGACGCCTCCCTCCCCGGCGTGCTTGGAGAGACGGGTGCCGATCCCCCCACCCACGGAGGAGCTGAGTTCAAGGTCCTGGCGCTCCACTGGGGGCTTCCAAGGCCACACGGCCAGGATGGCGCTTCCTGCCCCCTGAGCCCAGGCCGTTCTCTCCCCCCCCCTCTCATGGGGGGGGTGCAGCAGGTGCCCGAGGCGTCCGCTCTCTGGGGATCAGCTTCCCGCTGGGCTTGCGTGCAGCGTGTACAAGACCGAGGTGGAGGAGAGGGCGAGGAAGACCCAGAAGGAGACGGCGAAGCCCAGCCGGTCCACCAGGCTGCCCACCAGGGTGCTGAAGAGCAGCTTGCCCAAGACTTCAAGCGTGGCCAGGAAGCTGTAGTGGGTGGCCTGCGGGAGGAGGAACGGGCGGTCATGAGCACAGCAGGCGGCGGTCAAGGGTGGGCAGAGCTGTTCTCTAGGGCTGGCAACTCGCTGCTGGGGAGATTCCGGGAGATTTGGGGGGTGGCCAAAACCTCCTTAGGATAGGCTGCCCTAGAGCAGGGGTGGCCAAACGGTGGCTCTCCAGATGTCCATGGACTACACTTCCCATGAGCCCCTGTTGTCAGGCCTGATGGGTGGCGGGGCTGGGACTTCCGCCAAGCATGTTTTCTCTAAATTGGAGGAAGAACTTCCTAAGGGTGTGTCCAATGCTGGGACAGACTCCCTGGGATTCTCCTGTCCTTTGCGGCCGTTCCCTATCGATTGGATGACAGCCGTGCTTCCTGCGTGGCCTGGGAGTTGGACTAGATGACCCTGGGGGCTCCCTTCCCGCCCTGAGATTAGATCCACACAACCACGGCCTCCTCACCATTGGCGCAGGGCCTTACCTGCATGCTCTCCTCCGCCTTTTGGGTGCAGCGCATCATGATGCTGAAGGTGAGGGTGGTCAGCACCCCAGCCAGGAAGTGCTGAGTGCAGATGCTCAACACGGCCGCCACTGCAGCAAAAGAGGGAGAAAGGCGGGGGGGGGGGGCTCAGCCCGCCTGGAGGCGGCAAGTGGGGAAAGGCCTGGGATGGCTTGTGCCGCCCTCCCTAAAGCGCAAGGGATCTGTAGGGGCAGGCCGTGGGGAGGACCCCTTCTCCCCCAGAGAGCCCTGGCTGCTTAGAGGGCCAGGCCAGGGGGCCGTGTCGTCTTCCTCCGGCTGGATGCTCAGGAGGGCTGGCCTCTGTGGAAGAGGGGCCAGGAGAGCGGCACACACCCTGCGTCCTGCTCTTGTGGAGCTCACCCTCAAACGCAAGCACTTGGTCTCTGTAGACGGCCGTCAGCAGCGTCTGGAAGAGCAGGCCGCAGATCCGCAGCCCCAGCAAGGCCTTCAGCAGCGCCAGCGGGTGCCTGGCAGAACAAGGGCCGGGGCTTCAGGCAGGGCAGAGCAGGGCAGAACCTCCCTGTCCACCCAGGTGACTTGTCCCACCTGGAGAGCCAGCTTCTCCTACTGTACACCCCTTGCAAGCAGAGATTTTGGGAAGTTCTTTACGATGAGCCCAGTCACTCTTGGTTCACAAAGCTTGCTCCTGCTTTTTCACGCTTTGTTGTGGGGGAAGAATGGGAAGTTTGGGGCCAGCACACGGGGGGGCGGAGGGGGGGGCATCGCTGCAGCTTTTGCCCTACAAACGGGGGAAGCTCCCGCACTGCATCTGTGGGGTCTGCAGCTCTGCTGAGGACTGAGCTTGGGGTCTGAGGAGGGCCGGAGCTTTCAGTGTACTCGAATGGCAGATCCCGCCTTCCGGATCCGTCCGTTTAAACTGGAACCGACCAACAGGGTGCCCTGCAGGAAGATCCACTGTATCCCTGCATGTGTACGTTGGGCTTTTTTGGGAGGGGGGTGGGGGGGGGGTTTCCACCGGTTCCGATCAGCACTTCTTGTCCCATGCTGATAATAATAAGCAGCTCAGGTCGCTACCGATCTCCGTGCCCCCCCTGAACCCATGGATACAGCAGTGTGGGAAAGGGGGCCCACATCCCTGCCCCTAGAAGGGAGCCTCTCGGGGATGAGAACTAGCAATACGCTTTTGTGTGCCTGCCCACTGCCCCAGAGCGAAGCTTTGGTGGCCTTCAAGGGGCCCTTCCACTCAGACTCTGCCCGACTTCCTTGGATCCGTCTCCCAGGGTGGTGGTCCGTTCCACTCATGAGCTTCCACCACTGCTATAGCATTCAGAGGGCTTCTAGGATCATGAGCCACGTGGGACGATTTATCGCAGAATTTATACAGAAATGGAGTGTGGTCACATCCAGTGACCTCATTTCCAGTGGTGAATGGCTCTTGGGGACGTGGCAGGGAGGTGTGGCATCCCTCCCAGACCCTGGGAACGGGGAAGTGGCACAGAGAAAAGGAAAGTGGGTCGTGTAGAAGAGCACAGTCTCCCGCTGACCAGAAGCCCCAGTCAGAACCCTTCGGTGATCCATTACCTCTGCTTGGACATCAGATGGCCACCCAGTGAGGAGCCAGCAATGGAGAAGACCATGGCCACGATCCCGTTCCAGAAGCCGAGCTTCTGCGGAGAGAAGCTGTGGTCCAAGAGGAAGAGGGGGAACATGGAGCTGGCCCCGTGTTCACCTGCAAGGGGAGAGGAAGCCCTGCTAGAGTGGCCGGCCTCCTCATGGGGCCTGCAGGTCTTCTGGGATTACAACTCCTATCCAGACTTCAGAGACCGGTTCCCCTGGAAGGGGCGGCCAAACTGCAGCTCCCCAGATGTCCATGGACTACAGTTCCCATGAGCCCCTGCCACTCCATGGACATCTGGACAGCCACTGCTGGCAGGGGCTCATGGGAATTGTAGTCTATGGACATCTGGAGACTCACAGCTTGGTCACCCCTGGCCCGAGACAAAATGGATGCTATGGCATTATGCCAGCTGAGATCCCCCCCCCCCCATTCACTCTCCCCAGATTCCAAACCTCCAGGAATTTCCCAACCCAGAGTCGGCAGCCCTAGGGCCAGCTCCCCCCCCCCAAGTCTGCTCACAAACAGAAGTAGAGCCCCCCAGGCAGGGGCTGCAGGGAGGGAGGGTTTTCTTTCTGTGACCAAGTAACCAGTTCTCCCCTTGAAAGGTGTGGGAGAGGAGGAAGAGAATCCCAGGCCTGGCCCAACTCTAAGAAATGCCCCCCCCCCAGCCAACTCAGGATGTGCTCCACGCAGGGAGTGTTTCAGGTGGGGGTGCATCAAAACGCAGCACCCGAACTGCCAGCTGCCGTAGCAGGATCCCAGGAGCCGTCCGAAGCAGAGTCAGATTTAACTTTGCACCAGATGGCTCTGTAAAATCCTGCAGTTTCCACTGGTGACTTTTCAGCCACCATGACCGGGACGCTGTTCATGACACACTGCTAGAACACAAACACACGGAAAGCTGCCCATCTGCTCCATCAAGGTCAGTATTGCCCACTCAGACCGGCAGCTGCTCTCCAGGGTCTCAGGCCGAGGCCTTTCCCATCCCCTCCTCCCTGGCCCTTTTAACTGGAGACGCAGCCGGGAATTGAGCCCGGGACCTTCTGCAGGTCCAGATGCCACTGAGCCACGCCCCCTTCCGTTGCCACCACAGATAAATATTGGCTCTCTACCCAGAGAGACTTACCTAACTTATAGATGAGCACAAAGCCCGCCATCCACGGGGTCCCCGGGACCTGGAGCAGGCCCCGCAGGATTCGCCAGGGGTTGAGAGTCCGGCTCCTGGCCCAGCTGTCCTGCCCGGGGCTCCTCAGCCTCAGGTCCGAGCGCCAGGTGTACAGAATGGCCAGCAGGTAGAGGGCGGCCAGGGACCAGAAGAGCGGCCCCCAGCCCAAGAGGTGGAGGACCGAGAGGAGGCCCCCTCCTGCCAAGACCGAGCCCAGCTTGTACGCCACGACCTGGATGGTGTTGCCGTAGCCCACCTCCTCCGGCCCCAGGAGCTGGACGGCCATCCCGTCCACCGCCACGTCTTGGAGGGAGGCAAAGAGGTTCATGGAGAGCAGGGCGGCGGCCACGGGGAGGAGCTGGGCCTCTGGACTCAGGGTGGAGCAGGCCAGGCAGGCCAGCCCCAAGCCCCCCAGGCTGAGCAGCAGCCAGGTCTTCTGGGTCAGGTACTGGTCCACTAGGGGGGCCCACAAGACCTTGAGCACCCAGGGCACGTAGAGCACCTTGGCCAGGCTGATGGTGGTCAAGGACAGGCCCACCAGGCGGAAGTAGACGGGCAGCAGCCCGGACTGAAGCCCGTAGGGGATCCCTTGCACAAAGTACAGCACCCCCAGCAGAGCATACTTGCGGTTCATCCTTCAGCAGGCGGCCATCAACCTGGAAGGAATACAGACAGAGGCAGCATGAGGGCAAGGGAAGAGGGCTGTGGCTCAGTGGCTCGGCAGGCAGAAGGCCCCCGCTTCAATCCCCAGCAGCAGCTCCCGTTGAAGGGACCAGGCAGGAGGGGATGGGGAAGACCTCTGCCTGAGACCCTGGAGAGCGGCTGCCAGCCTGAGTGGACAGTGCTGACTTAGATGGACCAGCCTGCGGGAGGAAGGGCTAGGGTCTACTGTAGGATTGCCAGCTCTGGGCTGGGAAATTTCTGGAGATTTTTTGGGCAGAGCCTCGGAAGGGATCTGAGCAACAGGGGAAGTGATGATGGAGGGAATTCAGAAGCTGGGTTTGGAAGGGTCTCCCGGCACCAGCTCCTTCTGCTCTTGAAGAAGGCAGGAAAGCAAAAGAGCAGGTTGACAAAGGCTTTCACAGCTGGACTCAACTGGCTGCTGTGGGTTTTCTGGGCTGTGTGGCTAAAGTGGTCTGGTGGTTTCAGTCTGTGACGTTTCGCCAGTAACTGTGGCTGGTATCTCTCTGTGCCAAAGTGGGGAATGTGAGAACAGTTGCTGGACATCTTATTTACTTCTCTCTGTGTGTAACACATCACATTACTGTCTTATTTGGGAATCTCCCAGGAGATGGAGTGGAACTTGGAAGCACTTTCCCTTTGTCTTGGGGGAGTTCACTAGCAAGTCCTAGGAAGTATTTTCCTGTGTCTGAATGGAGTTCATTAGAAAGTCCACTAGTCAAGGTTTTACCTGTCTTATCTGATGAACCATAGCCATGTGTTTTTAGAATCCCATTTGAGAGTCCAAAGAGGTTCCCCTCGACCCCACATTCTCCAGGTTCCTCCCCATACATCTCCAGCTATTTCCCAATCCAGGGCTTGGAGGATCGTCTCTCTCTGTAGGTCTCCAGAAAATGTCATTAGCAAACTCAACGGGTGTCTTAATTCTTCGGTCCACTCCAGCCTGATTTCGGGTGATTCATTGCCTTATCTCCCCTCTGCCACCACCCAGATAAAAGGAGGGACTCTTGCGCATTTGGGGTCTTTCAAATAACGTAAGCTGGTCTGGGAATACTTTTAAGTTAAGTAGGTCCGGCTGTCAACAGGAAGGGCTTCTAGCCTTCCACAGGCCCTTTCCTTGCTGTCAGAGCACTGCTGGTTATTAAAGCAGCTTCTTCTTTAATACAGGATATTTTATGCATACCAAACATGCAGAACCCAAATGGCAGCAATTACGTGCTGCTCTGCTCTCCTGGACGCAATTATAGCTGGAGTGTGGAGAGGACGGGTGGTCTTTCCCCCAAACAGCTGACATCACTCCCTCCAGTTTATCCTCATAACAACCCTGCAAGGTGGGCTTGGCAGAAAGTGACTGGCCAAAAGCCATTCAGAACGCTGCTACACATGTTCATTAGCAGCAGAACAAGGAGACCAAGAAACTTCCATGCTGGGTAGAGGCTTTCATGTAGAGGCTTTCATGTGCTCATGCACCCTTCGTCAGGTGCACTGAATCACACCTCCTCAATGCATCTGAAGAATAGTGCGTGCACAAGAAGACTTATGCCCAGGAGGAAACTTCAAGGGGGCTCAAAGTTTGTTCTGTTGCTTCAGACCAACACGGCCGCCCACCTGAACCTAACTCCCTTTGCAGTTTATTCTGCCAGTAGCAGAGCCTGTCTGGGGAGGGGCTCAGGGGCAGAGCATCTGCTTTTGCAGACAGGCCCTGGTTCAACCCCTGGCGGCTAAAGGGACCGGGCAGGAGGCGATGTTAAAGTCCTAAGCCAGAGATCCTGGAGCGCGGCTGCCGGTCTGAGTGGGCAGCACTGACTGTAATGACCCCGAGGTCTGATTCAGAAGGCAGCTGCACGTGCTCCTGGCTCACCAAACAGCCCTGCGTTGATGTTGAGAAATAGGACCCGGCCAGAACTTGCGTAAACTAACAGGCGGGGCGAGAACAGTCTGAGCAGGAAGGTGGGTGGCTGCAGATGCAGCAGCACCCTTGTGGCTGCCATAGCCGGCCAGTCCCTGCCTGTTGCACCATCCAGCAGCTGCCCCGGCCTGCAGATTATATCCATTTATTCCGTGTCATCCTCTTGGACGAGAGAGCTCAGCAATGAATAAGCAAAGCAATCCTTGTCCAGGATGGGAAGCAGGGCTGGGAGAGCTGCGTTCAAATGGAGCTCACAGGGTGGCCTTGGCCCACTCGCTCTCTGATCCTGACCCGCCATGCAGGGTTGTTGTTATGACTGCCATCGCTGTATTCCTATTTGAGCCAAGGCCCGAGTTCGAAGTCTTGCCCTTTAATGCCCTAATAAGGCAATGAATAAGTGGACAGATGAATAAGCCCAAGGGGGGGGGGGGGAGGGAGCGGCAGGAAGGCCCCTGGAGCTCCTTCCAGGGATGCCATCCTCCCGGTGGGGCCTGGGGACCCCTGCCATTCAGGCCCACCCCCAGGCGGAAGGGCTCAGCTCCCCGGCCCGGGGGGAAGCGGCTGCTCGGGAGGGGGCCCTCGAGGCGTCGCACCCCGCGGAGGTCCCTCCCCGCCCACTCCCGGCTGCCCCCAAAGTCTCCCGGGACCTCCCAGCCCAGAGATGGCAACCGAGGCACCCTACCCTCGTGACACGTGACCCGCGCCGGCGGTTGCGCGGCAACCCCTCCTTCCCCGACTCACGCCTCGGCTTCCGGCCGCCGCCAGGGGGCGCTCTCGCTCGCCCAAGGCCAAGGGGGCGGCCAGGGCTTCGGGCCTCTTCTCCGCGGGGCCGGCCCCGCCTCCCGCCGCGCTCCACGCACACCTCACTTCCGGCTCCGCTAGCCGCGGCTCGGCGCGAGTTCCTCTCGGGTTCGCCCTCTCCTGCCCCGCAAATGGAGGCGGCCCGAGCAGCTTCGGCCGAGAGCCGGAAGTCGTATCGGCGGACAGGGGTAGGAGGCTGAAGCCGCTTCGGCCTTGTTGGCTCCCTCGGGCGGCTGTGATAGGCCAGCGCCCCGCCTATGAGACAGCACTTCCGCCCGGGGCCCCAAAGGGATGGACCCACTGAGGGCCGGGCGGAAGTGGACAACTTCGCCGGCTGAAGCAGCGGCTGTGTGGGCAACTTCTGGCGGAAAGGCGGGACTAGAGGCGAGGCCAAGGCTGCGGCTCTGATTGGGGAGCCACGCCCGGCGGGCGGGGCCTCCGCTGTCCCGACACGCCCACGAGGTCGTTTTCCTGCCGCCTTCGGCGCAAGCGGCGCTCCAGCCCTCGCTTTAGCCAGGCTGGCCCAGCAGCAGCAGTAGCAGCCGAGCCGAGCCGAGCCGAGCCGAGCCGAGCCGAGCCGAGCCGAGCCGAGCCGAGCCGAGCCGGGGGGGGGGCGGCTGGTTCCCGCTTGGAAGGGAGGCTGCCCAGGGCAAAGGCGGCTGCAGCTGGCCTGGTTCCCGCATCGGCTCTTCCTGGCCAAGAGGCCCCTGGTCTCCACGCCCTGGTTGTAACATCTGAACAGGAGGCTAGCAGGGTGCCCCACTCCCCAGCCCACCCTCCTCTGGCGCTGCCCAGCTCACCCCCTGCCTCTTTGGCATAGGTGACTCATCACATTAAAGGTATCCCCTGTGCAAGCACCGAGTCATGTCTGACCCTTGGGGTGACGCCCTCCAGCGTTTTCATGGCAGACTCAATACGGGGTGGTTTGCCAGTGCCTTCCCCAGTCATCACCGTTTACCCCCCAGCAAGCTGGGTACTCATTTTAGGATGGAAGGCTGAGTCAACCTTGAGCCGGCTGCTGGGATTGAACTCCCAGCCTCATTGACAGAGCTTTCAGACTCCATGTCGGCTGCCTTACCACTCTGCACCACAAGAGGCTCTCTTATCACATTAAGGTATAACAAAATCAGAGTCCCAATAGCACCTTTAAGACTAACAAAGATTTATTCAAGGCGTGAGCTTGCTGGTCTTAAGGTGCTCTTGGACTCTGATTTTGTTGGGCTACTTCAGACCAACACGGCTACCCTCTTGCATCTATCCCACGTTAAGGTGTGTTAATTATAAAATAAACATATTTTATATACATGAAAAGAGACACATCAGTGCTAGGCTCAGGCAGATTGACAGTGTAGGATAAACTTAATCGTACAATAGGAACAATCCTCATTGTATGAAAGGCAGGCTGGAAGACCCCTCCCCACCCAGCCTGACACACATGAAGCAGAGGTAAAGGCAGCTGCCTAAATTGGGGGCCAGTGAAGCAGTCTAAATGGGGACGGTTTCCAGCAGTGGTACCGACTTGACTGCTCACCTTTTCCTTCCAGACAGCCAGGCAGGCCCCAGTTAGGAGGCTTGGAAATGTCCCTCAGCACCAGGCTTTCCCTGTTGCCAAAAACCCAATCTTCCTCTCTCCCCCCCCCCCCAGTACCTGAAGGTGGAAGGGAAGGCATTCAGGAGCTACATTTAGCTGGGAGATTACTTTCAATCAGTCAAGTCAGTTAGTCAGTAACCTTTTATTGGCATAAAAGATTATTTTGGATTATAAAAAAATATTAAGAATCTTTAAGAAAGAAAGTTAGAAAAGGAATTCTTAGAACCCTCCCTTGAGTTAAAGAGTCCTTTATCAGGACAGTTCAATAAAATAACAGTAATTAAAATAGGGAGTTATCTACAATGGGCAGCATGCCATAGGTCCTTCTGGCCAGCAGTTATACTTTCCTCTGCAGGGGTGGCCAAACTGGCTGTCCAGAAGTCCTGACCCACCTCACAGGGTTGTAGTTCATGGACACGTGGGAGGGCCAGAGTATGGCCACCCTTGCATCTAACGCAAGAGATTAAAAGAGCCTCAAGGACTCCCTTGTATCAGAGGAACTTTGCACTGCACTGTGGGGAACATACTACCATTAACAGAATGGATCCTGCCCAATAAGTCCACAGATTTGGAAATAAAAACAAACAAATCATGTGCTCCCTGGCAATCAAAAGTTCCCCAAACTCCTGCACAGAGAAGTTCTGAGAAGCCCAAGGTAAACTTCAGGCTGGGGGGCAGCCCATGCAATCCCGTGAGTACAGTTGTGGGCTGGCATGCAGTCTGTTCCATTCCTTGGTTAGACAAGCTGCTCCCAGGCCTGAGGAGAAACTGATGCTCCAGGCACCTGTCTCTTGAGGATGTGTCTTTGGCAATGGGGGTGTGTCCAATGCAAGTTCAGTTCATTTCCAGCGGATGATCTCTTCCGTGGCCAAGCGCATGATCTTGTTGAAGTCAAAGTGGATGTACTTCCTCCAGAAACGCCGATCTCTGCCATAAACCTGTGCAGGATAACGTGGACTCCCTATCCAGAGAGGGAGGAAAACTAGTCAGGCGTAACATCCTTTGGGTCCCAGAAGCAGCCCACAGGCAAAGCCAGAATGGGAAGGGTTCTAATTTCTGCCTTCTGGTGCCTGGGCCTGCCGCTCTGGACAACAGAGCAAAGGGAACATATTTCTCAATTCCAATCTGGAGCAGATATCTTTTATGAAAGTGGCCACAGACAACTCATTTATTGAGATTTTTAAAAATGATTTTCTCGCTCAAAAACATTGCTAACCTGCACACCCCACTAAAAAGTGCCTGAGGGGACTCACACAGGTGAATGTCTTTAAAAAAATCAGCATCTGACTACAAGTAATGAAGACACATGAAGAGTCCAGCCAAGGTGGAGCCGAGTGGCTGCAGTGTCACAGCCCCCACTGGTCAGATAGCCCAGGGGCTGAGAGACGGCAAGAGAGCAGCACCCTTACCAATGCCGTGCAGCACCCTGGCCACGGCTCTCCCGGAGAACTTCTCGTCTTGCCGGATGGACAGGAAGTGGCGGATGTCGGCTCGGATCTGCTCCTCCCAGTCCAGGAGCTGCAATTGAGGGGCAGAGTCCAGGAGAAACGGTTATGTGCACAGTTATAGTTGCACGAGGCGAGTGACTGCCGGCTTCTTCAGCTGGGATTGCAACCTTCTGGACGAGATCTGCACAGACGGCCGGGAGCTGCTTCTCAGGACTTTGAGTAGAGCGGCCTGATCCTTTGCTCACCCTCCACTCGGCCTCAGTGCCTGCCTCTAACCTTACTCTGCAGGCGTGGCCCTTGACCGTATGAGGCTGCCTCATACCTTGAGCCATCTTTGCCTCCTCGGACTGGGTAGCTCTCTAAAATCTCAGGCAAGATCCCTTTTGAACAGGAGACACCTGAGACCGAACCTAGGAGATTCTGCATGCAAAGGACCTACCTTGCTGTGTCCCATCTCCTCAAACAAACAGGGGAGAACAAGAGTCAGGTTGGAACGCAAGTCCCCTACTCCTGAGTAATTCACTAATGAAAATGATACGGCAGCGCACCATTTACATGAGCACATGTGCATGAGTGTTGGCTACGCACCCTCCCTCTCAGGGAGGAGTTGGCAGAACCTGCTCAAGCTCAGAAGGGTTATGAAAACCAAGTCACTGTTTGTGCTGAAGTGCCCAGCACCTCATCTCTTGGAAGCTCAGCAAGGCCCTGGTTAGTCCTTGGGTGGAAGAGCACCACAGAAATCCAGGGTTCCTATGCAGAGGCAGGCAATGGCCAACCCCCCTCTTGCCTTGAAAACTCTGCAGGATTCCCATAAGTCAGCTCCAAATCGACAGCTCTTTCCACCGCCAGACTGGGGCCTGGAAAGCTACTGTCTGTGTACGAGCCCTTAGCCAAACTAGGATGGCTTCCCAGAAGATCTGCCAGTTTGACTCCAACCTGTGAAGCCAGAGGAGGAGTAAAGACAGGATCGTACTCACTTTAATGTCCTGGAGGCTCTCAATGCCCTGCTCTTGGTCCTGGGACCCAGGATCTGGCTCCTCTGGCATCATCTCCTTCTCAAAATAATCCATCAGCAGGGCCTTCAGGCGGGAGCTCCTCTCCTCATCACCACTGTCAGAGCACAAGGCAACGGACCGGAAAGCCACGCTGCCCAACAACACAAAAGGCATGAGAAATGGAGAGAGGCTGGAATCGCCAGCCCTTCAAAGCTTGTGGCCACCTTTGGAATTCTGACATGTAAACTGGCTGCCCTCATTTGCCCTCAGTCCGGCATTGAGGATCCCTGTGCTTGGTGGCAGCTCCTGACAAAGCGGCATTTGTAAAGATCAGTCAATCAGATCTCCAGTGGCCAATCAGAAGCCTTGCTTGGCAAACGCCCAGCCCAGCCGAGCATCTCATGGACCAAAGAGAGATTAAGGAGAGAGATGGGGGGGGGGCGATATACCTGCTCTTTACTAGCTTTGCTTCCAATCGCCTTCCCTTTCTCTCCCCACTAATGACACCCTGTGAGAACTGGGTCTGGCCCAGGGCTACCCAGCTAGCTGCATGTGGAAGAGGAGGGGGAAGCAAAACCAGCTCTCCAGATTATTTATATATTTATATTTGTGTCCCGCCACTCTCACATAGTGGCTCGTGGCAGAGAACAACGATTCCCCATAAAACCCCAACAATCCTAACAACCCGTATTACAACCCCCCCCCCCTGCTAGCAACGTCACCCCACTTTCCTCGCTCACAGACGACAGAGTTAATCTCCAGGGCGGCACACCTCGGTGGCTGGTGACCTGACTAGCACAGGGCAGGGCCCAGTTCTTACCCACCCTGGCCTCAATCATAGACCCGGCGGAAAACTTCCTCCATACAGGCCCTGCGGAACTGAGAAAGTTCTGCCAGGACCCTCAGCTGTCCTGGGAGCTCCTTCCACCAGGTTGGGGCCTGGACCAAAAGGTCCCTGGCCCTCGTTGAGGCCAGCTGAACCTCCCTTGGACCAGGAGCCTCCAACAGATTTGCACCCTCACAGTGGTGGGCATACGGGGACAGGCAGTCTTGCAGATATGTGGGGCCCAGACTGTGGATGGCCAGAAAGGTAAAAACCAAAACCTTGAACCTGATCTGGGCAGCAGCCAGAAGTCAATGCAGCTGCCTCGGCACTGGCTGCATGTGAGCCCTCCACGGTGTTCCTGTACCCTAGCAGCCGCGTTTTGCACCAGCTGCAATTTCTGGGTCAGAGACAAGGGAAGGCCAGTGTAGAGCGAGTTGCAGAAATCAGATCTGATGGTGACCATTGCATGGATGACTGTGGCCTAGCAATCCAGGGACAGAAAGGGTGCTAGCAGTCCCGATTGGCACAGATTAGAGGCCACTGCTCTCACCCAGGACACCAGGCTGGCTCTCCTTTGCCAAACTGGCCTGCGAAGGGGAAGGCCCGCAGAGGCCACTGTCAAGACACGCAGGTGCTCCTTGGCAACCACCCACCTCTGGAAACCGTGGAAGCAAAGCTGGAGCTGGCGGAGGGCAGCCTTTTCACGGCCGGTGACTCGGCGGTGCAGGAAGTCACACACGGAGTCCAGCTCCTGATCGGTGAGGTCGCCGGAGGAGCGCAGGCAGAAGGAGAGCTCGCTGAACTCCACCAGGACCCTGCTCTTCCCAGACACGGAGGTACCTGTGCCGGGGCAGAGGGGAGGAAGGGGGTCTTTGCACCTGTGACCCCGGAGCTCAGCTGCGTCCAGCTGCCACTTTTTAACCACAGGCTTGATTTACATGTAATGCTGGACGAAGCAACAGAACTCACCCACATCACCCCCTTCCTGATCCTTTTAACTAGAGATTGAGCCTGGGACCTTCTGCTTGCCAGAGAGCTGCTCTGCCAGTGAGCCACAGCCCTTCCCCATGCCCACACTGCCTGGTTGAAGCTGGTCCGTCACTTGTACAAAGCAGCGGCCTGGGCTACTCAAGCAGATCGGCAGACCCCCCCCCGACCCCCAAGCCTTGTTTCCTGCCCTCTTCCTGATCCACATTTGCATGTCAGCTCAGGCACCCCCGACATCCCACCCACAGAAGCCCTTCTCTCTGCCATTCCTATCAGCATGTGCCCCCCCCCCCCCCATTCAGTTACCGTTCTGTTGCGGCATGGTCCACTGCAGCTGGCGGAGAGCGCGTTTCACGGGCAGGGCCTCCCAGCCCATGGAGTCGGCCAGCTCGATGACATCAAACTCCACGGAGCTGGCCTGCGCAAGATCGATCCCTCTGAGGCGCTGCTGGGCCAGGCAGACCACCAGCGGGGGGCACCTGGGGCGGCAGGGAGGGAGGTCTTGGCTGGGCAACTCCGGGCATGGGGAGAGAGAGAGAGAAGGAATCCTCCCCAGATATGATCAAAGCTCAGCATGCGTGTGATGCCTTCACGTGGCACTCCTTTGCACACTATCCTACGAGGAATACTCTTGCCCTGACCTGGATGGCCCAGGCATGCCCAGTCTTGGAAGCTAAGCAGGGTCAGTCCCGGTTAGCACTCAGGTGGGAGACGAGTTCAGAATTGTTATACGGAGGCAGGCCATGGCAGACGCCCCTGAAAGTCTCCTGAAAACCACCTGGAGTTGCTGTAAGTTGGCTGAGGCTCGAGGGCACTCTAGTTGTGAAAAAGGGCTCTTAGCCTTTCATTATATTATTATTATTATTTGCATTTATTTCCCGCCACTATCAGTCAACCTGTCTCGCTTTTGATGGAGTTCTCTCAATGAGCCTACAGGATACTCATCTGCATAATTCCTTTAAGGACTGATTGTGTTGGGCCCCCTTTCTGCCCAGTTCATCTGCCCTCAATGCTTTTCGTTTGCTATGGGAGAGATGCAAAAGAGCCACCGCTTACCTTTGGGCCGCTGCCCGCAGTTCCCGAGGGCCGCCGTAGCCCACCACCCGGCACAAGGAGAAGGTGGGGTGCAGCAGTTCCACCCAGCGCCGAGGGTGCAACTCCAGATAACAGAGCAGCGTCTCTATGCCTGACGGAGGAGAGAAGCTGTGCTCAACGCAGGGCAGGGCTGTTCACTGTTGCTGGATCTCCCTCTTTGGTAGCCATCCCCTGCTCCAGAGCAATCAGGGTCTCTGTGCCGTCTGTTTGCAAAGGAACCAGAGCCAGCGTCTCTTTAGCTGGGGACAGGCAAGCAAGCTAGTAAGGCCTGGGCCTTTTGGGCTAGAGGTGCCAAGTATTGAACCAGGGGCCTTCTGCAGACTGAGCAGATGCTCCACCACTGAGCTGCAGCTCTTTGTTCTTGCTGAATGTGGGCCTCAGCCTCCACAAAAGGCTCACCCTGGGTGATTCCCAGGCCCCGTATCAAGTGTGCCTGGGATGTCCGGGGCTCCCGCAGTGTGCTGAAGGGAGCGGCTCTCTTGTGTTCATGCATGTTCCACCTCAAGGATGACACCACATGAGCCTCCAGCCCTTTTCTCATTTTCCCCAAAATTTATTCTTCTGCTATGATTTCGGGTCACCCCCCCTTCTTGTGGCAAGGAAAAAAGTTAACAGGGCAAGGCAGACAAGAAAGCTGGGTAGGAAGAGGGGTGCAGACACCCCAACAAGTCACATGCGAGGCTCTAGCCCAGGGGTAGTCAAACTGCGGCCCTCCAGATGTCCATGGACTACAATTCCCAGAAGCCCCTGCCAGCGAATGCTGGCAGGGGCTTCTGGGAATTGTAGTCCATGGACATCTGGAGGGCCGCAGTTTGACTACCCCTGCTCTAGCCAGATGTGCTCCCCTTGATTCCTTGCCCGAGGCCTCTTCCCTCCTCCTCCCCACCTTCTTCTCGGAAGTCCAGGGCCTCCACCGTCTGCTGAATGGGGATGGCCCTCTCATGTTTGTGGCACACGCTGGGCTTTTCTTCCTCAAGGTCGGGTGTCTCCTCCCCACTCGCTTCCAAAACAGCCAGCATCTCTGCATCACCCACATCATGGCCCTGGGGAGTAAACCACACAAAACAATGCCCCAACTGCACGTAATCTCTAGGTCGGACTACTGCAATGCACTCTCCATGGAGCTGCCCTTGAAGACTGTCCGGAAGCAGCAACTGGTATAGAATGCTGTGGCCGGGGTGCTGACTGGTGCGGGTCGTAGGGACTGTAGCACTCCAGTCATTCCATCCAGTTGGTGTCCAGGTTCAGTTCAAGGTGCTGGCATTGCCTCAAATGCCCTGCAGTGCCAAGGAGTCCCTCCTTCCAAATTGAGATCATCCACTCAGATCCTCCCATGGCTCTCTGGTCAGCTGTGCTCCTCCCCACCCGCCCTACACCCACTTTCCAACCTTGTTCAGCTCCTGCTGTTTCCGGTGAAGGTCCCGACACCGGCAGCGAGGGAAAACCTTTTGCACCAGCCTCTTCACGGCCAAGTAGTCAACGGTGTCTGCGTAGATGTGCCTCCTCAGCTCATGCAGATCCTCACCCTGAGAAGGGGACAGGACAGGGATGAGAGCAGGGAATGAGGGGGGGAGGGGCGGCATGGCCACCCGTTGCCAGTTCCATTCGGCAAGAAGCTGGTGAACGTCTGATCTGGTCCGAGGTCTGGGGCCGGCGTGCAGCCCTTCGAATGCTGCTCCTGAGCCTTACCTGCAGCACAGGGTCACTTGGAGGGAAGAAGGGGAAGCCCGCACTGTGGTGTTTTGCTGTTTGTTTTTCTGATTTAATTAATGTTGGGCGTTACGGGTATGTTGCAGTGGCTTTAAACATAGGCCTTTAAGGGGAGGAAGAAGGGGGCTGGATGGGTGAATGAAACACGTTGCAAGTGGAAGACAGAGGTACCCCAGGGGGACGGGACTAACGGATTTCTTCAGGGGTTTTGTGGGCTTGAGAGAAGCCTGGGGAGGGCAAAGAGACTGAGGGAGGTGCTGGGGAGGGTGACGGAAACCAGCGTTCTTTTAGCCGAAGTGGCAAACGAGGAGACTCGTTCCTTTGTGGGGGAGTGAGCAGCCTAGAAAGGCAAGTGAGTGAAAGAAGCCTTTGTGACTAGGTCTCTTGAAAGAATGTGACACACGAGGAGGCCCTGCAAAGGCTGAGCGGCAGCCAGAGGCAGCCCACAGCATCACTGGGGAGGAGGAGGAGGAGGAGGAGGAAGATGGGGCTGGGAGTGATGTGCCCTGGCTGGGGGAAGGGTGGAGGCCACCAGGCCAGCTGAGGGAGTTGCACCTGCTCTGAAACAAAAGTAAAGGGGAGGGGATGCATAACAGGCGGTTCTATCTGTCATGCGGTGGCTGCCCTCTTCTCTTGGGAGGCAACTTGCGATGCGTCTGTGACCTGGACCTCCAAGTGGGAAGAAGGCCCCTTTCAGTAGCTGCCCCGTCACTGCAGACCTTCTCTCCCACCCCACCCCAGAGGTTCAAAGTCATAAAGCCTCCGTCCCGTCGCTGCCAAAGGTGTTCTTGTCTGGGCTGAGTTTTAAATCAGCTGGAACTGAACAGGAGCAGAGGCATTTCCACCCACTTTATTCCACTGCTCTTAACTGGACATGATGTCATTTTAGAGTGCTATTGTTCACCATCCCCACCCCTATACCTGGCATCCCTGCCCCCTTCCACAACTCCTGTCATGCAAAGACACAGGAGAGGAGCTCTTTCTTCTGGAAATGGACGTTCTGCTTTCTCTGCACGGCGGCTGAAGGGCAGCTCTCGGAAGCCTTGCTTTTACGCACGATGCAGGAGGATTCCCTGCCAACAGCACCGGGCAGGCCTTACCTCTGGATGCAAGAAGAGGTGGCAGTGGGCAGGCTTGCCGTCCCGTCCCGCCCGCCCGATCTCCTGCACGTAACTCTCAAAGTTCTTGGGCATGTTGTAGTGCACCACGCCACGCACGTCGGACTTGTCCAGCCCCATGCCAAAGGCCACCGTGGCCACCACAACCCGCAGCTGGCCAGACATGAAGTGGTTCTGCACACGACGGCGCTCCGCAGCGGACATGCCGGCATGGTAGGCATCGGCGATCCACTTCGAGGGACGGCGAATGCTCTTCTGAGCTGTGCAAAGAGGGAGGCGGAGGACAAATGCAAAGATCGAGAGGCTGGTTCGACACGCAGGGGGAGGAAAGAAGACGGGGGACTTCTTGGACAGTCAGTTGGGCCTTGCCGGAAAAGAGCCATTCACAGGCCTGCTTTCTCCAGCCTGTCCTCTGCACAATCTGGCTTTCTGACCCCACCAGCACGCTGGCCCAGCTATTCACACTTCGCCTTGCCCCAACAGAAGGGCCCTGATATACGGACCTCCCTGATTTTAAAAGGGGCAAGACATGCAGAATGGAACGGTGGTGGTGCTTTGCTTTTGTAGCTGGGACGGAGCCCCTCCAGGGCTAGCAAGAGCATCTAAGCCACTACCTAGCTAACATTACCCTGACTGGGACGGCCCAGGCTTGCTGGATCTCGGCAGACCTCGGAAGCTGTGGTTGGTACCTGGATGGGAGGCCACCAAGGAAGTTGCTCTGCAGAGGCAGGCAACAGAAAACCCTCCCATGACACCTATTGCCTTGTAAACCCTAAAGAAGGGATGGCCAAACCGTGGCTCATGGGTATTGTAGTCCGTTGGCATCTGGAGAGCCACTGTTTGGCCACCCCTGTCCTAGAAGGTTGCTGCCCGTCACCTGCAACTGGGTGGCACTTCTCCCCACCATGGACTGTTACCATTTCTTCCTCTCTTGGGATCCGCTCTGGGACGTGGCAGGCTGGGAATAAATGCAGCTTAATGCAAGGACTGGAATGAGCACAAAGGAGATGGAGAGACGGAGGCTGCTGCTGCCGCTGCCGGCTCTTCTGCTTTCCTAGCCTGCCCATCCACACCGCCTACCCTTTGCTTTCTTCCTCCGCCCAGCATTGTCGTTGTCTTCCTCCTGCTCCCCTGCAGACATGGGTTCCTTGAGCCTGACGCCCTGGAGACACGTGCGGATCAGTGCTGCGATCCGAGTGGTCTCCTCCCGGCGCGTACAGTAAACGATCACAGAGTCCAGGCTCCCGAACCTCTCCCCTTGCAGCAAGCTCACCAGGGCCTGAAATTAAAAGGAGAACCAAGTTGCTGTCCTGGGGGGGGGGGGGGGACACACAATGTGGCAGGGTGGCTGCCGCTGAGCAAGTAAGCAGTGGCCAAGAGAGTCAGAGACCATTGGCAGAGATCAGAGTGGCTCCAGGAGGTGCCTCATACTGACAGCTGTTCCTTGTAGGCAGTTTTTTACCCTGAGGATGGGGTGTGGAGAAGAGCTAGCTTAACTTCAGCCTTACCTGGTCCTTGTCTCTGTCCGTAGAAACAGAGAGATGGAGGTTAGGCGGGACGGCTGCAGAGCGCACCGTGATCCCCTCGCCCTCTGGGATGCCCAAGTGATGAGCCACGTCCTGTGCTGTTGACACTGTGGCAGTGGCCGTGAGGCCCAAGAAGCAGCACACGCCCAAGCGGTCCCGAAGAACCTGTGAGGCAGAAGACAAGGCGGTCAGACATCCAAGAGGGCAGAGCCAGGAAGACTAGAGAGATGGACTGTGGATAACACCGGTCCTCATTCAGCTGCGTTGTGCTGGTTCTAACCTTTAAAGCCCTAAACCAGGGGTAGTCAAACTGCGGCCCTCCAGATGTCCATGGACTACAATTCCCAGGAACCCCTGCCAGCATTCGCTGGCAGGGGCTCCTGGGAATTGTAGTCCATGGACATCTGGAGGGCCGCAGTTTGACTACCCCTGCCCTAAACGGACTGGGACCAGCGTCCCTGCAGGACTGCCTTTTCCCTTACATTCCGCCAAGAGCACTGAGCTCTTCAGAACTGCTCAGGGATCCCGGGCAGAAAGAGGGGACGTTGGCCTCCCCCAGGGCCAGGGCCTTTTCAGCCTGGTGGAATGAGCTCCCAGAAGAGATCAGGGCCCTGCGGCACGTAAAGCAGCCCTGCAGGGCCTGGAAAACAGAGCTGGTCCTCTGGGCTGATGGTCAAGGCCAGAAATAAGAGGAAGGGAGAAGGGATGCTGAAGAGCAGCTCTGGGATTTCAGTCGGGGGCATAAATTGTAATGCTTTAACATTTTAACCTTTGTTTTATGTTGTTACCTGCCCTGAGCGTTGGAAGGGCAGGATATACATTTATTATTGCTGTTACTATTAATAACAATAACAAGGGCAGAGGTATTAGATGGAATCCAGCCACGGGGAAGCGCCAACGTCCCCTGTGATAACTGGAAACCCAGCCCAGCCTGCATCTGACGGAGGGAGCTGGCCGAGGCCCTTCCTTGCAAGTGCTACCAGCAACGGACTGAGGCAGGCCGATGGAGGGAAGTTAAGCTGTAGCTGACTGCCGGTCCAGCTGCGGGGGCTGCAAGGCGAGGGGCAAGTGGAGGTCATTTGCCCTCGCCTGCCACTACACCAAGCGGGCTGGCTGGGAGACCATGAGGGAAGTCCAGGGTTGCCAGTAGCAAACCTCCTCCCTTGCCTAGAAATCTCTACAGGGTCGCCAAGGTTGGCTGTAACTCAGTGGCTCTTTCCTCCACCACCACCAGATGTGCTCCAACAGCCGTGGAATAGCTCGGAGTCTCCCACCTCTCTGCTGCCACCTCAGGGAGTTTCGCCCTCCCTGCTGTGACATACGGCCATGTGGAGGGACCAGTCCTCACCCAGACATTCCTGGCTGCACTCAGTCTGTTGACTCCCAAAGCTGGAGCTGCACAGGACTGCAGTAAGTCCGCTTCTTCTGTGGCTTGTCCCATTCCCCATCTCAGGAGGGCCGCCTGCATGGCCTCTCCTCTGGTACAATGCCCCCCCCCCTCCCCCAGCTCATTCGCCCTTAGTTTTGCCACAAAAGTGCCGTACCTTGCAGAGCCGCAAGTAACAAGGGCGGAAGTTGTGGGACCACTCAGAGACACAGTGGGCTTCGTCGATGCAGGCAAAAGCCACAGGGGGGAGCTGATCCGCAGAGGGGAGGCAGCTGGAGCTGGAGACGCCACCCCCCACCAGGGCTTCGGGGGACAGCAGGAGCACATGGACCTTCCCAGCCTTTACCTGAATACATGAAAATAAACACGAAACTGCCTTCTATTGAATCAGACCCTCAGTCCCTCCAGGTCAGCATTGCCTACTCAGACCGGCAGCCGCTGTCCAGGGTCTCAGGCAGAGAAAGGTCTTTCCCATCCCCTCCTGCCTGGTCCTTTCAACTGGAGATGCTGCCAGGGATTGAACCAGGAACCTTCTAGCATGGCAGATACTCTCTCAGTGAACCCCTCCCCCACCTAAAAGTCCCCTAATAGTCCTTGGCTTCATAGTTCTGCTCTTAGGCACCGTGAATAACACCATGCATGTGCACAAGATCATGAAACGGGGGCAAGTTTAGGGCAGAAGAGAGACAGACTCGGTGGCCAAGCTTGGTAATTTCGTAAGTTCAACTAGGACCCTGTGTGGGTCCTGAGAAATCAAGTTAAGTCTACATTGCAGGGTTGGTAAAATATGACAATAAATGAAAATCACCAGCCCTTTCATGCTTCTCTACAGCTGCACCTCGGCAAACAAACAGCTCAGCCAGTCGTGTGCAATAATCACCCTCTTTCTGTCCAGCTGAACTTTCACCAGGGGAAACTAGAACAGCCGAAACGCAGAATGGAAGAGCGCTAAGGCTGGATAGTTACAGGTGGGTAGCCATGCTGAGCTGCAGCTGCAGGCAAAGCTAGAAGGACCTCAAAGACTGACAAGATTTCCTGGGTGAATGTTTTCAAGAGTCAAAACTCTCTGTTATCACTTTTAGGAGTAAGGCATGGTAACCAGGTAGAGCCTCTAAAGGGCAGAGAATGCATCTAGTGCTGGACACACAACACCAGTTAGCAGTAGATGCTCTCGGCAGTTGTCACCCGGTTTGTTTTAACATTCAAACCACCTCTCACGGTTGCAGGGAGCCACGTGACGTTTACAGCAACAGGAGGGAGGCTCAGAAAGCAGCTGTGCATTTCCAAGCCTGTTGGCTCACCTTGTCCACAGCAGCCTCTCTCTGGGTCTTGGACATATTGGAGTGGATGCAGACCGCTTTAAGGCGCTGGGGGAGGCCAGAGACCTGGGAGGGAAGAGTGGACCAGGCATCACTTGAAGGCCAAAAAGAGATCATCATCCTCTCAGTCGATAGCCCAGAGTTCTAAATCGTGCCATCAATCATTTCATTCAGCCCAGGCCTTTCCAGTGCAAACCCAGAGGAGAGCTACAAACAGAATCCCTCCACCTGGACAGAAACAGCCCACTTGAAAGAGGCTGCCGGGTTCGCATGTCGCTGGCATCGCAACACCAAGGGAGATCAAGGGGCCAGGTGGGTTCCTCCCCCCAGGGGGCCAGGTCATGCCCAGCTCCATATCTTGTGGTGCCTGCAAACTTACCTGGTCATCCATCAGGGACACCAGGGGCGAAATCACCAATGTGATGCATTTAGACCGCTTGGCATACAGGTAAGCAGGAAGCTGATAGCAGAGAGATTTGCCCATTCCTGTCGACAGGACCACCAGTGTTGACAGTCCTGGGGGGAGCCAAGAAGGGCAGCAGTGGGATTAAAGGGCACGAGGCTGAATTCAGAGGCAAAGAATGGCAGAAGCCAGCTGGGACTTGCATGCAGAGTCCCCACTGGATCACTTTCTTTCACACTGCGTGGCGCTAATTAAATCTTCCGCCACAAAACACGAAAGATAGCCTTCCTTGGTGCAGGGAAGAAACGGCAGAGCTCATAGCTAAGGCCCAATAATTGAATGGGAGATCCTACTGAGGACGGAGGAGCAGACCAGACCTCAGAAGACTAGTAATCACAGCAGCTGCTCAGGGCAGCAGAGCCCAGTCCTGGGCAGCCATCAGATCTTGAAAACTAACTCCTGGTTAGTAGTTGGGCGGGAGGCCTCTACAGATGTGCAGGGTTGGTTGCTGTGCAGAGGCAGGCAAGGGCGAACCACCACCGAATGTCTCTCGCCCTGAAAACTCTATGGGCTGCCATAAATAAATTAAGGCAGCTGTGTCATGGCAGCAAAACATAAAAATAAAAGGAGGGGCCAGCAGAAGTCTAATGGCAGCTGGCCAGTCCCCTAGGAGGAGGTTAGCCTGCACTAACAAACATTAGAAAACTGCAAACAAAACAGCAGGAAAAAACACAAAAACTGCACTGCTGTTGCCTGGGTCAGGGCGCCTATAAAAACAGACCAAATCAGCATGACCACCTGCAGACCTTTTCCACGGCAGCCCTGCTGAAAGGCAGTTTTACAGGCACCTGTGTCAAGTTCGTAAACCAACAGGATGGTTACCCAGGATGGCGGATTCACATTCCAACCTTCCCAGGCCTGTGAGTTCAGCCCCTACAACAGCACTGCAGAACAGGGAGCTGTCCACAGAGAGCCTACGATGGATGGTGCTGAAATCAGGCTGCACGCTTGGGAAGCCACATAATCGGTCCCTTGCGCAAAAGAGGCAAGTACCAGGAATGAAGCATCTGGGAATGCTGTTCTACTGGAGCTGGCATGGGCAAAAACAGAACAGAAAAGAGGCAGTGGGGTAATCCAGGAGATCCCTGGCTGAGATCATGCCTTTGCTAAACCTCATGCCCACTTCAGTCCTCCTAGAAATACAAGGATTTTAGGACTGGCCTACCTTATAGAGCTGTTGTAGGGATATGACTGCAAAGCATTTCGAACAACAAACGTGCCATATAAATGCCAAGTATGAGTGAGTCATGGGCCTGTCTCAAAGAACTAGGTTCTTTGAGCCTCTGTGAAACTGGGAGAGAAACAGGGGCCACATGTGCTGTTCCAGAGCAGCAGGCCCCACAGACCCAAAGGCAAACAGGCATCCAAAGAGGCCTGTGATAGAACACCCACATAGAGCTGGAAGGTACTCCAAGGGCCATCTCGTCCCGGATGGAAATACTATTTCACACAGAGAGTGACTCAATGTGCAATAAGAGGATGTTGAGACGGCCACAAGAGGAAGCAGCTTGAAAAGACAGATTCATGGGGGAGAAGTCTGACAACGGCTACTCGCTATGGTGGCTGAGGGAAACCTCCACATTCAGAGGCAGTCAAGATCTGAATCCCAGCGGAAGCCCTCAGCCTCTCTGCCCTGTCGTTAGCCCTCCAGGGGAACTGGATGGCCACGATGTGAGACAAGATGCTGGACTACATGGGCCATTGGTCTCATCCAGCAGGGCTCTTCTTGTGTTCTTATCAGGGGAAGGTGTCTCTGCCCTGTTGGGGGCTCTGCAGAGGAACTGGTTGGCCACCGTGTGAGACAGGATGCTGAACCAGCAGGGCTGAGGTTCTTATCTGGGAAGGCCTCAGCCTCTCTGCCCTGTTGCTGGCCCTGCAGAGGAACTGGTTCAGCAGAGCTAATCTGATGTTCCCATCAAGGGAAGGCCTGGGCTCCCATGCCGTGTTGCTGTCCCTCCAGAGGAGCTGTTCTTAACTTCCTGCACAGGACAGGATTTTCAAAGCTCCCCCAGTGAGACTTGCTCTGTGCCCAGAGGCATTAGATGGTCCTCACAATTCAAAGAGCCTATTGATGGAAACAAAATGTGGTGCCCAGATTAGCCCAGCAGAAGACAGACATTTTCTCCACTATACACTCCGTGTGGGAGCCATCTGTGATACCTACACTGCTCCCTGTTTGTTACAAGGACAGGTAGGAGACCAGCGGGGACTAGACCCAACCCTCTGAAGTCACCTGGAAGACACTCTTGCTAAGCTGGCATCTGGCCACGTTTGCAGCCATGTTAACTGGGACACCTCCGTTCCCTCTAAGTTTCCAGGGCAAAATGTCCCAGGGCTTAATTTATTTACTTAGTTATTAATGTTTTTATAGTGCCCTTCCCTGTGGGCTCAGGAGAGGTGTGTACCTGAGAGGATCCTCATCACTGCTGCTTCTTGTCCCAGCCGGAAGGAGCTGTAGCCCAGCTCAGACAGAGCACGAAGCACTTCCGGAGGGGTCTCTGGGCAAAGCACAGACAGAAGGGGAACCAAATTTATACAAATATATACATGCATGCATACAAACAATCTTAAACTAATAACAACAACAACAACAACAACAACAACAACTTTATTTTTATAAACTGCCCTTCCCGGTTACAAATGAGACCTGAAGCATTTCTCCTAGGACTGATAGCCTTACCTCTCACCTTCCCGTCTTGCCCCAGCTTGTAGAGAGGCTGCAGCGGTGCAGGAGGAGGGGGAAGATCGTATGCAGGCTTCAGCACATGCAGGTAACCCTCTTCTTCCTCCGGTTTTGGAGCTCCTGGGCGGCTCTCACAACCATCAGCTGAGGAGGGAAAAACACTGCTGAAGTGAAAGCACGGTCGTCCTCTCCCTCAATCTGGACGATGCAAGTTTGGGTAACAAGCACAAGGCGGATCAACTCTCAAAATAAATAAATGTTTTTTTTAATCCAGACAATCCCTTCTGCCAAGGGCGACACTTTCCTCTAGGGCAAGGAGCCTTTCGGCAGGGGCTCTTCTTCTGTCAGTACACTCCACTTCCTGAACCCTGTACTTGTTATGATACTGTTTACTAATTTACTACTAATTTACTCTCTCCTTATATCTATACTGCTATGATTTTGCTCTATTGTCTGAGGAAGTGCACATGAAAGTTCACACCTTGAATAAAACTCTATTGGTCTTAGAGGTGCCTGATGGGTCTTCAGTTCTGTTCCGCTGCTTCAGACCAACACGGCCACCCACCTGAATCGGTAAGGAGAAATGAATCCTAGTGGAGTTCCCAGCCTGTCCTTCCCCACCTACCTGAGATCCTGCAGTAGGCCGTATTGGTCATCCTGGCCACTTCTTCCAGAGTGAGCAGGGGCACCTCTTCTTCGGCTGCACAGCCACTTCCCTCCTGGGGAAGGTCACCCGCCGGGGGCTGTTTTGCCACTGCAGGGAAAGAAATGGGGGAAGGGGTCTGGTCATCTTCTACAAACATGCTCAGGGACATATGTGTGCATCTTCTGCTAAGAGTGCACCGTCTAAAGGGCGGAGGAGAAGGAGTTCACCAAAGTTTATCCAAAGTACAGCAAGCAAGAGTTCCCAACAAGCCAAGCCAAAGCCAGGTACTGAGTCTACCCAGGAGACACTCTCTCTCTCTCTCTCTCTCTCTCTCTCTCTCTCTCTCTCAAAACAGCTCTGTTCACACAGTGCTTACTCTTCTCATGGGGAAACCTCTTGCCACAGGCTCTCAAAAGTACTGTTTGCAGATTCCATGGCTACCTTCCTCTGCTGTGACCAGAATTAGATTTCACAGCGAAGCTTGCCTTCTAGGCATGGCCAGTATCAACTACGGGTGAGCACTTCGGTGCAGTTCTGCCACCTCAGTGCTCACTAAAGCCTGAGAGGGCCAGCACCACAGCGCAACGAGGAGGGGCGGCATCAGCAAGACAAGTCTCCCCCATCCTCTTTTGGTGTATATCAGCAGTTCTCAACCCAGGGGTCGCGACCCCCCGAGGGGTCATTTGGCCTTTCCTGGGGGCAGTGGCTGCATGGCACCGGCTTCCTCCATGCCACCTCGGTAGCTCCAAGGTGGCGCAGAGGAGTCCAGCGATATGCCACCGCCTCTCTGGCCGCTCCGCAACCCCTACAGCAGGAGTGACAGCAAAGTGTGCGCATGCGCGCCACCACAAGCATGCATGCACAAACACAAACACACACGAGAGTGCATTCTGCCACTATCCTTGCTGTAGAGGTCACTGAGCGGCAGCAGTTGAGAACCGCTGGTGTATATAGTTTTTCCTACCTAAATGCAGAACTTTACATTTGTCCCTATTGAACTTCATTTTATTCAGTTTAGCCCACTTCTCGAGCCTATCAAGAGCATCCTGTATTCTGTTGCTGTCTTCAGTTGTGTTTGCTACCCCTCCCAGTTGATACTAAATATCACATTTAATATGTATTCCCTCTAAACCCTTATCCAAATCATGTAGCCATCACCACATCCCCTGGCAGCAAATTCCACATCTGAATCACCCCCTGTATGTAGTATTTCCTTTCGTCCACTGTGAACCTTCTGCCTTTGTGTGTGGATGTGGAATCCTGATAAGCTTACCTCTCCCCTTGCACTGTGAAGCCCAGTGGCCAAGCCCTCCGCATCGGAAGCAAGCATCACCGCTTCGGTCTAGGTGCCGGCCGCCTCCTCCAAACTGTTCTCCCTTTTTCTGCCACTTCTGCTTCCATGCCTACAAAGACACCAAGGGACAGGCTAAGTCCACAGATGCCCTCCACTCTCCTTCCAGCTCAGTGCTAAGGGGAGACCTTGCCCTCCCTTCCGTGCATCAGGCCCTGCTTCTTCCTGCCACTAGACTGCAAATCCAGGAGTGGGTGGGAGAAGGTGGAAACTAGCCTGGTTTGTCTATTCCCATCCGGTTTGGCTCCACCTGGTCCCCAGAGCATCAAATACTTAAAGGTTCATTTCATATCAACCCATAAAGGTGATTCTTCAGTCAGACATGTGTCAAAGACAAGAACAAAGAGGCCACTTGGAGAGAGAGCTTAATCAGTTTATTTGCTGCAAAGGCAGAAACCAAGGCACCTGCCAAGTTCTATTTATGTATTTATTATTTTGATTTCTAGGCTGTCCCTCCCCACAAAACGGGTGCATTACAAAAAAGCACCATGCGTGTCGAGCTGAAAGGGCGTTTGGCTGCGTCTAAATGGAAGTGCTGCGTAAGCAGTTTATTTATTCCACTTATAGCTGGCCTTTCTTGCTGAGTCTAAAGATTGATTCCAGAATATAAGAATGATGCAGACAGACAGCATTAAATGCCAAAGTATATGATAGTCTCAGTTCACAACTGCCTTCGTTTTATTGCAGTGCTAAACCATAACCCCTATCATCAGGATCAAGGATCATATTGGATCTGAGCGGCCCAAGCAAGGCTCTTGGCATTCTTTATTGTGCCTTTCTTAATACTCGGAGAAAGAGCAAAGGAGAAAGCATCTCATTCACACAACAGATATTTTGTATGTGCTTGAAAGTAAGGCAGCTACTCACATGGACTAAACTCTCGACAAACAGAATCCTTATGCTTTCTTTAGAGCTGAAGGCTAGCGACAGAGGAATAGTTCACAGGAGCCTCCAGGTGTAATCTGCCTAGCAGACTGCCACAAACAAAGGCACACCTAAGTTACGCGTTTAAACATGTACCCAAGAAACTACCCCAGACAATGATTCCAGCAGGCAAATGATAATCAGCACACAAAGCATGAAGAACATCCATTTTCAAAAATTCAATTATCCACATCCCTCATTTGTCAACATTCCATTTCTGACTGGCAAGCAGGACAAGAGCCGTGCAGAACGCTGCAGAAGGAAGGGGGGGCAACATCAGCAGTTGCAAGACCAATTCCATTTTTCCAAAATCACCGCAGATATAAAATGCTTTTCCTCAAGGGAATCGGCTCAGCGTGGATGATAAAACAAATCGAGCTGAATTCAGAGGAGCCCCGCAGTTTATCCAACTCTCTTTCCCCTGAGAATAGGAAGCCCACTCCCCCGATATCTGGCCACCCACGCAGCAGGGAACCCCGGCAGCCTTGGCTGTGCATATTCCAGCTTCTCCCCTCTAGTCAAGCGGCACTCTACCTGCTTCCGCAGCAGCCTTCCTTTCAAGGCGTATCCTTTCCCGTAAGATTTCTTCTTGAGGTTGAGGCGGACAAAGTTGCCATCTTTCTTGGGTGGTGCCCTGCAGGCAAAGAAAGGCATCCTCCATTTTAATGTGTCCCAACATCATGCTGGCATTTATTTACATCACTTCTACCCCACCTTTCTCCCCAAGGGGGACCCAAAGCAGCTCATATCATTCTCCTCCCTTCCACTGTATACTCACAACAACCGTGTGAGATTCAAGTGGGTCGCCATGTTGGTCTGAAGGAGCACAACAAAAATTGAGGCCAGGAGCACCTTTAAGACCAACAAAGATTTATTCCAGGCAGGGGCTTCCTCAGACTATGAACTCCCATCATCATAAGGCAAAATAAATTGTGGCAAATTAGTAAACTATGTCATAATATCCAAATTAAGCCATAAGATGCCATATGATCATTCTTTGCTAAAACAGCTAATCAGTCCTTTTGAGTTCCGATGTAGTTCACCAACACATTGGAGAAATAAAACTGTCTCTGTTGGTAATTAATAGCAGACACTTTCCCAGTTGTGAAAAGAAAAAGAGACTAGTTGCTGGCCCCATCCGCCTCCCCCGAAGCGTGGAAGCATCCCTGCAAGTGCCAAGCAAAGAGGTATCATTTTGCCTGGGAACGTTTCTCCTGATCATGTGGCTCACAGCAAGCAGGGAAGAGTGACGCTCAAGGGATGTCCTGGGTCGTAGCACTAAGAGTGTTCTTAGCAACCCCACAGGCCAGTTTCTAGGACCCCTATTGGAGTGCCAGTGTTTCCCCTCCCAAGACATACCTGTGGGCAAGGATGCCGGATCGCCCGCTCCGCTTGGGATGCTCCTCCTCCACTTCCCCAAGCAGGTTTTCCGAGTAAACGGGCGGAACTCTCCCTTTTCCCTCTTGCACCTCTGCTGCATCCTCAGCATCGAAATCATATGCACTGAGCTGCTGCTTTTGAGTGACACCGCACTGTTTTTTGGCTGCGTTCTCCCTGGCTGGTTCTGTAGCTCTCTTGCGCTTCGCACCTGGATTGATGCCTTTGGAACTGTCCCTACTACGGTCTTTGTTTGCAGCCTTAACTTGTGGGTCCTTCTGGCAAGAGGCCTTTTCTCTCTGGTTAGGGTGATGCCTGTCCCCCTCTTCACCAAGATCATTTTCTGTCCTTCCTTCCAGGAGCTGTGTCTCCATGGGATGAACGGCATCCAGGCTATTATGGAGATGCTTGACTGTGGAAGATACAGTGTTGTGGTTTCCAGCAAGTGCTAACCCTGTCCCTTCTTTGCTAGGGATTGTGCCTACAATCTGGCTCTCTTGCACACATTTGTCTCCAGCACTCTGGCAGGCAGGCTTCCTTTTCATGAGGTCTGCTGGATATTGTCCTCCAGGAGAATTGTGATATGTGCCCTGCTCTGCCTCTTCACTATGGGGGAGAGGATGGGCTTCCGAGGACTCGTGTTCTGGTGATTCCTGACCTTGAGCTGCCCCACTGATTCCCCCAGGACAGCCCTCTCTTTTCAGACCCTCTGTAGGGTGCATTTCTGCCCCTTGGCACCTGTCCAGCCAGCCAGCATCCAGGCTGCTCAGCCGTTTGGTCACTGTGCGTTTCAGCTGCTGAAATTTATCCAGTGGTGGCAACCTTGGCGTTAGATCAGAGGGGGGGAGCTTGGCAGGAGTCAGCCCCCGCAGTGAAGAAGGGAAGAGGCCTGGAAGTTCGTCTGCATCAGGGCCAGACACCTGATCCACATTGTTCACCAACAAAGAAGCTTCTAGAGGTTTGGATGACACAGCCTGGGGGGCTCGATCCAGGTCCTTCTGTGACAATGTGGCTGACTTCCTCCTGGGGGTGAGGGGGTTTCTTAAGGTCACAGGACGCTCCTAAGATCAGAAGTAAAACCCAGTCAATTTTCAGCAGCTGTTTTCATCTGTTCCCCGTTTAGCACACTTGCCACACTTGTCAGGCTACAAAAGGGTGAACATTTCCCCCCACTAATTCGGCACATGTGGACTTGCATTGTGACTGGGTAGCAATTCCGGATTCCAGTATTCTAAGGAATGAGCTTGTACATTTGGTATCAGAGAGATAAAGTAAAAAAATGCATCAGGCCTGTGGGCTTCTAGACTTAAAGGAGCTTCAGTCTCCAATATTCTTCCTCTTTCAGATAACCAGAATAAGGGGAATGTTAGTAACTCACTCGACAAACCTTAATAGTTGCTCCCAAGTTGCGTTTCAACTTCATCCCAAAATACTGCACAGAAAGTTGGAGTGCGTCTCGATCTTGTGGGGTCAGTTTAGGACCCATCTTGCTTCGATTCAGGTGTGCACCCCAGGAACCTGAGTCAGGTGCCTTGGACAAAAATATATATTTATGGAGGAAGGAGGGGAGAGAAAGAGAGAGAACCCAATGTAACTGGTGGGATATGTTTCTAGAAAGGAGTAGCTGCACAGAAGATTGAAGATTCAATAACTAGTTATGCGACCTCCGAGCACACCTTGAATAAATCTTAAAGGTCTTAAAGGTGCTACTGGACTCTAATTTTATTGTGCTACTTCAGACCAACACGGCTACTCATTTGAATCTAGTGTTAAAATTGAACAGCAATAGGTTCAGGTGGGTAGCTGTGTTAGTCTGAAGCAGCATCACAAAGTTTGAATCCAGTGGCACCTTTAAAAGCAACCAAGTTTTATTCAAGTTATAAGCTTTTGTGTGCATAGACACAAAGAGTGTTAGACAGGAGAGACAACAGCAGATTAAAGCTAAAATTAGAAAACATCTGACTGGAATTTTATAGATTCTGGATCTTGTGCCAGATTTGGTTCAAGGGAAAGAAACAAGAAGCTTCTGCCTCACATGTTTGTGGAGATATAAATGCATTCCTGTAAATGACAACTGGAAATATGTTAATTGTTCAGACAATAATACGCCTGTGTCTGGCATCCTTGCATGCCATGTAAGTTATGTTCCTTTCCCAACACCACATCCTTCTCCTGTCCCCACAGAACCAATTATTTAAAAACTGCTAAACTATACTAAACTTTAAAGGGCAGATTCAGCATAAAGCATGAGGTCTGAATGAAATCACCAGTACCTGACCAGGCCCCATGAGGAGAGGCTGAAGGAGCTGGGAGTCTCGACAGTGAAGAAGAGACCCTGGTGAGGCGATAGCACCTGGGTCGTTGTCACCTAGGGCCTCCCTCTCCCTCCAGTGTAGAGGGTTATTAGATTGCGGGGTGGGGGGGGGATTGAGCTGTTTTATCGCTTTGTTTGCTATGTTTTTTATTGTGTCTATTGAATCTGGGATGTCGTTTTAATGGGGGTTAATGGGTTTTTATTGAGGACTTTGTGACCTGCCATGAGCCACTGGAATGGGAATGGTGGGAAATAAACAAACAAACAAACAAACAAACAAACAAACAAACAAAATGATTGCTACAGCTTCTGCAGATGGCTACAAACAACCTGTTTTTGAACTGCATTTAAAGTGGAACGACTGTCTGCTTGAAAAGGCTGTGCAGCGTTTGCGTCATTCCTGACCCAGAGCCATATCAGAGCTGGAACACTGGAAGCAGGGGAAGGCCATCCTCCATCCAGAGAGCCACAGAATTAGAATCATAGAATCACAGAGTTGGAAGGGGCCATACAGGCCATCTAGTCCAACCCCCTGCTCAACGCAGGATTAGCCCTAAGCATCCTAAAGCATCCAAGAAAAGTGTGTATCCAACCTTTGCTTGAAGACTTCCAGTGAGGGGGCACTCACCACCTCCTTAGGCAGCCTATTCCACTGCTGAACGACTCTGACTGAGAAAAACTTTTTCCTGATATCTAGCCTATATCGTTGTACTTGAAGTTTAAACCCATTACTGCGTGTCCTTTCCTCTGCAGCCAGCAGAAACAGCATCCTGCCCTCCTCCAAGTGACAACCTTTCAAATACTTAAAGAGGGCTATCATGTCCCCTCTCAACCTCCTTTTCTCCAGGCTGAACATTCCCAAGTCCCTCAACCTATCTTCATAGGGCTTGGTCCCTTGGCCCCAGATCATCTTCGTCGCTCTCCTCTGTACCCTTTCAATTTTATCAATGTCCTTCTTGAAGTGAGGCCTCCAGAACTGCACACAGTACTCCAGGTGTGGTCTGACCAGTGCCGTATACAATGGGACTATGACATCTTGTGATTTTGATGTGATGCCTCTGTTGATACAGCCCAAAATGGCATTTGCCTTTTTTACCGCTGCATCACACTGCCTGCTCATGTTTAGTTTACAATCCACAAGTACCCCAAGGTCTCGTTCACACACAGTGCTACCTAGAAGCGTATCCCCCATCCAGTAGGCATGCTTTTCATTTTTCTGACCCAGATGCAGAACTTTACACTTATCTTTATTAAATTGCATCTTGTTCTCATTTGCCCATTTTTCCATTGTGTTCAGATCTCGTTGAACTCTGTCTCTATCTTCCGGAGTATTTGCCAGTCCTCCCAATTTGGTGTCATCTGCAAACTTGATGAGTAGTCCCTCCACCCCCTCATCTAGATCATTAATAAATATGTTAAAAAGTACCGGGCCGAGCACCGAACCCTGAGGTACCCCGCTACTCACCTCTCTCCAGTCTGATGAAACACCATTGACAACAACTTTTTGAGTGCGGTTCTCTAACCAATTCCCTATCCACCTAACGATCTGAAAATCCAGATTGCAGTCCTTCAACTTATCCATCAGAACATCATGGGGAACCTTGTCAAAAGCTTTACTAAAATCCAAGTAAATGACATCAACCAAATTTCCCCGATCCAGCAAACCTGTTACTTGGTCAAAAAAGGAAACTAGGTTGGTCTGGCAGGACCTGTTGGAGACAAATCCATGCTGACTTCCTTGGATCACCAAATTGTCCTCCAGATGTTTGCAGATCGCTCCCTTTAATATCTGCTCCATTATCTTCCCCACAACAGAGGTCAGACTCACTGGTCTGTAGTTTCCCGGGTCATCCTTCCTCCCTTTTTTGAAGATCGGAATAACGTTTGCTCTTTTCCAGTCCTCCGGGACATCTCCAGTCCTTAAAGAGGTTCCGAAGATGATGGACAAGGGCTGTGCAAGTTCTCTGGAAAGTTCTTTGAGTACTCTCGGGTGCATTTCATCTGGACCAGGGGATTTGAACTCATCCAGTGCAGCTAAATGCCTCTCGACCACCTCTCTATCCATGTTAACCTGCCACCCAGACACTATCCTTTGGCTACAGCCATCTCTAGATGTGCCTAAACACTTAGACCTGTGGGAAAAAACAGATGTAAAATAGGCACTAAGCCTTTCTGCTTTCTCTGCATCTTTCGTTAGAGTTTGTCCATCCGCACCCAACAGCGGGCCTATTGCCTCCTTTACTTTACGTTTGCTCCTCACGTAACTGAAAAATCTTTTCTTGTTAGAATGGGCTTCCCTGGCCAATCTTAGCTCACTCTCAGCTTTGGCCTTTCTGATGATTGATCTACAGTGCCTAGTAACCTGTAGGTACTCTTCTTTAGAGCTCTGTCCTTCCCTCCATTTCCTGAACATTTTCCTTTTCTTTCTTAGTTCCTCTTGAAGTTCTCTGTTCATCCAAATAGGCTTCTTAGAGCTCCTGCAGTGTTTTCGTCTTTCTGGAATAGTCATTGATTGAGCATGCAATAGCTCTTGTTTGAGTAGCGCCCACCCTTCACATGCTCCCTTCCCTTCCAGCATTCTCGTCCATGGTATGACACTCATCATGTCTCTGAGTTTATTAAAGTTTGCCCTACGAAAATCCAACATCCGCGTCTGGCTACAAGCTTCCTTGGCTCCCCATCTCAAAAGGAATTCTATGAGGACATGGTCACTTCCCCCTAGGGTCCCCACCTCCTTCACCTCATCCACCAACTCTTGCCTGGAGCGGTTACAGTGTCCGACTAAAAACTGGGAGGCTGATTCAAATCCCCGTTATGCCATGGAAATATGCTGGGTGACTTTGGGCCATTCACACACTCTCAGCTTAACCTACCGCACGGGGTTCTTGTGAAGATAAAATGGAGAAGAGGAGAATGACATGAGCCCCCTTGAATACCCACTAGGGCAGTGGTTCTCAACCTGGGGGTCGGGACCCCTTTGGGGGCCGAACGGCCCTTTCACAGGGGTTGCGGCAGGACTAGCAGCTTGGCACCATCCACACAACAGCCTTGCGGGGTAGATCGAGATAGAGGGTTTGTCTGTCTGGAGCAGCGACATGGTGGGACAAGAACTGAACTGAAAAACCACGGAAAAAAACAATTTATATATAATCATGAACAATGAATCTTCACGCCATTGGTTAATTTCGGTTTAATTTCTGTGAAAGAACACTTTTTTGATTTTATGGTTGGGGGTCACCACAATATGACGAACTGTATTAAGGGGTCACGGCATTAGGAAGGTGGAGAACCACTGCACTAGGGAGAAAGGTGAGGAATATATGAGGTAGGTAAGTGAATAAAGAGATCCAGCTCCTAATCCCCACCCACACGATGCTCATTCGCAGCCCAGCTGCTGTGCTCACAATCTCTGAAAAGTGCTGCAAAAATATGCTATAGCAGCTATCATTCCTCCTTACAGAAGAAAGCCAAGGGGAAGGGGTTCATTTGCAAAAAAACCCAAAACTCAAGACCAAATCAAATGAATCCAGTGAAAACTTTTCTCCACAGGATGATCGGAATTAACATTCCAAACAGTGAATGCCCCTTTGTTACCTGTTCAGCAGCAAGAAGCTCTTGAGTTCTCTGCTGTGTGTTAACTTCCAGTTCAGGGCCCTTGTCTCGCTTCAGTGTTTTGTACTCTATGTACAAGTCTGTGCCAAAGAAAAAAACAACGGGTGAGAACAGTTTCTGAGCTCTCCAGGGAATCACCAGCTCAACTAAGTTCCCGAGTCCACCAAACCCAGTACCCTTTCTCAAGCAGCAGTCAAGCCCAATTTTTCAGACAGATGTTAAACATTTACAAACGACAATTAATTGAGTTCATTGAGAAAGCATCTTCTTTGCAGGCAGGCCATCCTAGGTTCAGTCCCCAGCATCTCCCTTGAAATGGATCAGGGTGCAGGTCTTTGGAAAGAGTGCTGCTGCCTGTCAGAGTGGGAAATACTTTCCATGATGGGCCAAGAGTCTGACTCAGTATAAGGCAGTATAATGCGTTCAATGCACTCTTAATAAGCAATGCCAATCTATTCCACTGGCAGAAATCTGGACGCTCAATGGTCGAGTTATAAGATTTGAGACAAAAGAAGCAATCCTTTTATGCAGCTGGGCTTATTCCCAGGAAAGCGTTCCTCCATCCTTCTTAAGGCAGCAGAAAACTGTAAGAGTAGGCAGCCACTTAACTGAATGACGTGCCAAATGAACAAACATTATCCTGTTTATTAAGCCAATTGCAGAGTTGAAACATTCTAATTCCCAAGTGTTGTGTTAAATGTGTTATTGTTACAAATTCCACCATTTGAAACATTATATGTTCCAAATGGTTATGTTCCTTGGACTGTGCCGTGAAAATCTTTCATTGTAAACCACCCTGAACTGCAGGGGAGAGGAGTAAATATATTATATATGATATGTAAATTAATTCTGGCCACTCCTCCCTTATCTCCATGCATAGAAAAGTACAGTAAACACTTACTTTTAATCTCTTCAGGGGCTTCTGCAACATCAGCCTAGGAAAATAAACATGTATAAACTTATATGGGAAGCCAAGTTAGTTAGTTTTATTATGGTCATAGACCAGCATAAGAAACATCCATTAAAACCAGGAATTAAAACATCTTAAAAGATAACAATAGAGAATAGAAAAGGTAGATAAACACAGCTGTCCAGATTCATTTAAAACAGACCATTCTATTACGAATTTTGATCTCTGCTGCGCAGAACTTGGCAATTCTATAAGTTGTGTTATTTTCTATATTATTATTATTAACTAATAACATGTATAAACTCATCAGATATGGCTCTGGAAATCTCCCTGACTTCTATTAGTTTTAACCAAAGTGTTTCACATACCTTGTTTGGTCTCCTCTGGTGCTCTTGAAGAAACAAAACCTCCCATTTTTTCAGTAGCAATTTTACCTCACTGTATCTATCCATATTTCTTTCAGAAATCCTGCCAAAAGTTGAACCTGAAGACAAAAGCTTCACATTAATTTGACCCTCAAAAACATTTTGCTGGATAATATCAAATAGAAGGATGCTATTATTTCATAGTTCATACATGGCTCCAGCACTAGCACAAAACATGAAAGGCCAGAATTTAGAACATGGCAGAGAATTAAGTACACCTCCAACCGCAGTTTTCAAATGTAATCGTGTCATCAGCCTAGAGCCAGATACAAACAATTCCTGGACTTTCTGCCCCTAACTTTTCAACGTGACAAAACAAAATCAGAGTCCAACAAAGACTTATTCAAGACGTGAGCTTTCAACTGAGTTCAGCTTCTTTCAATGGGTGCAAATTATCCTAATCAGCTAGCATCCTAAGGGATCACCTTTCACAGTGCGATCCCAAGCAGATTTGCAGCCTTCTAAACCCATGAAAGCCAATGGGCTTAGAATGTTGTGACTCTGCTTAGGATAGATCAACATGGGCAGCAGTGGGGAAGTGCAAGAGTCCAGGGGCATCTTCAAGACTAACAAAAGTGAGCAGTGACTCACAAAAGTTCATCCCCTGCCACAAACTTTATTATTCTTTAATGTGCTACTGGGCTCTTGCTCTTTTCCACTGCTGCAGACGGACTAACACGGCCACCCATCTTGCACTATGTGAAGAAGTGAGCAGTGACCTATGAAAGCTCCTCCCTTGTCATAAATGTTGTTAGTCTTGAAGGTGCTCCTGGACTCCTTTGCTAAGGATGGCATTGTGGGTCTCCCATGCACAGCAGCTGAGAATTCTTCCATTTGCTTTAAAGGCAGCATCTCACCCTCTCCAGCTTTTCCCTTGGTCAAGTCCCACAAAGAGATCTATGAGAGTCAAAGCAGCTAGCCCTACTCAAATTATTGTGGTTCTGCGCCCATCTGGATTTGCTTCTCGTGTACCATCACAGCCACTTGTATTGTTGGCCCTGCAGCCTGAGCAGAAAGATCCTGTCAGAATCTTCGACTCAGAAATAAGCAACCTTGTTAATTGGAACAAGAGTTCTTTATTCAGTAGCAAAGGAATCCTGGGGGCTGCATTGTCAGTTCTGAGTTTACATCGCTGGAGCAAGGAGTTATACATGCTTGGGAGGAAGAGCCCCGCCCTTTGGAATGTCATTTGCAAAACATAATTAGAAAGGACCATAAAACCTAACTATAAGAATCACAGGATACAATTCTTAGATAAGAAGGGGTCATATACATAGAGGTACATCTGTATCAATATGTACATATTTACAACCGAGCAATAATTCAAGAGCCACTATCCAAGCAAGACCACTAAATCAATGTCATGGCTGGCGCCAAAGAAACTCTTTGTGGGAAGTGAATTTATGGGGGAAGCGTCAAAGGAGAAGCATGCCAGAATAGCTCTGTGGGATTCAAGGCCACTCAGTCAGGAAACCATAACTCACGAGAAGCAAAGATTCAAATGAGTAGCCGTGTTGGTCTGAAGTAGCACAATAAAATCAGAGTCCAGTAGCACCTTTAAGACCAACAAAGATTTATTCAAGGTGGGAGCTTTCGAGGGCATGCACTCTACCTCACAGGAAACAATAACAGACATCCCAGCCAGCTATTGGCTGGTTCCCATCTCCAGGCGAAGGCAGGAGAATCCGCACCTAAGCCTCAACCAATGTCCACCTGGATTCACAATCCAAAGTAGTTTTTCCTTCTGAGTAATTTACATAGCAAAGCTCCATAGGCACACAGGATCAAAGAAGGGGGAGGGGGGAATAGGCTGGAAGTTCATACAGTAAAACCACAATTATTTGGCAGAACCAACGTGGTTCTGACACCCTGCCCTGAAGACCTCACAGCATGAACCTTGACACTGTGGGATGGGGCCTAATGAGAAAAAGGGGTGGATGCCAGCAAACAGAAATCTGTGCCTGGACTGAAAGAGGGTGAGTAGCTACAGGAAATGCTCTTCCCCCTGCAGAGAGGCCCCCAAGCAGACCTTGGGTTTACAAGTTGTTTTTTCCATGCACTGGAATTGAGAGTCTGAGCAATAACACAGGTCAAGTAGGTGAAGCAAGGAATACTGTTCTGTTTGCTTGGGAGGACCCAAGTGACTGAGGTAGGGGTGCCGATTCTGGCGTGTGAAATTCCTGGATGTTTGGGTGCGGAGCTTAGGGAAAGCAGGGCTGTGTTGCTTCAGGGTTCACCCTCCAGAGCTGGCATTTCTTCCAGGAGAAATGGATCTCTGAAGGCTTGAGATCCATTGCATCTAGAGTTGCCAGCCTCCAGGAGCCTGGAGATTTTCCAGAATTACTGCCAATCTCCATCATCACGATAAATGGTACAAACTTGAGCACGTTTCTTTTCTATTGTCCGATCTATTTCACCATCCAATCTAAATGTATTAACCCGCTGCTTCGTGAAAGAGAATGGCAACCCAGTGAAGTCAGAGTTCGGTTTCTTTTGACACCCCAGAATCTTGCTTTCACTGAATCCGTTGCAAAGCCTTTAAAACTTGCCATGAGTGTACTATAAGCGTGACACCTGCTTTTGTCCACCTCGTTTGCCCTCCACTATGCTGTACCTCTCCTAGAAATGCCGGCGTATAGAGTCCAGCAGGGACGCCTTTAAGACCAGCACAGTTGTTTCCAGGGAAGAGCTGCTGTGTGCAACACCCTCAGGTCCACAGGGGCGGGCACGCCAAAGTTCATGCCTTGAGCAGCGCTGCGCTGGCCTTCGACGTGTCCTTGCCGGACCCTGAATTTGTTCTGCTGCTAACCACTATCCATCGAGACATGCTGGCTTCCTGGAGAGCAGGGCTGCTTTGGACGGCGGGCTGCATGGCCTGGGACCTCCTGAGGCCCGTCCCTCGAATCTCCAGGAATTTCCCGACCGGGAGTTGGCAGCCTGCAGGTTGGCGACGTTAAAATTCTAAGGCTGCCAACTCCCGGTCGGGAAATTCCTGGAGATTCGAGGGACGGGCCTCAGGGGGTCCCGGTTGGCAGGCTGGCGACCCTTCCCGAGGAGCCCACCCCCGGTCGCATCTCCCCCAGGAGCCCGCCCGCTCCTCCCCGGCGCCCTTTACCGCAGCCGCCGCGTCTCCCTCCAGCCCGACACGATTCTGGCCTCCCGCGCGCCAAGCGCCCCGGCCAATAGGAGGCGAGGCAGGGCGGGCCGAAAGAAGCTTCGGCCAATCAGCTGCCTCTTCTGGCCTCGTCTCCATGATAACGCGGCCAAGGGGGCCTGAGGGAAGGCGCGGCCTGGTCTGCGCTTGCGCACAAGGGGAAGGACGGTGGCCGGCGAGGCGGGAAGCGCGAGAGGACTGCTGCGGCCTCGGGATGGGCTGAAGCAGAGGCGGCTCCCCGCGGGTGAGGAAGGCGGAGCGACGAGCAGCGGGTGAGGCGGGGAAGGCCCGGTTATCGGAGGGGGGAGGGCTCTGTGATCGCTGGGGTTGGTTGCCATGGCGACAGTGGTCGCCCCCCACCCTTGAAGGCGAAAGAAAGAACGGCTGGGCGGGGGGGGGGGGCTTCTGAAGCACTGGCGCTCCTGGGGGGGGGCGCGATAACAACAAAGAGGTAGGTAGGTAGGTAGGTAGGTGGGTGGCTGGGGGGGGGGGCGGCGGCAAACGGAGGCTCTCCAGATGCCCGTGGACTGCAGTGGCTCATGGGAATTGTAGTGCATGGACTTTGGGAGCCTCACAGTTTGGCCGCCCCCATGTCGGTGCCTGCAAGGGGGGGGGGCGCGGAGGAGCCTTCCTGGGCTGGTGGCTGGGTTGCCACCCTCCAGTCACCCTAGAGTTGCCCTTCTCCAGAGGGAGCCAGACTGTGGCTCTCCAGATGTCCCGGCAGGGACTCATGGGAATTGTAGTCCATGGACCTCTGGAGAGACACCGTTTGGCCACACCTGTGGGATCGCCTTACATGTTCAAATGGGGTTAAAATTCAATAAGAACAATACAGTGATAAACTTCTCCTTCTCCGTGTTTTCAGTATTCAGTGTTGGGGTTTTGTTCTGGAGGGGGAATGTGGTTTTAGTTGCTAGTTCTGGCCTCAGTCGTAAGCCCAGTGGCATAGCGCTGCTTCAGTGGCTCTGGCGGGGCCTGCATCTCAGCTGGCATCTCAGCCGGTTGGAGGCCAGGGGTACGTCTCTTGAGCCAGGGACCACCAATTCAGGGTGATCAGTAGGGGTGAGATATCCGATAAAACTGGGTGCAGGGGTTGTAGAGATCTGGACCCAACTTAGGAGTTGATCGTTTTTCTAGTTTCTGCTTTTTTCCATAGTTGTCTAATGTGAACATAAATTGTAACACAATCTGCAATAAAAAATATAGTAATAGCAGAGAGAAAGCCCAGAAACCGGCAGCTGGAAATAGACACTGCACCTGCATGTTTGTTAATTCATAAAGATTTCTTCAGTGGAGTCCGTTTCCCTTTTGGGTAAGCTTGTGTATGCAGGTATTGGGGGGGTGGAGAGAGAATAGCAATTTGTGGTGCACTCCAGGCTATGGGGTGTAAGAGGGATCAGAAGATTTGTGACACTTGGGATTTGTAGAGAAAGTTTGCAGCTTCCTCTTCTATTTCTTGACCTTTCAGCTTGACTTGTTATTGTTATTCTCAGAACCCCTCCCTCTTAAATCTCCTTTGGGGTGGCATGAGTGGGGCAGCAAAATGACATTGTCTCTGAGGAAGTGTGTTTGCACATGAAAACCCATACTTTGAATAAAACTTTGTTGTTCTTAAAGGGGCCCCTGGACTCTAAATTTGTTCTGCTGCTTCAGACCAACATGGCTACCCACTTGAATCTGTCTAGGAGGCATGAATATCCCTTAAAGCTGGCCAGGGAAGGATGGCATACAAAATAAAATACTTATTATTAAAGTGGAGGTGGGGAGTGATGGGAATGGAGAAGCTGGCCTACTCAAACCCTGAACAGTTTGTTGTAATGTGGAAGGAAAGATGTGGGGGTTAAATCTGTGCAACCCCCATGGGCCTCTTAATTGCAAGCAGTTTGTGATAAGACAATCAACCTGCAGGAGAGGGAAGTGGAAAACACCCACCATATTTAGGAGGTTCATTGAGTAGGGAGAAAAGACTTTTAAAAAGGTCTTTAAGAAGCTGCTGAATGAGTTTGTTTGTTGGTCACGGAATACTGAGGGTCTGAATTGCTTTGTATGATCATCTTGGGTCATCTGTAGAGCTTTCCGATCTGCTTGGTTGTTCACTTGCTTTTGCTCCTTTCCCCTGGGTTGTTTCCTTGTGCACCTTCCTTCTTTCAGTTCAGGTCTGTTCCCATCCTTTTCTGGCTTTTGTAAATTTTAACGCTTTCCTTGTCTCATTTCCTTCTCTTCCCCTTCCATTTGGCTTATACCACTCTGCTTTGTTCATACTGCACCTTGCCTTAGGCAGTTTACCATTAGTATTGCAGCTTCTATTGTTATTCAGTTTTGTATTCCTAACTGCATTGTTTCTTGCATTTCCCCCTTTCTATACATAGTGATCTGCCATCAGCCTTAGTGAGTTTGATGAAATGCCCTCTTGCTATTTGAAAAGGACAGGTTTTTTCCTGTGGGGTGGGGGAGAGAGGGGGGAGGGGCTGCTAAGCCACTGTTCACCTTCCCCTTCACAGAGATTCAAGTGGGTAGCTGTGTTGGTTTGAAGCAGCAAAACAAAACCAGAGTCCAGGAGCACCTTTAAGACCAACAAAGATTTATTCAAGGCGTGAGCTTTCGAGTGCAAGCACTCTTCCTCAGACTATGACCTGACCATCATGACAGTGTCATGATGTCATCATTGGCTGTATTTGGATGTTGTGACACAGTTTACCAATTTAACAGGATTAATTTTTGCTTATCTATTCCCACTGTCAAGATGGTCAGGTCATAGTCTGAGGAAGAGTGCTTGCAGTCAAAAGCTCCTGCCTTGAATAAATCTCTGTTGCTCTTAAAGGGACTCTGATTCCCTTCACATATGAATTGACCTGGCCATGAAGGAGGTACCTGGAGGGGTTGGGGAGAATGAGGAAGGGTCTTTGTCTTTGGAGCTTTTGGCTGGAGGTCTTCTCCTGCAGATCCTCAGGGAAGGAGCCTGCTCTGGGAAGAGGAGCTGAGCAGCCCTCTTGGACATGTGAGCAATGCAATAAGACTTTGGGACCTCTTTAAGCAAAGGGGCCTGCCCAGCACTTAACACCAGAGAGGGCATGTTCAGCAGAGGGGCAGAAGGACTGCCTTTCATCCAGTTTCTTATGGTCTCTTTTGCTTAACCCTGTGCTGTGCTAAAGATCTGCTTTTTAAACCATGTTCTTTTAATAAATAAACTTTTATAAATTGGAAGTGGGCCATGGTTCTCTGAGCCATGTGTAGCTCCTCTGCCCCGGAAACGCTAGGGGAAGTGCAAAGGGAAGACCGGGGGGGGGGGGGGGGGACGGGACCCTTGCAAGATCTCATCCCCCACAGTGCTCAGGAGCTGGGGCTGTGGGAGACCAGAGGCAAGGCCTCAGGTGTGGAAGGGGCAGCTAGGGGTCCTGGCTCCTCAAGCTGTGACCCTGTACTTCCACCAGGTGGTGGCAACGGTTACCCAGAGAGTTTGTTTTACCTCCCGCCTGGGGTTGGCAACCAACCAGATCAGGGGCTGGGCAAGGATGGAACTGGGCCTTCAAGGCGGAAGCGGGCTGGTTCTGCCAGAGTGAGAGATAAATGTTTTGTGCTCTCAAAAGTCAGGGGACATAGTTTTTAAAGTGGGTGGGTAAGCCCTGCTGGGGTGAAGCAGCAGAACAAAGTTTGAGTCCAAAGACACCATTAAAACTAACAAAATTTGAGTCAAACTATAAGCTTTTGTGTGCAAGCACATTTCTTCAAGTATCAGGGTATTCCAGCTTACACCTGGAATAAAACCTTATTTGTCTGAAAGGTGCCACTAGACTCAGAAGGGTTTTTCAAAGTTAAACCTGCATTCAGACATCCCATCTTAAAGAATGTATTATGATCCATATTGCAACTACAGTATTTTTTTTTAAATGTAAATAGGAAAGCATTAACCGAATTGAAAGTAACTAGTCTGTTCAGGTTTCTAGGATCTTGTGGTATCATGGAGGAGTAAATTGAGGCCTGGCAAAGTCCCAGTAGCACCTTAAAGAAAGTTTGTGGCAGGGAGTGAGCTTTCATGAATCACTGCCTCATTCCCCACTTGTCCCATGAAATCACGTTTGATGGTGTAATGTTGTTGTTCGGTGCCTTTGGGGATCCTGTTTAGGTGGAAGGGGGACATATGAACATTTTGATAAATAAAATTAATCAGTAGCCTTAAGTAGTGGGTTATCTGGGCTAGCTCAGGGCAAGGCAGTTTGTGTCAATATTTTAAAGGAGTATAAAAACACCAAACGCAGCTTGTTGAGGATGCTGTTTGCAAAGTGTTGGGATGTCTGTTAAAAAGGAAAACACTGAGAAAAATGGGGGGGGGGTCATGGAGGGTGTGACCCTTCTTTCCACTGTTCTACCAAAATGCCTTCTTTCCTTCCCTGTGCCCATTTTGGCCTTCCAGCCCACAACCTCTGACAGCTCGCCCTCCGTTTTCGGCTTTGGCATCACTTTTACTGTAGGCGGCACATACACTGTAGACCTAGGTCTGGAAGGTTTAATCCGGACCTCCGGAAAAGGGCTTCAGCTTTCAGTGGAAACATTGGGACTTCCTGTGGCGTTTGCACCCCTTCTCTTGGTCCTTGTGCCATTTGAAAGTGGTGCTGAGGCAGACCAAATGTCCTCAGGGAGGGACTGTGGCTCAGTGGCAGAGCATCCGCTTGGCATGCAGGAAGACCCCGGTTCGATCCCTGACATTTTCACATTAGAAGGACTAGGCAGAAGGGGCTGTGAAAGATCCCCTCCTGAGACCCTGGAGAGCCGTGAGTAGGCAATACACATTTTGATGAACTGTGGGTCTGCTTCGATATCAGGCCGTGTCAAGTGTTCTTGCTGTATCCCATCATCCTGCTTGTAATGCCTGTTCCTCTACCTGGGCTCTGAAGTGTGGTCTTGCAACAAGCACCGAGCTGCTGGGAGAGATTGGGAGAGAAGTCTAAGTACAGTTGTTTTTCCCACAGGTCTGTGGGTCTGCGAGCCTGGCTCGCTGCCAGGGGGCTGCCATGCACTCCCTGGTGTTCCTCTGCGCACAGAAGGTCGTGTCCCACCATGCCACCCTGCACGGTGCTTTGGGCTTCCTTCCCAAGGAGCTCTACCCGGTCTTGTTCAAAGCAGCCTTCATGGACAAGAGGACCCTGGCATTGCAGGACTTGGTGCAGACCTGGCCGTTCCCGGTCCTGAGTTTCCAGAAGCTCCTGCGGAAATGCCAGCACTGTGAGCGCGCCCTGATCCGGGAGAGGCCCAACAAGCTCTGCATCCAGACCGTGATTTTGGGGGTGGTGACATACCTGATCAAAATGCTAGAAGACCGGCACCACAATAAAAGGTACGTGACAAATTCATGCACTCTCGCTGATGCTCCAGAATGGGAAAGTGGGTGTGTCGGCATGCGTGTTTGCTTGGTGACACTGTTTAAAACCACAAAGTGACCAATAAGATTATTACACTTGCAGACACCCAACTGGTGTCCATTCTAATTTAGGCTTATTTTCTTATATTTCTATTTAAAAGTTTATACTCCGCCTTTTTATCCTCACCAGGATCATGAAGGTAGCTAACATAGTAAATCTATTATACTCTAACTGTTTGTCATGGTTCTGCTGTTGATATCAGTTTGCAGCTCATTCACATGCAGATACATTATATGCGGGCTTTACACAGGTGGGAAGGCTCAGAAGCCTAAGATCTGATTTCTAAAAGGTTTTTTCTAAATACTTCCTGGTGAGAAAGCGAGGAAACTGACAAAGAGAATGTAGAAATATAGGGGGAAAAGAAAGTTGCCAGCAAATTCAAAACTTAGGAGGATTCTGTTTGTCATGCCTCTTTTGTGAGAGAAGCCCTGCATTCCAAGAATTGCAACTGAAAGCTGACAAAGCTTCCCCCTGAGGTTCAATGGGAAGGAAGGGATTTGTGATGGGCCGATGTGATGAGCACTGCATGGGTGTGGCCATTGTTTTGGACTGCCGTTTGGCCGCCTCCATCAGCCTCGCGAGCACAGGGTGGGGGAGAAGCCGGCACCCCTCTGGCTCACTCCTTATGGCAGATCTCAGAATATGGCCCAGTTATACTCGCAGTGCTTTTGCTTCCCCTGTTGACTTTCCCTTGGCAGCGTCCTGGGCTCCTTCTAGTGTGGCAGAAAGCAGAAAACCCAACTGGAAGGAGCTGGGACTCAAAAGGTTGGGTGTCTGTGTAGAGATAACAGGTTACAAAATTATATAAACATTTATTGTGTGCCGCATTTTAAAAATTCTTTTAAGTTTAAAAACATGTACTAAGCTCACAGGCCATTATCGAAAAATTATCCTATACACTCTACAGTCTTAGGCCTAAGATTGTGCAGTGCATATACTTTTTCAGTCGTGGCATGTGGGCTTTTTAGAATTCAAGAATTTTTGTTTAAAGCTGCAGGCAATAAATTTCTTCCCTCCTTGTTCTTTGTCTCTGTCTGGTGTTCCTTCTGCTGTCCTCTCGGCCATCTGATTTTGCACAAGCCCAAAGGAATGGTGGTGACAGGTTGAGACAAGAATCCCAGGGAGGAGGAGAGGGAAGGCCACTGGCTCAGGCATCACACTGAGTAACGGTGCCCTAATTGTTTTGCTTGTTCGGTTCCTTCGACAGCAAAGGACAGCGATTGCAGATCCTCGATATGACCGGCCTTCAGGATGAAGGGCATGGCCCCGAAAGCATGAGCCTGTGGTCCAGGACGGTCACTCTGGCGAAAGCTTGCTTGGACATCTCCAAGCAGCAGAGCAAGTGCATAAAGCGGGCCTCCAAGAGGAGGAAGGGCCCCTACAACAACTCCGTGGCTTTGCCGCCCCCTCAGCCCGTCTCCATGGATGTCTGGGTGGACCTTTTCGTGAACAGCACCTCCTACGGGGTCGTGAAAGACGCCTTGCAGATCAACAGCAGTAACGCCTTGCGGCTGAGGTGCCGGGACTTCCGCGCGGAGGAGCTTTCCATCGCCAGCACGGTGGGGCTCCTGGAGTTCCTGGACCCGGCCGGCGTGCGGCAGGTGGACCTGCGCTTCAACAATTTGGGCCTCTCCGGCTTGAGAGTGGTCCTCCCCCACCTGGCCAAGTTCACCAACCTGGCCAGCCTGAAGCTGCCCTACAGCAACATTGACGTCCGCCGCTTCACGGTCGGCATGGAGGGGAGCCTGCAGTACTTTGCCACCCAGCTCAGCCGCCTGGCGTGCCTCAAGGAGCTGAACCTGGGCTCCTCCAGACTGTCGGGCAAACTCACCCAGCTCCTGGGGTAAGCCGTCCCTAGTCCTGGTTCCCCACTACTAGAGGTTTGGAAACTTACATGCACACCTGTGCATATACGTGCATGGGCCTGCAAGACTTGAAGCGGGGGATCCCCCACCCCTCTTTCTTGCTGGGCCCAGCACATGCACAGAGGGCACTATTTGATTTTTTGGGAAATTAACCACACAGAAAAACATGTGTTTGTTTAAGAAGTCTGGTTTTTCCCAGTGTCGGGGGTGGGGGTGGGGGGTTGTCACTCAAGTTTGCCAAAAAAATTGTTTTGGGTGAGCTTAGCCCTGATCTGCAGATTTAGGTCTCCGCAGAAGAGGACCCCATTTGAGAAAATCGCACACACGTTGAAGCTGCCTCTTCATTTCTGCATTCAGGCTGGACAAGCTGTGCTTTCCCCAAGGTGTATTGCCCTGTGCAGTTCCCGTGAGGTGGGAAGCAATCCAGGTGGGCCCCTGAAAGTGCCAGGCAAGGGGCAGTCTCCACGCCCCCTCTTGATTGCCTCGTGGGCACAGTCCCTGATGTAGCGTGCCCATCCAGATGGCCTGCATCCCCTTGGTTCCCAACTGCCGCTGTCCTTGCCTGTTGGGAGTGGGGGGGGGGAGGAGGTGTGAAAACCAGAGTCCAGTTGGAGGAGCCGTTGGGAGCAGGTCAGGCTTAAGGTGGAGGGGGCATCCAAGGCATGCTTCAGTGTGTCCCTTGTGTCCACAGAGAGTTGCAGAGCCCCTTGGAGAGCCTGGAGCTGGCCTTCTGCTACCTTCTGCCAAACGACCTCGCCTACCTCTCCCAGAGCCTCCACACTCCCGCTCTGAAGAAACTGGATATCAGCGGCAACAACCTCTCCGACTGCCTCCTGCAGCCCTTCCAGCTCCTCTTGGCAGAGGCCTCAGGTACCCTGCTGCACCTGGACATCATGGAGTGCCGCCTGATGGACACCCACCTGGGCACGCTCCTCCCGGCCCTCTGCCGCTGCTCGCGGCTTCGCTACCTGGGTGTTTTTGGCAACCCCATTTCCACCAAAGGACTGAAGAACCTGCTCCACAAGACCGTGGGGCTCTCGGACTTGAAGCTTGTCATCTACCCATACCCCGTGGACTGCTACGGGGAGGACCTGCCGTGGCCACCCACCTCCTCCAACCTGCTCAACGGCTCTGTGGACGAGGAGAAGTTTTCCCGGGTCAACAATGAACTCCAGCAGATGCTGCTGAGCGCCAACAGGGCAGATGCCGTCTGGACCACAAACCTCTGCCGGCACAATAGCCTGGACTATTTCAGCTTGTAGCCGGGTGAGCGGGGCTGCTGCCTCGCCGGGCACCCATCTCCTCCTCCCCTCTCATCACCTTGCTGTACTCCGGGGGAGAAGGCCTCGCTGCCCTGTCTGGGCACTTCCGGAATGGGAAGAAGCCCCACATGTGGTCCCTTCAGCAGATATATGGTGCTGGTAGCTGTGTGCAGCCCCCATCGTCCTGCATGGTGCTTTTGGGCACAGCCGCCATAGCTCTGCTGGGCTTTCTCTTCTGGCTAGAAGCGGCAGAGGCTTATCCCGGGTGCTCGGCCTTTTCTTTCAGTTGATCGGCGGGTGGGAAAGCCAAGTCAAGTTTGTTTATTACGGCTGTCTAGCCGGTTTGTAAGGGTGGGGAAGCCATGCGTGGGTCTGTTGAGTCAGAGGAAAGAGCCCTGTGGTAGAGGGAAGCATTGGCAGGCAGGTGGCGGGGAGACGGGGCGGGGGGATAAGCTGAATATGCCGTGCATTGGGCCACGGCCAGCGGTGTCTCTGCATTAAATGTGAATGCCAAATATTATTCTTTTAAGCCCTGTCCTGGTGCATGCAGCAGGACCAAGGTTTTAAAAAATGTTTTATATTATATCGTACACGCACACACACACACGCAGTGGAAGGTAACCTCTCTTGCCCTTGGAACTAGAGATGGGAAGTAGCTGAATGTTCTGAGGACTTCTGCATTTGGCCCCTTCCACCCCCCACACACATAATCAAATGGGGGGGGGGGGAGTCTGCGCTGACCAAGCAAGGGAGAGGGAAGAGTTCATGGAGAACTGGACTGAAATAAAAGGTGATTCATCAGAAAAAGGAGGCAGCGTCCGGTGTCTGCTTATGTTGTTTGGCTCAAGCCTTTCCCCCTGGTTCAAGACAGTTTGCAAGTTTTACCAAGGGAGCAGCCAGTTCTGGATGTCAGACTGAGGAATGGGAGACGTGTGGGACTAATCTGGAACAGTTTAATTTGGGTGAAATCCTTCAAAGTAGTTGTTCAGCCCTCTAAGTCGGTTGAGTCTAGGTATAATGTTAAAACATAAGGAGAAGAAACGTGAGCGCCCTACTGGATCAGCCCGTCCAATCTAGCATCCTCACACAGTGGCCTAGGGATGTGCGCTTTGGTGTGGTGTGGCCACTTCGGCAATCTCCAGAGCCCGAGGCAGTGGCACACCCTCCCCTCCGCGCTGTGGTGCTGGCCTCCTCGCACTTCGGTCATTGCTGAAGGGGCCAAGTTGCACCAAAGCACGCCTCCCTAACGTTGGCCAGCCAGTTCCTGTGGAGGGCCAATCACGGCCTCGAGGCCTTCCCCTGAGGTTGCCTTCTGGCTCTGGAGTTCAGAGCCTTGGTGCCCCTGAATATGGAGGTTCCCCTCAGTCACCCTGGGGAGCAGCCATTGCTAGACATACCCTCCATGAATCAATCTACCCCCCTTTTAAAGCAGTCTATTCTTAAGACCATCACGAAATCCACATTTTGTCAGCAGATTCCGCATTTGAGTCATTCTCTGTGCCAAGAAGTATTTCCTTTGGCCCTTCCTGATCCTGCTGCCCTTCAGCTTCTTCGGATGCCCCTGGGTTCTAGTCTCTCTCCACCCCGTGCTTATTTTTATAAACCTTTTATGTCCCCTTCTCTCCACAGAAAGGGCTCCAGCACCCTAGTCATTTTAGTCACCCACCTTTATACTTTTTTCAGCTCTGCAATGTTCATTTAGTTGAATTACAGTGGAATCGGGTTCCTAGAATCCTCGAGTTGGAAGGGACCTCCTGGGTCACCTAGTCCAGCCCCCCGCACTATGCAGGACACTCAGAACTAGGGCTGTGTGCTTCGGCTCGGCTGCTTCTGTTCTCATGATTGACGGGAACATCTTTTTTCACATCCTGCTGGAAGCTGTATGGAGAGCTCAGTCCTGTTGACTTGTAATTCGTTGGCAGCCAAGATTTAAACGCTCCGGTACTTTGCAAAGCAAGGAGCAATGCCCGGAAGGGCTGCTCTGGTGTCCCCCACCCCTGTGGAGATTCCGGTCAGGGATTTCCCCACTTCCAGCCAAGATTCACCTCTCATTCGCTGGATAGGGGCCATGAGGTCACAATTGCAGTGACATCAGTTGCTGATGACCTCTTGCCCCACAGTTCTTGGCCCAAGTCAAAGGTGGATAGGAGGTCCTCCAGGAAGGAGAGTGTGGTTTGTACATGGCAACCCCCAACTCTGTGCAGGTATGGCATATCTGGATTTGAAGCCAGGAAACAGCAGTTTCAAGAATGGGCAGAGTGGAGGAGGGGTATTGTCTGCTAGGCTGCCCAGAAAAGCCATGTTGCATCAGGCCAGTGGCCCAGACAGGCCAAAAGTCGGGTCACACAGTGGCCAAAACCCAGGGGCCATCAGGAGGTCCACAAGCAAGGCCAGAACCCTAGAAGGGTACACACACCCCTGCCCCCCACCCCCCCCAGTACCGTCAGCAGAGCATCCTTGCCCCAGAGTGCCCCATCTATACCTGAGAGGACTGAGGAGACATGATGTGGCAGGGATTCCCCAGCCTTTCTAGAATTCGGGCCCAGTGTTTTGGGCGCTGCAGGAGGAGGAGCCATCCCAAAATGGCCACTGCAACTCGCCCCCGCTCATCGTGGAGATCCTAGTGTTATGGTGGCAATTGTGGCCAAAGCACCCTTTAAAAAACAACCACCTGCACAGCCAGTCGGAGGCCTTGCAGGTCAAGGGCCCTGCCCATTTCCTGCGGATGCTTGGTGAGCCCCAGGAAAGGTGCGCTGGCTGTTGCTGTGGCTCCCATGCTCACCCTCCCGGGGGGCCGTTCCAGGGATTCAACGTGAGCCTTGGCGAGAGAGCTGAGGTGGCAGGGCATTTTGGCTTCCCTCTAGGAAAGAGGGAGGCAGAGGGGTCTCGCTGCGTGGCTGTGGCTGGCGTGCTGGCCTAGGAAGGCTTTTTGCCTGACCCAGCAGGGCTCCCCGTCTCTTCCGATGTGGGCTTCCTTGGGGGTGCTGTGAGCAGCTTCTCCTTCTCTAGGGAATGTCCAGACGGGTCCCGCAGCCCTGAGGCAGCTGCGAAGAGGAACAAGCAAACTGGCGGAGCTGACGTGGCTGCCCGAGAAAGGTAGGAAGCAAAGGGGTATGCCCAGCCTGGTGTCGGCCCCTCTGAGGTACCCTGGCCCAAGTAAGCCTGGAGCCTGATTTCTCCAAAGGCAGCCAGCTCCCTGGAGCCTTCTTCCCAACAACCCCTCTGCACCTGCGGCCTTCCTGCTGCCCTTGTCCCGGGCTGCCCTGCTAGGGCACTGCGCTTCAGGGTGGAATAGGGTCCTTCGGGCCAAGGACAGCCAATCTCAAGGAGAGGCCTGCGGGTATTCCAGAATTGGAGTTGACCTCCAGATTACAGGTCACTTCCCCCGGGGGAAAGGGCTCTTTCAGAGCGTGGATTGTCATTCTACCCTTCTGTGTGGGCTCATGCCCCAAAATCATGAATTTCCCAACCTGGGGTGCTCAACCCTATTCTGGCCAGTGGCCGAAATTGGAGGCAGGTGTGTGTGTTAACCCAGGGCACCAGCTGCTTTGTCATTAGATCTCTAATTTTCATGCACCTGAATCCAGTAGAGCGTTAAAAAAAGCAACAGGACTTGGGAGGCAGGAGCTTGCAAGAGTTTGAACTCCTTTCCTGAGATAATATTCATGTGATGCTTTTGAAGCGTTGTTAGCGCAAGGTGTCTGTCCCTGTTGGCCTGTCCGCAACAGGGGAAAAGAGCCAGAGGCCAGCGGCACCTTCAAAATTAACCAAATTGGTGGTGGGAAGGGGCTCTCCAGGGTCTCTGCTCCCTTCTTCAGTTAGAGCCAGATGGGTGGCCCTGTTAGCCTGCCCTGAGCAGCAGGAAAGAGCCAGAATCCAACAGCACCTTAAACAAAATGTCTGGCAAAGGAAGAGTTTTCAGGAGCCCCTGCTCAATTCTTAGATATTTGAAGAAGGGAGCAGGGACTCATAGAATAACAGAGTTGGAAGGGACCTCCTAGGTCATCTAGTCCAGCCCCCTGCACTATGCAGGACATTCCCAACTCTATCACTCATCCACTGTCACCTGCCACCCCCTTGAGCCTTCACAGAATCGGGCCTCTCCGTCAGATGGCTCTCCAGCCTCTGCTTAAAAATCTCCAAAGACGGAGAACCCACCACCTCCTGAGGAAGCCTGTTCCCCTGAGAAACCACTCTAACTGTCAGGAGCTTCTGGATGTTTAGATGGAATTTCCTTTGAATTAATTTCATCCCATGACTCCTGGAAGCTCCTCCTTTGCTCTTTTTCAGCTTTTATAAGGGGCCCATGCAGCCCTGCTTAGCTGTGCAGCTACTCTACCTCTGCACTTTCCATAAGAATTTTGGCCCTTGGGTGTACCCCCCCCTTTTTTTTTTAAGAGGATGACATTTTGTTTTGCTCCATGACAAAGTACCCGGCATGTGGTCATGTGCAGGGAGCAAATTGGGACAAAAACTTCAAGAGGACTAGATGCTTGGAGTTGACAGGGCATTTGGCAAGGTTCCAGTGTAAGGCATAAAGCGTAAGGCATATAAATTGTTGTTAGTTGTGAAGTCGTGCCCGACCCATCGCGACCCCATGGACAATGATCCTCCAGGCCAGGGGTAGTCAAACTGCGGCCCTCCAGATGCCCATGGACTACAATTCCCAGGAGCATTCGCTGGCAGGGGGCTCCTGGGAATTGTAGTCCATGGACATCTGAAGGGCCGCAGTTTGACCATTCCCCGGAGTCCATTGGCATGTAAATGTAATAAATAAAAAAATAAATAAAAAGCCACTCTATTACAAAATATTACATTTCAGATCCTGTCCCTCTTGGTCCTGCCAGCATGCCCTGAATTGTCTTTGCTTCTGGTGGGAAAAGGGTAGACACCTTAGAAGCAGCTCAGCTTTGACTTTTGCAATGAGAAAAGGTCAACCCCCCCGCCCCCCCCCCAATTCACTATTTCTCTCCTCCTGGATCAAGCGACCCTAAAAGCTCCATCTGCAAAATAACCTACAGTTGCTGGTGTGAAAAAAGCACATATGGATTAGTCCCTCAGCTGTCCTGGCAGCGAGAGGGCAGTTCGGGCGCAAGAGCTGAGGCGCATAAGCAGGGATCTGGAGGGGATGTGTTGAGACCCTCCAGATTTCATGTGGTCCTGGCCCATCTGTCCTGCTTTGTGTGCTTATGCCGGCCGTTTCTCTCCCCCCCCCCCCGGCAGGATGGAGGCCTACGAGGACCACCCTTGGTGCCCTTACGGCTACCAGAGCGGGGAGGAGGAGGAGGAGGAGCACCACCACGACCCACACCTGGCCAAGGTGCGCGAGAGGAGCAACAGCCGGAGCCGCCACCGGTCCTCCTTCCTGGTGGACGAGCTCGACATGCTGATGGACAAAGCGGCCACCACCATCCAGGCCACGTGGCGGGGCTACCTGACGCGCAAGAGGCTGATGACGGAGCATGCGGCCGCCTCCACCATCCAGGCCGCCTGGAGGGGCTTCATCACCCGCGAGTACCTGGCCCTGCAGCGAGACCAGGTGCCCTCGTGGAACGTGCGCGGCCACAGCCGGAGGACCCCCTCGCCCGTCTCTTCCGAGGACGAGAGAGGCTCCTGGGGGCATCCCTCCATGGACCGAGAGAAAGCGGCCGAGGTCATCCAGGCCCACTACCGGGGCTACCTGACCCGCCGGGCCATCGGCCAGTGCCACGAGGCAGCCACCACCATCCAGTGCCACTGGAGGGGCTACCGGACGCGCCAGGACCTGGCCCAAGGGCAGCGGCCCATGGACTCCGGGTACGCCGGCCACCCGGGGCGCGTGGCGGGAGGCCGGTCGAGAAGGGGCCCGTACCCCCGGCCGCACTGGCAGAAGGTCCTCGTGGGGGAGCCGGAGGAATGGCGCTCGCGGGGGCCGCCCCGGCCGCACGAGGGCCGGAGAAGGGAGCGGGCCGAGCCGGCCAAGCCGAAGACGTGCCCCCGGTGCGGGCGGTGCACGAGCGTCCGGGTGCTGACGGGGGTGGGCAAGGGCCCGCCCTCCGAGTCCGAAGTGGACGAGAGCGACTACGAGGGCATCTCCTACCCTCACGCTGGCCGTCGCCGGGGCAGGGAGAGGAGCCCGGCCTCGAGGTCGAAGGAGCGGCCGCAGCGCAACCGGAACGGCCCCTCGGGGCCCCACGTGTCGTACTCCATGTGCCCCCCCAACTCTGCCTCCGGCTGCTCCTCGGGCTGCTCTTCCGGCTGCTCCTCCAAGTGCCGAAGGACGGCTTGCTACTCCCACCGGCACACCTGCAGCCCTTGCAGCGCCGGCGTGATGTTCCCGCGCTACGGCCCGCGGCCCACCCGGGACTGCAGCGCCAGCCGCAGCCTCTCGTCCACCAGCGTGCGCTGCCCGAGGGATGCGGCCGACGGCACCGCGGACTGGCTCTTTGAGAACTACTGCACCCGCCCGATCGGGGAGGGCCAGAGGGTCTTCAAGACCCGCAAGCACATGCGGCAGGTGGTCCGGGCGGCCACCCTCATCCAGTCCTTCTGGCGCGGCTGCCAGGCACGGCGGGCCTTGCGCCAGCAGGAGGAAGCCGCCACCCGCATCCAGTCGGCCTACCGGGGCTACAAGACCCGGGCCTACCTCATGGAAGCCGGCGTGCTGAGCGAGGGGGACACGGACTGAGCGCGCCCTGCTGCCGGGGGGCTTGCTGGGCCCTGGGGCGGAGGGGCCGAGGGGGACGGGCACAGGCTGTCTCCAGGGCCCCCTCCTGCTCGCCAGCCCCTGGCCACGAAGCGGCTTACAGCCCAATAAACTGAGTGAGAATTACAAGAGATTTGTGCTAACAGGGCAGAAAAACGTGGTTTCAGTTGCATGTTTTCCGTTGCTCTTTTTTAGAAATGATTTGCGATCCCCGACCCCCCCTCCGAGGGTGCCCAGAGTAATGGAACCCAGTTCTCCCAGCAACGACTGTGACAAAACGAGACACGGGCCAGTCAGCCAGCTCCCCCAGCCCCAGCGACGTTTTATTGCCTCCTTGCGGGTGGGAAACAGCTCTGCACGGCCGCCTCTTCCTCCCTGCAGGCCCCCCCCTTCCCCAGACCCTCCCGGCTCCTGCAGCCAGACTGTGTGGCAGCAACTCAAGGAGTGACCGTGGGGCTGGGTGCCCTAGAGGGCCTCCCCGGGGCTGGCACCAGCAAGTGCTGAGAGGGGGGGCCAGGGCCCAGGGGTTCCCAGTGGGGCCCAATGTGGCTGACCCTCATTGACACATCTCCTTGCCACCTGTCTGTTGAAATGCTTCGCCACCCATGCTCCCAGCTGCCCAGAGTTATGCAGGTGGCACAGCGGTGGCATTCCTGGTGCCCACAGAAGTTACACTCCCTGTGGCATGTCGCAGTCAGCGCTGTTGGGGAAAGAAGAGCTGGGTGTTTTATACCTCACTTATCACTACCCTAAGGAGTCCCCTAGTGGCTCACCGCCCCTTCCTCTCCCAACAGGCATCCTGTGAGGTAGGTGGGGCTGAGAGAGCTCTAGGAGAACTGCTCTTTAAGAACAGCTCCAAGAGAACAGTAGAACGGTACTGGTTAAATATCAGGCAAAAAAAATTCACAGTCCAAGTGGTTCGGCAGTGGGATGGGCTGCCTAAGGAGGTGGGGAGCTCCCCCTCCCTGGTGGACGTCAGGTAGTGGCTGGACAGGTATTTATCCTGGATGCTGGAGGCTGATCCTGCCTTGAATAGGGGGTGCGACTGGATAGCCTTTAGGGCCCCTTCCCACTCTAGGATTCTAGGAGTCTAACAGTGGTTGGCTCGGGGTCACCCAGCTGCCTGCATATGGAGGAGCGGGTAATCAAACCCGGCTCTACAGATTGGAGTCTGGAGCACGCTGGTGGTAGAGGAGACTGAGACGTGGAAGGTGTTGGGAGAGGGAGCAAGATGTCCCAGCCAGATGGGGGGAGGGGGAACAAAGGGACGGGGGATGAGGAGCAGAAGGGCCCCGGCACTATCGAACCAGCCTCCCCCCGTTAGAAACCAGCCCTCGCTCTACCCCTGTAGCAGAGCAGTTCAGTTCCTACTGAATGTGACATCACTTCCCCCTTTAAGAAACAACGTCCAGACAGACATCTTGGGGTGGAGGGGGGGATCCCATTTGTCCCCCATCCTCCGAAAGAACCCCAGAGGTCTCCCCAGTGTTCCTGGAAGGTCAAGAGGAGGGGGAGATGGACGCTGCACAGCCCCTCCTCTTCCCACGCCGCCTCCAATGGTCATCCTGTTCTTTCTCTGCAGAGGACAAGGCCAGTGGCTCCCGGACTGAGGGGCTTTCCGTGCGCTGCGGCAGGCAAGGCGCGGCCCATGGCTCTCCCGGGGCAGGGTGGGGGTGGGGGTGGGGATGCTGGCCTTGATGGCCTCCCTTGTTCGGATCCAGCCAAGAGCTGTTTTTTCCTGTCCTGCCACAAGCCTTCCCCTGGGGGAGAACAGGATTGTGAATTTCCCCCTCCGGAGTGTGGCTGGACCGTTCTGGAGGGGAGGAATAGGGGCTCATCCCCAGCGGTGGTGAGGAAGGGGCTTGGAAGGGGAGGGGAGGGGAGGGAGATGCTCCGACAAATCCTTTCCTCCCCCCTCGGTCACTAAACGGCAGCAGAAGTGCCCACAGCTTCCTCCCCGATGACCCGAAACGGCAGAGGAAGCAGACCTATTGGAAAGGTCAGAGGTGAAAGGTCAGTGGGGCGGCAGCAGGTCCTCCAGGCGGCGCTCCCACCCCCGAGGGTCCCGTGGCACCAGCCCAGAGTCCACGCCAAGAAGTCAGCAGTGGATCTCGTATGCAATCTGAGGCTGGAACATCAGTCCCTGGTTGACGAAAAGATCGTTGGCCTCTGGGGGGCCGTCCTCCTGCCCTTCCAGGGTCTGGGTCGCTTGGTCTTGCAGGGGTTCGGGGAAGGCCCCCGCCAGGCCTTGAGGGTCCTTGTAGGTGGCAAAGAGGGGCTTGTTGCGGTCGATGACGAACATCTCGTGGCCTCTCTCGTCGCGGTACTCTTCCAGCTGGGCAAAGGTGGTGGGCCCGTCCGAGTAGTCGTTGACGTAGAGGATGTTCTCCTCCTTCCGGGCCTTCTCCCGCTTGCGGTGCTTCCGGTAGATCATGATCACCAGGGAGAGGGCGACCAACGCCAGGAGGGAGATGGCCACCGCAATCGCCGTCTGGGTGGCCATGCTGAGAGCATTGAAGTCCATGCTCTCCATGTCGTAGAGCGGCTCCTGGCTGATGTCCAGGGAGGCCGGGTAGCCCCGTGACGTCTGCTGCTGCTGCAGCTGCTGCTGCTGGGAGAGGTTGACCATGAGGTGGAAGAGCATGCGGGCTGTGCCGCCAGGGTTCGACGCCTCGCACTCGTATTTGCCTGCGTGCGCCACCGTCACGTTGTTCAGGAAGAGCATCCCGCTGCCTGTGTCCGACTGCTCAAAGCGTTCCCCCACGCTGCGTTCGCTCAGCTCAAAGGTTCCGCCCGGCACCCGGGCACCGTTGGCCCTGGATCCCCCTGACCGCCAATGCGCCAGCTTGCGCCACGTGACCAGTGGCTGCGGGTAGCCGGAAGCCTGGCAGGAGACGCGCAGGTCGTCCCCCAGACGGGCGGTCATCTCCAGCGGCTCCACTTGCACGATGGGCGGGATGCAGATCAGGCTGTTGCCGGAGACGTCCCTCAGGCTCTGGTAGGCCAGCCGCGGGGGCTCGGAGCACAGAATCTTCCTGCCCAGAGGGCTCAAGAGCCGCTGCCCGTCCTCCTTGATCCAGCCGCTGAGCCAGTGCAGGGAGCAGTCGCATCGCCAAGGGTTATCTGCCAGGGGAGAGAAGGCCGGTCATTTAGCTCAAACCTTTGTTAGCTGCTTTCCTCTCTTGAGGCGCTCAAGGCAGCTTACAATATAATTATAAAAAACAGAAAAAACAATATGAGTTCGCCATTCAAGAACTCCAGGTAGGACTACCTAAGTCATTCCAACGCTGCCCTAAATGGAACTGTCTTCAGCTGAAGGTTGATGGTAAGGGGGCCAAGTGCTCCTTCCTGGGCAGGATATTCCACAATCATGGGGCTGCCACCAAAAAGCCCCTGTCTCGCGGGTCCACCAGAAAAGCATCTTTCATGGATGGGACAGTCCGGAGAGCCCCTGGCAGCAATCTTGGTTCCTGGGCAGGAACGTTTAAGAGAGGACAGCCCTTTGCATACCCAAGGCCCGAGCCATGTAGGGCTTTAGAGCAGTGGTCCCCAACCTTTTTATCACCGGGGACCGGTCAACGCTTGACAATTTTACTGAGGCCCGGGGGGGGGGGGGTAGCCTTTTGCCGAGGGACGTCACCACTGCTGTCTGAGCCTCTGCTCCACTTACTTTCCCGCCGGCACCCCTGACTTCCCGCTGCCCGCTGGGGGGCGCTGCCAGAAGCAGCTGCCCAGTGCCACGCTGACGGGGAGCCCCAGCCATGGCGGCTGCTGGACAGCACCAAAGGTGAGCCGGTGGCAGAGTGGCAGGGCAGCCCCCGAGGCAGCAGCTGGGGAGGAGGACGAGGAGGAACCACAGCCCGCTACCGACAAATCTATGAACCGATACCAGTCCCCGGACCGGGGGTTGGGGACCACTGCTCTAGAGGACAAAACCAACCCTTTGAATGGGGCTTGTGAGCAGATTGGTAGCCAGATTAATTGCCCCTGTACTGCAGCAGGAGTTGCCACATTCCCTCCGGTCAGGGGGAGGGAGGGGTGGCTGTGTTGCTCCGGGACTCTTTCTCCCACAGGGCTCTCCCTGCACCAAAGATCCCAGGCACTGAATATGTGGGCCTGGGGTGGGACTCGGTTGAGAAATTAGCCATCAGGCTGGTGTGCTGTTTGCCCGCTGAATCTACAGACCCCTGGATGCTTGTTCTGGGAGACTTCAATAGCCAAATGGATTGTCTAAATAAGCAGCAGGTGAAATGGAGAAATGTGCAGGTGTTTGAAAAAGCTGTTTCTTAGAAGTCAGAGTTAGGCCATGCAGGTGCGAGTGTGAAAATCTCTTCCGAGCACCGTGTTGTCCCCGTTGCGTGAAGAGGGGCCCTCCTGGCCTGCAGGTGGCGCCAGAGGAGCTCTGGTGAGGCTTACCTGTCAACCGCAGCACCTGTAGGCTGATAAGGGGCCGCAGGGCCATCCGGCTGATGGTGCGCAGGTTGTTCTTGCTGAGGTCAAGCAAGGCCAGCGAGGACAGTCCAGCCAGGGCCTGGTCCTCAAGGACCTCTATGCTGTTCTCTTGTAAGTGAAGCTCTTGCAGTCTCTGCAGAAAGAAAACCAGGCCTGGCATGGTCACACACACACAGGAAGCTGCCATAGTGAGTCAGACCTTCAGTCCATCGTCAGAACTGATTGCTCACACTGGCAGCGGCTCTCCAGCGGCTCTTTCAGGCCACCACTGCCTGGTCCTTTCCACTGGAGAAGCCGGGGATTGAACCTGGGACCTTCTCCTTGCAGGGCATGTCAAAACCTCTGAGCCATAGTGGAGAATTGGGTCATCGGCCCATCAAAGTCAGTTTTGGTCAGAATTCAGACTGGCAGAGGCTCAGGCAAAAGTCTTTCCATCACCTACTGCCTGGTCTTTAGATCAAGATGTAGCAGCAGAGAAGAGCCAGAATCCAGAAGACTAACAACACTTGTGACAGGGGAGAGGAGCATTTGTGAGTCACTTCTCACTGCTCATGAAAGCTCTTCCCCAGCCTCAAACCGTGTCAATCTTTAAGGTGCTCCAGGACTCTGACTCTTTTCTTCTGCCTGGTCCTTTTAACAGGAGATGCTGGGGATTGAATCTGGGACCTTCTGCACGTCAGGCAGATGTTCCACCACAGCCCTCTTGTTATCTGGGCTTTTGGCCCAAGGGCCCCCAGTCACACCCTTAGAGATTAATCAAAGCAGCTACAGCCATGGATCAAGGTGAGTTACAAACCAATCCCAAGAGCAGCGCCTTAAAGACCAACAAGATGTCCCCTGACAAACACAGCAGGTGGAGGAAGTTTGGGCTCTCAAAATGCTGATGAAGCTGGAAGTCTTTTTGGTCCTTCAGAACTATAAGCCTCATAATTTCCTGGTAGGGAAAAGCACTCCAGCCCTTCTCCTGGAAGAGAATTTGGGTTGAACAATACCAGCTGTGACAGTTCTGAGTGGGCCTTTCTGAGGGAACCAGCTTGGCATCTGAGGGCAGTGGAGCCTGGAGGAAGGACAAGCAGCAGTTCTTTTTGGGGGGGGGGCTTCATACCAGAAAACAAATGGTATGGGGAAGGAAGGAGGCACTTAAGAAGAAGAGGAGCTGGTTTTATAGCTTGCTTTTCATTACCAGGAGGAATCTCAGAGTGGCTTCCAATCAACCCAAAACAGTCAACCTGTGAGGTTGGTGGGACTGAGAGAGCTCTAAGAGAACTGATTTGCAATAACAGTTCTAGGATAACTGTAACTAGCTCAATGCCAGCCAGCTGGCTGCATGTGGAGGAGTGGAGAATCAAACCCAGTTATAGAATCATAGAGTTGGAAGGGGGCCACACAGGCAATCTAGTCCACCCCCCTGCTCTACACAGGATCAGCCCAAAGTATCCTAAAGCATCCAAGAAAAGTGTGTATCCAACCTTTGCTTGAAGACTGCCAGAGAGGGGGAGCTCACCACCTCCTTAGGCAGCCTATTCCACTGCTGAACTACTCTGACAGTTCTCCAAATAAGAGGCTGCTACTCTTTAACCAGTAACCTTGCTGGCTCTCACTATGCCAACACTTATTAGCACTGAACGAGAGACTGAAGTTCAAATTCTCAATCCCAAAATAGAGTCAGGTGTGTGGCTGTGTTGGTCTGAAGCAGCAGAACAAATTCTGAGTCCAGGGGCACCTTAAACACCAACCAAGTTTCCTTCTGGGCATGCACGTGAAAGCTTAGGCCCAAATGAAACTTGGTTGCTCTTTAAGATTCCACTGGACTTGAACTTTCTTCTGCTGCCTCAAAACGCCCATCAAGTCCTTCTGGAAATGTGCAAAACCCATTTTATTCCACGGGACAGTTGGAGTTTCTATCCTGAGCTTGTTATTATGCCAAGGAAAATGCATTCATTAGCAGAACTGCTCCGCCAGCTACAACCCAGGTTGCCATTCCGTGTTCTCAGGTGCTTTTGCACTTTTATGAAAAAAGGTGGAGTGTAAAGTATGACTTGTTGAAGGCCTTCACAGCTGGAGTCAGCTGGCTCTTGTGGGTTTTCCGGGCAGGGCCAAACGCCCGGGACTCAAAGTACCAGACCCGGACCACAGAGTCTGGAGAAGCCACAGGAGCCCACAGGCTGCAAACGTTCCTTATAAATCGGTCCCTCCTGAGCCACAGTCCCCCCGGTTGCCCTGGGCATGAACCCAGCTCTCGGCCTCGGTTCCTCCTCTCTTAAAACGGGCCACATGCCCCATCCGTTCCCCTGACCCCTCCGCGCTCACCTCCAGGTCGCAGAAGGTGAAGTCCGGCAGGCGGGTGATCTGGTTGCCAGCCAGGTAGAGGACGCGCAGGTGCTCCAGCCCTTTGAAGATGCTGCTGTTGATGAGGTGGATGCGGTTGCCGTTCAGCGCCAGCTCCAGCAGCCGGTCCTGGTGGCGGAAAGCGCCGGGCTCCAGGGCTGAAATGGTGTTGTTCTGCATGTAGAGGTACTGCAGGCCCGAAAGAGGGGCCAGGTCTTGCTGGTGGATCTGCGTGATGCTGTTATCCTGGAGGAAAACCGTCTGCAGCACCAAGGAGGGAGGAACAAAAAGCCGTCAGAGCGGGCGGGGGCTTCGGCTGGCCGACATTTAGCACCCCGTCTTCGGTGTCAGGTTAGAGTCCAGGAGCACCTTGCGGACCAACACCGTTTCCAGGACAGAAGCTGTAAGGAGTCTGCACTCCCTTTGCCAGCAGGGCCAGCGCGTTCCTTATTGTATTTATTCATTATATATATATATTTATAGCTCCACTCCCAGCATAGCCGGTGTCATGTCCAGGGCCCACAATTCTTTTAGGGGCCCACAAAAAAGTTTCCATTTCTTTTAAAATCCGAATGGACAAAATGAACTTTCAGGGTCAAAGAAAATGTTTTTCCTCCTTACCTCAGGAAACAAAACAAACCCTGAAATGTTTAGGGCCCGCTAAAATCTATTCAATTTTGCCTTAAACAGGAAAAATAACAAAATGGTGACGTCTTGGAAGTTATGTCAAAAGTCATTTTTAACCCGAAGACTATTGTGTTGGGAGGGGCCCGAGGAGGCCAAAGTGCCCAGGTCTTGCCAAAGTCATCATGCAGCTTTGGCTGTCAGAGACCCCTGCGGGGCCACTCCTCCCAGTCTCTGACGAAGACAGCTCAGACACCCCCCCCCCAAAAAAAATCTTGTGTGTCTCTGAGGTGTTCCTGGATTGGAGTCTGGCCCTTCTGCTGCAGACCAGGAGGGCTCCCCAGGCAGAAAATCGCAGGTTCCTCTATTTGCATTCTGCACGCATCTTGTTTTTAAAATTTTATTCTATCTTCCCGCCAGAGCCTACCTGGGTGGAGGGGGGGATGCTGTCCGGCAGCTCCTTGAGGCCCAGCGAGCCACACTCCACGGTCATGCTGTAGCAGCGGCAGCTGATGGGACACGCGTGGGCCTGGAGTGCCACGAACCCCAGCAGCCAGAGGGAGAGAAGGGAGGCCTCCGCCGGGGCCATCCTAGACCAGCTGCTGAGGAGAGAGAGAGAGAGAGAGAGAGAGAAGGAAAGGGAGACTCAGCAACCAGAGGCACAGGCGCAAAGTGCATAGGGTTGGACTAGATGACCCAGGAGATCCCCTCCAACTCTGTTATTCTATGATTCTAGGGGAAGCAGCTGGGGGAGAGGAGACACCCACTAGGCATTAGTAGAACAGAGCCTGTCCAGATAAAACCTGTGGCAGGAGGGGAGCTTTCGTGATCCTGGCAGCACGTGGGGCAGGAGAAGGATGCACAGGGATGCTGGGGGACGCCAGGGCAAGCGGGCAGCAGGAGCCCCCCAGGAACTATCTGCCCAGCCCCCCCCCCGGCAACAAGCCTCTGGAGTCCCAGACCAGTGAGGGTTGCTGGATCATTGCCCCCCTCCTGGGCAGCCAGGCAAACCCAATGCCCGAGGCCTCGGAAGCTAAGCAGGGCCGGCCCTGGCCAGCACGTGGAAGGGTGACCTCCAAGGCCTATCAGGGCCATCATGCAGGGACAGGCAATGACAAAACCACCCCTGAACGTCTCTTGCCTGGCAGCCAGACAACCCGAGGCTCTCCCGGCTGCCAAGTGAGAAGTCATATCCATCGTACATCCTGGGGAAAGAGCTGGCAGGTCCAGAGTCGGGGTTCGCAGCTTTCAGGGGACAGGAGAGGGCAAAAGACTCACCTTGCATCTCCAGCATCCCAGACCCCAGCTCAGGACGCAGCCACCTCCATCTCCCGACTGCCCTCGACCAGAGGAGGGACTCTGGTGCCTAAACCCATTAGAGGCTTTGGCCGACGTCGCCACCAATCAGGGCAAAGCCCCATAATGTCTGCGGCACCCTGAGGAGGGATCGGGGTGGGGGAATGGTCCGGGAGAAGGCTGCTGACCCTCGCTGGGGCTCCCGAGGAAGAGAGGCCGCCAAGGGAGTGAGGCCACCTGGGCTCCCCAATGGGAAAGATGGAGCAAGTGAAGGTGCAGGAAATGAGGTAAGAAGAATTCACTTGGGGGCAGTTAAAGATCATAAGAGAGAGAGAAAGAGACTTTTCTGCAGACAAGGGAAGACAAAAGCAACACTGGTGTCAGAAACTGCCGTCAACCAACCTATGGCGGCAACCCTCCTCTTCCTCGGTGGTCTCCCCTCCAAGGACTAACCAGGGCTGACCCTGCCTGGCTTCTGAGAACTGAGAAGGTCAGACTAGCCGGGGCCATCCAGGGTGTAGTCTGCGCGGGGCTTTTTACCCCGTCTCAGTTTGAATTAATCCCTCCCATCTACACTGATTTCAATTTCCACTTTGATTTTGGGCGCTTTAAATTTTCCCTTTGCAACATGCATGACTGATCCAGATTGACCCTACCTTCCCACGCAATATCCAGAACTGGATATAAGCCGCAATATTTCAAAAAACCACCATGAGTATATGTGCAGATCTCTGCTTTTTGAGAATTAACTTTGTGCCTCATGCCTCCACAGCAATCTTCCCTGATTGGCTAGGGCATCAGTTCAAAGACTTCCTGGTTCCCAGTTGTAAAGCTTGTCTTAAAGTGACTGTGCTCCAGAAGCTCTAAGTTCTCTCAGCAGAGATTTTCCTCTTGTTATTTCCCTCTCCTCTGCTGTCTCCAATCCTCTCCCCCTGCCTTTCAAGAAAAGAAAGGAAGAGGCCCCTGCTGTGCTTGGCTCCCCTCCCTGCTCTGAGCTTCTATTTCAATTGGAGGGAGGCGGATAGAGGAAGACCTGAGTTCAAATTGATCTAAATTCAGCAAGATCCACAACGGAAAAAAACAAAGTAAGTGCAGAATCTGCTCTGGTCAGGCAAAATAGATGTTGTCCAATTTCTTAGTTCATTCAGGCTGACTTTGGAAAGGTAACCTAAAAGGTCTTGCAAATCCAAGCTCCAGTTTACACATTTGATTATGTTGCTGACCCCCCCCCCCCCGCATCTGCTTTGCATGCAGAAGGTGCCCAGTTTGATGCCTGCCATTCCAGCTACAGGGTCTCCCAGAGTTCGTCCTGGGGCAAGATTCTCTGCTCCTGACCCTGGAGGGCAGCTGCCAGAGGAGTCAAGACTGAGCTCGAGGGACCTGTGGCCAGACTCAACTGAAAGCCGCTCCTGTTGCCACGTGTGGGCTGCACAGCTAGGCCAGCCCTGCCTCAAGCTGCGCATCAGTCATGAGCCGTCCTCAAGACCTGCTGCTGTGGCGCATCCCCCCCTTTGCTAATCCAAAGAGCTTTACCCTCCCCTCCCCCCCCCTCTTCCTGCGAAAGCAGTGGCCACTATCGTTTCCCACCCATGCTTCGATGCTCCAGCAAACACATGCTATGTTTTGATTTTATTGTGCTCGTGTTTCCTGCTGCAGCAATCCAGCATCTGTTTACCGCATTCTTGTTTCTTTTGGGTCTCCGCTGGTTACTTTGGTTTTCCTGCCGTATGGAGGAGTGGGGGATGGGAGAGACCTCAACCCGAAACCCTGGAGAGCGACTGCTACTTAGATACCTTGAGGGACTGAGGAATGCCCTGGATCAGGTATCAGGAAGCTTTGTGTGTTCACACAGGCCTGTTGCTTACTGGTTACACATCGTGCACTTCACGAAGGAGGGGGGTTTTGCCCACCGATGCACCGGCCACAGTATCCCAGCTAGTCTCTTAAGGCTTATTAAACTATTTATTTCACCTGAGAGTCTGTAAGCATCAAACGTCCTCCCGGGAGCCCATCCCACCAGGTCGGGGCCAGGACTGAAGGTCGAGGCCAGGCGTGCTGCGGTGGGGCCAGGGACCTCCAGTAGATTAGTAACTGCAGAGCGAAGTACCCTGTGGGGAGCATAAGGAGACAGGCGGTCCCTCGGATAGGCTGGGCCCAAACCACAGATGGCCCTAAAGATCAAGACCAAAATGTTGCACCTGATCTGGGCCGGGACTGGCAACCTGTGCAGCTGCCTCAGCACCGACTGGGTAGGACGGATGGGGGCACCCTCTTCGGGACCCCTTGGACCAATCGTTCTGAAATTTGGAGAGGAATCATGGAAGAGCCTCCCAGAGCTACCTTGAGTGTTTGGAGGCTCTACCTCAAACCCCGGTCCCCTCACACGCTGGGAAAAAGCAGGAATGCCAAAATTCCCATTATAGAATATGGAGGAAGGGGACTGGATGCCTGGATTGATTGACAGGCAGAAGAGAGTTGCATATAAGGCGCATTGCTCTCTTCCACCATTTCCAGCAGCACATATGGAGTGTAAGAAGCGTGAAAATGGCGGCAGAAAAGGTGAGGAATGGCTGGGAAGCGAGGTAACATTTAGTGCTTTGCCGTTCAGCTGGCAAAACACTATTTTTACTGATGTGCAGAAATGCCCCTAGAGTCAGGTGGAACAGGCTTCCTCGGGAGGTGCCATGCTCTCCATCTTTGGAAATTTTTAAGCAGAGGCTGGAGAGCCATCTGACGGAGAGGCTGATTCTGTGAAGGCTCAAATGGGTGGCAGTTACAGTAGATGAGCGAGAGGGTGGTGAGAGTTCTGCATAGTGCAGGGGGTTGGACTAGATGACCCAGGAGGTCCCTTCCAGCTCTATGATTCTTTGATTCTATGTGAGCTCTGCACAGACTGAGCACAATGTCTGGGGATTCTTCCATTTAATGCAGGGAGAAGAAAGTCCCCCTGGGGCCTCAGCCGCTGTGAGACTAACTTTGTCCCTATAATGCACTCCCTTCCAATTACTACAGAACTGTGCTTTCTGCTTCTTGGAGACCAACAACTAAGGCGGATTGTGCGAAAGAAGCACACCACGCAGCAGTTTGCAGCTCTCTTGAGTGGACTGGGCGTCTTCGCAGTTTTGCTCGTAGGAAACTCTCAGGGCAATTCATGGCAGAGCCGAAGATTCCTCAGCTCTGAAGACGGAGTCACGCTGCCTGGGAGGTCGCTCCAAGGCATTTCCCCTTTTAAAGTTTATAGTTTAAAACCGAGCTAAATGAGCACTTTTATATGCTCGGTTGTAAACCATCCATTTAATGTTGTTAGTGCAGTAAAATCAGCCCGGCAAGTTAAAAAGTCCTTTCGGAAGGAAGTCACGTTAGTCTGCAGCAGAAGGGCGAGATTCCGGCACTGCAGAGGCCAATGAGGTTTTCAAGTCCAAGCTCCTTCTGCCAGACAGAAAGCACAATCCTGATTTCAAAATTTTCCAACAAAAGACCACCTTTCTGCTTTGACTTTGCAATTTCCAGCATTTGCTGTATTTGGGTGGGATGAACACCATGAGGGGTGGCTGGAGGGGTTTTAAGCTGGCTTTGCATCCGCACTGTGCTTTGTTCTACATGAAATACTTTTCTTCATGCAGGAGTGGAGCTCATGGCACTTTTGCTCTCATGGTCGCTGTGGAGGAAACTGCCAAAGTCACTTACGGTGAACCCCTGATGGTTAAGAAGAGCTGGAATTTTGTCCCCCACTTTTCTCTACCCGAAGGAGTCTCGAAGTGGCTTCTAATTGCCTTCCCTTTCTCTCCCCACAACAGGCACCCTGTGAGGCAGTTGGGACTGAGAGAGCTCTCAGAGAACTGCTCTGCGAGAACAGCCATAAGGGAACTGTGACTAGTCCAAGATCACCCAGCCAGCTGCACATGGAGGAGGTGTGGGGAATCAAACCCCCCACTCCAGATTAAAGGCTGCCGCTCTTAACCACGACCCCATGCTGCAGTATAGTTCCCCCAGGCAAGAAACGTTCAGAGGTGTTTTGCCACAGCCTTCCTCCATGTCACACACCTATTGATTTATTATTTTTTTATTTATTTTGGAATTTTAAGTCCTGCCACTCCCAGAGCTGGCTCGTGGAGGGTTACAGATAGTCCAAAAATTTAAAAAACCCAATAAAACCCCAATAAAGCCCCATTAAAACATCAACAGGACATAAAAAATACAATATGTAAATAAGAAGACTGGCAGTGTAATCCACTAACTAGCCCCCCATTTATTACTTTGATTTATTTCCTGCTGCTATCCAGTGCGACGGCTCTGGGTGATCTCAGTCAAAGCTCAGACATAAACATTTACAGGTTGGGCAAAGGACCTCCAAACGGAATTGACAGAGAAGCCACCGGGCACGTCCCAGCGAAAATGATCTGCACATCTAGGTCATAAAGGGAGGGATCTGGATTTCATCACCACAAACTTCCCTTGGGTTAGTTCCATTGCGTAAAATGAAACACGGGGAGAAAAAACAGAACTCTGCTCAAGGAAAGTAACCAAAATGTTGGACTGAAGGGGAATAAGTAAAATATAACTACGCACATAGTGCAAATGTGCAACATATCGTATATAATATAACAGTATATTCAGATGTGCTAAAATATCTTTTAAACACAACAATCCTTTCCCACTCTACAGGAAAATCTCCGTTTTCATGAACCGTGGTTTAGAAGCACATGCCAGAACTGACACCACTGCATTTCTGCACCTGGCCTGCCTCGGTGGTATAATTCGCACTGAGCACCCCATGATTGTGACAAAGACGTGCATAACACTGATCATACACAGAAGGGACCTTACTCGCACTGATGTTCACCCGGGGAGCAAGTGGGTCAGTTTTTCTAGCAGTACCTGAGCGCTCCATTGGAGCTTTGAGCAGAAGAAGAAGAAGAGTTGGTTCTTATATGCAGTTCATGGGCAGAAGAAATATGTGATATCACAAGACAATGTGACCCCAACAACAGGGCACAGAGGCCTCAGTACAGAGGGTATGGAAGCCTCTCCCTGAAGGCTTCCCCAGGCACGACTATTCAGAGGTTGATTGCGTCTGAGCCTGGAGGTTCCCTTTAGTCCTTGTGGTTAATAGCCACTGTTATACTTATCCTCTGTGAATCTATCTAATCCATCTTTTAAGGCTGTCTATGCCTGTGGCCAGAGTCTCTTGTGGCGCAGAGTGATAAGGCAGCAGAAATGCTGTCTGAAGCGATGTCCATGCGGCTGGGAGTTCGATCCCAGCAGCCGGCTCAAGGTTGACTCAGCCTTCCATCCTTCCGAGGCCAGTAAAATGAGTACCCAGCTTGCTGGGGGGTAAACGGTAATGACTGGGGAAGGCACTGGCAAACCACCCCGTATTGAGTCTGCCATGAAAACGCTGGAGGGCGTCACCTCACGGGTCAGACATGACTTGGTGTTTGCACAGGGGATACCTTTACCTTTACCTTTATGCCTGTGGCCATCGCTACATCCTCTGGCAGCCAATTGATCCCTCTCTGTGTAAAAAAATGTTTGCTTTTGTACATCCCAAATCGACTGCCTATCAAAAATCCACAGGTTGTGACTTTTTGCAGCTGCACCCTAATCTTCCTTGTGGCCTGGCTCTGCACATCCCAAGCAAAACCGGACGGTCCAGGCGCTCGTGGCTGCCAGAGACGCATCTGTGCACAGCTCCCCTACCCAGGAAATCATTCAGGGACAGAGCGCTTCAAGGCTGAAGACATCCACCACATCACGCCCCCACAGGGGACCAAGGCGTAGCCAAAGCTGCTCACGTCCCCACGAGGAGCTTCCAGGGGAAGGGAATCTGAACGTGGCCACAGGGCACGCAAGGAGACACGAAAGGCACTGCTGGAAGCGTCCTGTAGCAAGGAGGACGCCTGGGGCTCTTCGGTCTGGAGAAAAGGCAGCTGAGGGAGGGGAGCATGATGGAGGTTTATAAAATGAGGCCCTGGGGAGAGAGAGCGGAAGGAGAGAAAATGGCCTTCCTTTCTCAGAATGCCAGAACTCCAGGGCATCCAACAGAGCTGATGGACAGTCGATTCAGAACAGAGAAAAGGAAATACTTCTTGACCCAGCTTAAAAGGAGGGAACGCTGGCAGGGGCTCATGGGAATTGTAGTCCATGGACATCTAGAGGGCCACAGTTTGCCCACCTCTGTTCTAGGGAGAGTTCAGGCTTGATTGAATCCACGACCCACTTCTTTGTCATTTTGGAGGTTTAGGGCATCTGCAAAACTCTCCTCCCGCACTGCCTTTCAAAGGAACCCACCACCTTTACCTCTCAGGCTTCAGGGGCTAGGGGAGAGGCCGTGGCTCAGTGGCAGAGCACCCTGCTTTCCTCCGCAGAAGGGCCCAGGTGCCATCCCCAGCACCCCAAGGTCAAAAGAGTCCTGAGGCCGCCCGTGTGAAAGATCGCTCTGCATGAGATTCTGGAGAGAATTTTCAAAAGGGAGCCACAGCCATCTGTTCCACAGGACTGGCTGCCACGGCGGAGGGGAAAGCATGGGCAATGTGCTGCACGCCTGGCCAATCAAAAAAGCACTTAGGGTATCAAGGAGAAGCAGAGATAATACAGCTCTAAAGTATTGTAATCCACTCTGATCTTCAAAGGGACAGGATTAAAACGTAAAATTATCGGCCTGTACATAATGAGGGATTATAAGGGATCCTCCTCGGGGATTAGAGTGCTCCGCCCACCGCATTTCTCATAGGGCGAAAACAACAAAAAGCTGACCAGACTGGGGGTGGGTGGGTGGGTGGGTGGGGGTGTTGCTGGGTGTGATCCCAGGGGCTGCAATGGGGGGAAATGGGGGCAATCTGCCATTGTGCAGGCCGGGGAGGGTGTCTCCTCTGTTTGGGGATGTTGGCAGCATCTATTGGCACGGGGGGGGGGGGGATCAGACTCTTATCAAATCCAGCCAGCCCGGGACAGATGCTGCGTTTTCTCAGGGGAAGGCTCCCACGGAAGCTGGCCGAGCCGATTAGGCATCTTTCTGCTGGGTCTCATGGCAGACTTAGAGAGCTGCAAATAATTCTAAAGCCGCTTATAGGCCCAGGGAGGATTTGAGAGCCAGCCTGCGAAGGATCAGCCACCAGTAAGAAGGCAGAGGCCTGCCTGGGACACCTGGCGGCTAGGCAAGGTGAGCACAAGGAGACCAGGTGCTGGTCTGGGGCCTGCTTTGACTGGGCTGGGAAGATATGAATGCTGGAAGGAAGAAGATGGGGTGTTTGCAGTCCCCGTTCTCCGTTGCCTGAGGAGGCCAGCTGCGGCCTTTTCCTGCAACCATCAAGAAAACTTTGCAAAGATTTTAGTGCAGCATCTAACGTTCAGCCGGGGAGGGGCTGTGGCTCAGGGGAAGGGCCTCTGCTTGGCAGGCAGAAAGTCCCGGGTGCCGCCTCTCCCCAGTTAAGAGCCTCAGGCAGCCGGTGATGCGAAAGACCTCAGCCGGAGACCCCGGAGAGCTGCTGCCACTCTGAGTAGACAAAACTGACCTTGACGGACCACCGGTCTGATTTAGTGTAACTCGGCTTCATGTGTACCATTTAAAATACTTTTTAAAAAGGAGCTAAACACACCCCAAGCGCCGGAAGCAGAAATCGAACATGAGGACAGGATCTAGGATGTCACCGGAGCAAAAAGCCATTTCCCCAGGGTTTCTCTGGCTTAACTAACAAACTAATTCTTACACTTGAAGCCACCTGTCTCCTCCCCTGCCCGCTCCCTCCATACATGACGCTCCCAGAGGAAGCAGGGAGGCTGTGCATAAAAATCCCCTTCGCTTTTGTTCCAAGTGGTCTGTGGCCTTCAGGATATTAAGCTGCTATTAGCAGCAAATGGATCTGCAAAGGATTGCTGAGCTGTCCATGACCTGCCTGTTAGGGGCTGAACGCTGTTTAAAACGACCAATTATCTCTGGTTCTGAGTCTAATATGTGTGTGCTGCTCTTGGGAGAAGCAAGGGTACCGATCTGGCCTCCTTGGATGATCAGAGATGCTGGAGGCGTTTGGGGTCAGCCCAGTGCTGCAAAGATCAACTCAAGTCATTAGAAAATGAAACATTCTACAGACCAGCTGCTTGAGTTCCCAAAGCCCCAGAGTCAGTTCAATGCAAATCAGCTGGCGAAGGCATTCCCACGGCAGGGGCAGGGGCAGGGATGCATGCCCCCACGGGGGTCCTGTCTGCGCATTATAAGGACAGCGCATTATAAGGACACCAGGAGACTCCGGTTCCACCTGTGAAGCATCGATGGAGCTGCTTGGAGATGCAAGGAAGAGCCGAAGCAGGCTTATACGTTTGGGGCAAAACCTGTTTGGGGGAATGAACTGAACGCCATTTTCCCCTCCCCTCCTGTCTGGTTCTTTTTTTTAGCTGGAGAGGACGGGGATTGAACCGGGGCCCTTCTGCATGCCATGCACACCACCCCCTGCCAGCTCCTTATAACTGGAGATGCTTGCAGGGGGTTGAACGGGGCCCTTCTGCATGCCAAACAAGAAGCTCTCCCTCTCAGCCACGACTTCCCCAAATACACCAAGCTGCCTTCTACCGAATCTGACCCCTGGTCCATCAAGGTCACCCAACACCTGCTCCTTTGTTTCATTTTTCACCAGAGATGCCAGCCGGGGACGTGGTGCACGTCAAGCAGATGCCCGGCCAAGGAGTGACAGCCCCTCCAGCCTCAACGCCACGGCCGCCCGGACTCCCCACTCCAGAATTACGGTCACTGAAGCAAAGCCCAGCGGTCAAAGGTGGAGAGGGGCAGGGGTCAGGAAGCAGCACCTGCTGCATTTCCGCCAACCGTGCAGCTGCGGAAAGCCCACCAGGCCAGAGAGTAGCAGGCGGGCCCCCTCCCAAGCTGCACCTTCTGGGGGTCGTCAAGAGCCGAGTCGCCTTCGGTGGAGGAGGGAGGGAGGGAGGGAGGGAGAGAGGAAAGGAAGGAAGGAAGGAGGGAAGGAGGGAGGGGAGGAGGGAAGGAAGGAAGGAAGGAAGGAGGGGGGGGGAGGGGAGGGGAGGAAGGAGGGAGGGGAGGGGAGGGGAGGGAGGGGAGGAGGGAGGGAGGGAGGGAGGGAGGGAGGAAGGAAGGAAGGAAGGAAGGAAGGAAGGAAGGAAGGAAGGAAGGAAGGAAGGAAGGAAGGAAGGAAGGAAGGAAGGAAGGAAGGAAGGAAGGCAGGCAGGCCGACAGCCTGTTTTGCTGCAGGAGTTCCCTCCCTGCAATAGTTGACACAAGTAGCTATGGCAACCAAAAGGCACTGGCGCAAACCAGGGGGTGCAGCCGCAGAGCATTCACAAGATACCCACCTGTGGCATCTCTGTCTTTATGCAAACACAAGGTTGCAAAATAGGATTCACAAATGGAACTCCCTTCTGGCCCGGGCAAAGTGAGGGGGAGCAGAAGGGGCAAAGGGGACAGAGAAGGGCCCCCTTCCCAGAAGGCCCATCTCTAGCACAGAGGAGGAGGAGACCTTTCACTTCTCCAAAAGCAACACAGAGAAAAGTGCTTGCGATTCCACAGCCACAATGCTCCTTGCAAAGGACGAATCTCTACAGCAGGGGTAGTCAAACTGCGGCCCTCCAGATGTCCATGGACTACAATTCCCAGGAGCCCCTGCCAGCCTTCGCTGGACATCTGGAAGGCCGCAGTTTGACTACCCCTGCTCTAGAGCATAGATTCGACAAAGGGGAGTCCAGACCTGGAAGGCCCGGCCTAGCCCTGTCATGGCAGGTCTCCCAAAATCTGAATTCAATATAAAACACCACAAAGGAGTCAAAGCTAACACTGGCCCCCGAACGGCATCTGGAAGAGTTCGAGAGCTTCCCAGAGGACAGAGAGAGAACCATAGTCCTGAATCTGCTGCACTCACAATAAACAGAACCGAATGAAGCTTGAGCCGATTGAAGCAGACCAGCAACGTTTAGTTCTGGGTACCAGCTTTGGTGCGGTTCTCCCGGGAACAAAACTTTGTTGATTCGCCAAGGTGTCCCTGGACTCAAATGCTGTCCTGCCGCTTCAGCCCAACACGGCCGCCCAGCGGAATCCTAATGGGGAGCAGGGAGGGCCCGGACAGTTCCTCATCCTAAAGGTAAGCGGGCGGGTGAAAAGGGCCTGCTGCTTGGCCTGGGGCCGTCCACCCGCATGGGGCTCTGGGACAGCAACCCGAGGACCGTCTGCCCAGCAGCAACAGGACTGGGGGTGCCCCCTTCTTGTAGAAGAAGAGTGCGTGTTTTGTACCCCACTTTCCTCTATCCAAATAGCTCCCCTTCTCCTTCCCTTCCTCTCCCCACAACAGACACCCTGTGAGGCCAGTGGGGCTGAGAGAGCTCAGGGAGAACTGGGAGTGGGCCAAGGTCCCCCCTGCTGCTTGCATGTGGAGGAGGCGGAGGCGTGGGGACTCGAACCCGGCTCCTGGGCCGGCGCCGGAGGAGTGCCCCGCAGCAGCACGGTAGGGACCGCGAGGGGTTTTGCTCCAGGGCTCTTCGCCCGCGGCCCGAGGTGCAGGCCGTCTCCCGTCCTGCGGGGAGCTGACCACGGGGGCTCTCCCGGGGGCTCCGGGAGGGGGGTCGGCGGTCCTTCGCAGATTGCCGGGGCAGAAGCGACCTGCCCGGCCTACCGGCTCATCCTGGGGGCAGCTGGGATCGGGACCCCTCCTGCCCTTTAAGGGGGGGCCGCCAAGGACACCCCCACCCCATACACGGGTCCCGCCAGGGCCCCTTTTCCCGCCCCCCACCCCCAGGCCGCGGTGGCGGGTCTGGCGGGAAAGCCCCGGGGACTTGGGGGCGGCGGCCCGTGTGGGGTCCCCCCTCCCTCCCTCCCACCCTCCGTGGGGCTGCCGGGGCGGCGGTTGCCAGCTCCAGGGAGGGGTGTGGGCGGGCGCGGGCTGTCCCGGTGCGGGCGGGAGGCTGGCACCGCGTCCCCCGGCGGCTGCCCTACCTGCGGCGGCTCCGGGCTCCCCATGGGCTCCGCGGGCGGGTGGCGCGGCTGGGCGCCCCGCTCGCCTTTGCTCCGGGCCCGCCGACGCGCCTCCGCCGCCCTCCGTCCCTCCGTCTGTCCCTCCGTCCGCCGAACCAACCGCGCCGCTCGCCGGTGATGTCAGCCCGCCCCGCCCCGCCCCGCCGGCCCGCGCACGTCAGAACGTGTGACCGACCCGGGTCAGCCCCCCCCCTGCCGGTCGCGGGAGGGCCCGGGGGGGGGGGGAGGCCGGGGCCAGGGATGGCAGCCTCCGGGGGTCACCGGCCTCCTCTCCAGACGGCGCTCCGGAGGACGGGGGAAGGGGGGGTCTCTCTCGGGCCTCCTCCCCTGCCGAGGTGCCGGCACTCTCCAGGCTGCATCCCTCAGTCTCCAGGAGTTTCCTGACCTGGAGGTGGCAACTGTGTCCCCTGCCCACCGTGCCATGCAGCCCAGCCTCCCTCTTGGCGCTGCCAGGGACTGCATTGGGAGCCTCCCTCCCGTGGGCCAAACCCAGGCTCTGCCTCCGAGCCAGGACCCCCGGGCCCACTCGGGACCCACAGGGGCCTGGCGCTGGAGGATCCGTGGCACGTGGCTCAAGAGGCAGCTCTGGCTCTGGAGGAGAGCGACAAGGAGCATGGAGAGATGCCAGAACCGGCCTGGAGGAGGGGAGACCGTGTCCGCTCCAGAGGGAAGGGCTTAAAAGCAGCAGGGTGTTTGGGTTTCGGGGGGGGGGGGGGGGGGGGGGCTGGTTTCTAAAAAAAGGGAAGGCAGATCAATTGTTCCCTGTGACCCCGGAGAAAGGGGATCAAATGACAAGGAAGGAAGGAAGGCAGCAGGGGACTGCGAGAGGGGACCAAAGTCAGCCTGGAGGACAGCGGGGCAGGGCCCGTTCTCAAAGGGACAGGACCGGATAGGATCAGAAACGGCAACTCCACAAAAACCAAGAGGAGCGGGCCGTGCACAACAAGCCCTCCCGCTTCACTGTCGGTGGTGGCCCCATACAAGGAACCGACAACGCAGACGAGGAGCAGGCAGAAGGACACAAATACACGGAACCACTTTGGAAATCCCGGGCTGGTTCACTCTAACTCCGCATTGGGCTCTGGGACACCCTGTGAGGTGGGTGAGGCTGAGGGAGCCCTGGTATTACAGAAGAAGAAGAAGAAGAAGAAGAAGAAGAAGAAGAAGAAGAAGAAGAAGAAGAAGAAGAAGAAGAAGAAGAAGAAGAAGAAGAAGAAGAAGAAGAAGAAGAAGAAGAAGAAGAAGAAGAAGAAGAAGAAGAAGAAGAAGAAGAAGAAGAAGAAGAAGAAGAAGAAGAAGAAGAAGAAGAAGAAGAAGAAGAAGAAGAAGAAGAAGAAGAAGAAGAAGAAGAAGAAGAAGAAGAAGAAGAAGAAGAAGAAGAAGAAGAAGAAGAAGAAGAAGAAGAAGAAGAGTTGATTCTTATATGCCGCTTTTCTGTACCCGAAGGAGGCTCAAAGCGGCTTCCAGTCGCCTTCCCATTCCTCTCCCCACAACAGACACCCTGTGAGGTGGGTGAGGCTGAGAGAGCCCTGATATTACTGAAGAAGAAGAAGAAGAGTTGGTTCTTATATGCCGCTTTTCTCTACCCAAAGGAGGCTCAAAGCGGCTTACAGTCCCCTTCCCTTTCCTCTCCCCACAACAGACACCCTGTGGGGTGGGTGAGGCTGAGAGAGCCCTGAGATTACTGAAGAAGAAGAAGAGTTGGTTCTTATATGCCACTTTTCTCTACCCGAAGGAGGCTCAAAGCGGCTTCCAGTCGCCTTCCCATTCCTCTCCCCACAACAGACACCCTGTGAGGTGGGTGAGGCTGAGAGAGCCCTGATATTACTGAAGAAGAAGAAGAAGAGTTGGTTCTTATATGCCGCTTTTCTCTACCCAAAGGAGGCTCAAAGCGGCTTACAGTCCCCTTCCCTTTCCTCTCCCCACAACAGACACCCTGTGGGGTGGGTGAGGCTGAGAGAGCCCTGAGATTACTGAAGAAGAAGAAGAGTTGGTTCTTATATGCCACTTTTCTCTACCCGAAGGAGGCTCAAAGCGGCTTCCAGTCGCCTTCCCATTCCTCTCCCCACAACAGACACCCTGTGAGGTGGGTGAGGCTGAGAGAGCCCTGATATTACTGAAGAAGAAGAAGAAGAGTTGGTTCTTATATGCCGCTTTTCTCTACCCAAAGGAGGCTCAAAGCGGCTTACAGTCCCCTTCCCTTTCCTCTCCCCACAACAGACACCCTGTGGGGTGGGTGAGGCTGAGAGAGCCCTGAGATTACTGAAGAAGAAGAAGAGTTGGTTCTTATATGCCACTTTTCTCTACCCGAAGGAGGCTCAAAGCGGCTTCCAGTCGCCTTCCCATTCCTCTCCCCACAACAGACACCCTGTGGGGTGGGTGAGGCTGAGAGAGCCCTGAGATTACTGAAGAAGAAGAAGAAGAGTTGGTTCTTATATGCCACTTTTCTCTACCCGAAGGAGGCTCAAAGCGGCTTCCAGTCGCCTTCCCATTCCTCTCCCCACAACAGACACCCTGTGAGGGAGGTGAGGCTGAGAGAGCCCTGAGATTACTGAAGAAGAAGAGTTGGTTCTTAGATGCCGCTTTTCCCTACCCGAAGGAGGCTCAAAGCGGCTTACAGTCGCCTTCCCTTTCCTCTCCCCACAACAGACACCCTGTGGGGTGGGTGAGGCTGACAGAGCCCTGAGATTACTGAAGAAGAAGAGTTGGTTCTTATATGCCGCTTTTCTCTACCCAAAGGAGGCTCAAAGCGGCTTACAGTCCCCTTCCCTTTCCTCTCCCCACAACAGACACCCTGTGAGGTGGGTGAGGCTGAGAGAGCCCTGAGATTACTGAAGAAGAAGAAGAAGAGTTGGTTCTTATATGCCGCTTTTCTCTACCCAAAGGAGGCTCAAAGCGGCTTACAGTCCCCTTCCCTTTCCTCTCCCCACAACAGACACCCTGTGGGGTGGGTGAGGCTGAGAGAGCCCTGAGATTACTGAAGAAGAAGAAGAGTTGGTTCTTATATGCCACTTTTCTCTACCCGAAGGAGGCTCAAAGCGGCTTCCAGTCGCCTTCCCATTCCTCTCCCCACAACAGACACCCTGTGGGGTGGGTGAGGCTGAGAGAGCCCTGAGATTACTGAAGAAGAAGAAGAAGAGTTGGTTCTTATATGCCACTTTTCTCTACCCGAAGGAGGCTCAAAGCGGCTTCCAGTCGCCTTCCCATTCCTCTCCCCACAACAGACACCCTGTGAGGGAGGTGAGGCTGAGAGAGCCCTGAGATTACTGAAGAAGAAGAGTTGGTTCTTAGATGCCGCTTTTCCCTACCCGAAGGAGGCTCAAAGCGGCTTACAGTCGCCTTCCCTTTCCTCTCCCCACAACAGACACCCTGTGAGGGAGGGGAGGCTGACAGAGCCCTGAGATTACTGAAGAAGAAGAAGAGTTGGTTCTTATATGCCGCTTTTCTCTACCCAAAGGAGGCTCAAAGCGGCTTACAGTCCCCTTCCCTTTCCTCTCCCCACAACAGACACCCTGTGAGGTGGGTGAGGCTGAGAGAGCCCTGAGATTACTGAAGAAGAAGAAGAAGAGTTGGTTCTTATATGCCGCTTTTCTCTACCCAAAGGAGGCTCAAAGCGGCTTACAGTCGCCTTCCCTTTCCTCTCCCCACAACAGACACCCTGTGAGGGAGGTGAGGCTGAGAGAGCCCTGATATTACTGAAGAAGAAGAAGAAGAGTTGGTTCTTATATGCCGCTTTTCTCTACCCAAAGGAGGCTCAAAGCGGCTTACAGTCCCCTTCCCTTTCCTCTCCCCACAACAGACACCCTGTGAGGTGGGTGAGGCTGAGAGAGCCCTGATATTACTGAAGAAGAAGAAGAAGAGTTGGTTCTTATATGCCGCTTTTCTCTACCCAAAGGAGGCTCAAAGCGGCTTACAGTCGCCTTCCCTTTCCTCTCCCCACAACAGACACCCTGTGAGGGAGGTGAGGCTGAGAGAGCCCTGATATTACTGAAGAAGAAGAAGAAGAGTTGGTTCTTATATGCCGCTTTTCTCTACCCAAAGGAGGCTCAAAGCGGCTTACAGTCCCCTTCCCTTTCCTCTCCCCACAACAGACACCCTGTGAGGTGGGTGAGGCTGAGAGAGCCCTGATATTACTGCCCGGTCAGAACAGTTTTCTCAGTGCCGTGGCGAGCCCAAGGTCACCCAGCTGGCTGCATGTGGGGGAGCGCAAAATCGAACTTGGCTCGCCAGATTAGAAGTCCGGGCTCCTAACCGCTGCACCAAACTGGCCCCCAAACTGGGAGAGACAGATGCTGAACTGAGGGGGCTCCAGAGCAAACACAACTTCTCAAAATGTCTCTGATGGCCTCTTGACAGGCGTAATTTGAACCCAGGCCTACTTGGATCTGCTCAGCCTTGAACACACAACACAGGCTGTAGCAGGACTTAACACCATGTCTTGGGCTGGACCAAGAGTCCGGTTGCTCCTTAAAGACTAACAACATTTGGGGCAGGGGAGGTGCTTCGGGGAGTGTTTTCTTATAACATCCAGTCTGAATTTGGGTGACCTTGAAAGCTCACACGCCCGGATGGTCCCAGTGTGTGTATCTAAAGAGCCGTCAAGTTGCAGCCCACGGATGGCGACCCTGTGATCAAGAGGAGGTGGTTTGCCGGGCCTTCCTCCATTCAAGTACTGATCCTCCTTCGCTTCTGGGCTCTTATAGGATCTGGCTCTCCTATAACCTTCTCCACCCCACGGTCCCATTTGGGGTTTGACTCTTGTCACCTGGCAACTGCCAGGCATCTACACCGAGCAGTAGGGCTGGCTCACCCATAGCTGCTCTGCTCCCTGAGGAGGCCTGTAAGCGGTGAAAAAGAACTGTCCAGGGGCAGAGGGGCAGGAAAGGGCAGAAGGACCAGCTCTGCCTTGGGCCCCAAGCGCTCTTCGACAGGGTAGGGTTGTCAGCTTCCAGGCCGGGCCTGGAGATCTCCTGGAATTACCACTGATCTTCTGCTTGCCTGGAGAAAGCGGCCATTTTGCAGGGTGGGCTTTTTGGCTGTCGAGAGAAACCAGAGTCAAGCCCCCCACAATTTGTGGAAGGGGAGGAGGTTTGGGGAGTCACAGCTCATGTGGTCAGATAGAGCGAGATGGGTGGGGGCCGTGTTTGTCTGCCTGGAGCAGGAGAAAAGAGCCAGAGTCCAGGAGCCCCGTCGAGACTAACACCATACTGGGCAGGGGAGGAGCTTTTGGGAGTCACTCCTCACTTCTTGACTAAAGCTCTTCCCCTGGCCGCCTGTCTTGGTCTTGAGTGTCGTGGTTAAGGGCGGCAACCTCTACTCTGGAAAACCAGGTTTGATCCCCCGCTCCTCCTCCACATGCAGCCAGCAGGGTGACTTTGGGCCTGTCCCAGTTCTCTCAGAGCTCTCTCAGCCCCACCTCCCTCACAGGGTGCCTGTTGAGGGGAGAGGAAGGGAAAGGTGTTTGTAAGCCGCTTGGAGACTCCTTTGGGCAGAGTAAAGCGGGATACGAAACCCCATCTCTCCTCTCTCTTTCTTCTCTCCTCTGGACTTTAAGGCCTTCTGCCCCACTGAGGTCTCTCCCCTCGCCAAACACTGGCCTGTCTAGGTTCTGCCCCCAAATCTCCAGGGATTTCCCAACCGGGAGTTGGCAACTTAGGTCATGGTAATGAGCGCGCAGAATCCTGGGCCTCAGTGCAAAGGGGATGCTGCCTTTGAAGTCTGGAGCCAGAAACGTTGCTTCCTTAGTGTTGCCACGGCAATGCATCCCCCTCTGCCTCCTGCCTCCCTCGGGCCTGGCTTCCTCCCCCTGCTGACGGTGCTGAAGGGGGAAATGAAACAGATGGAGGAAGAAATAATGGGGTGGGGGGTGGCGGGGGGGAGCACGTCGCATTCCTTGCGGAGCTGCCTGTCCCTTCAAGCCATGCTCGGGTGCAGCCTGTGTGTGCTCGTGCATGCCATCCAGCAGAACCAGCCACAGCGTGGCACGACCGGCCGGGCCGTATTGATCCCGAGGACGTGGCCAGGATGCCGGGCGAGGGGTGCTGTGGCCGGGGCCAGAAGCCTTGTCAAGGCACTGATCAATGGGCTAATTGGAGTTTTCATAAGTGGGGCCCCACGGGTGAGGGGCAGGTGCGCGGGGGGGGGTGGTTGTCTATCGCTCTGAGCCTTCAACATTCACTTTGCTAAACAGGACCATTAATTGACCCCTATCCTTGGACAGAAGGGAAGGCACGCCTCATGCCAAGCGTAGGCTGAGTTAGAAGCAAGACCAAGAATGGATCGGGGATTTGAACGCAGGCTGCAAGCCCTGCTCTGTCCCACTTGTTGTGCTTTTTAGAAAAGCATGGGCTTCATTGGGAATCATTCTTGGTTTTCTCAGGAGTGTTCTTGGGGTGAAGGACAAGCAGGAAATGCCATGGCCTTCTCTGCAGGGGCACCTTCTAGCCTGGAGCCTTGCCTCTGGGAAGTGTGCCTGGCAGGGTCTGGTTCCACCGTGGTTGGCCGGGACTCCTGGCTTTTGCCCCGTTCTTTTTCAGATATGCGCTTTGGTAGTGCTTGCGCTGAGTGGGTAGTGCTTGCCCTCACCTTCCTCCCCCATGGGGACCCAAAGCATTCTCCTCTCCTCCAATTATTCTAACAACCGTCCTGCAAGGGAGGCTAGGTTGAGGCAGGGTGACTGGCCCAAGGTCGCCCAACTGACTTTTGAGGCAGGAGTCAGGATTCGAACCTGGCTCTCCCAGATACTCGTCTGACACTCTTAACCACTACACCATAGTGGCCGTCTTGGGTGATGAGTGAGCTCTAAAAAGGGGTGCCAGCCTCCAAGTGGGCCCCTTGGATCCCCCAGAGTTAGAGAGATCAGTTCCCCTTGGGAAGAAATGGGTGCTTCAGAGGGTGGACACGGTGGGCTTGTACCCCACTGAAGTCCCTGCCCCCCCCCCCATCTCCAGGCATTCCAGGTTTCCAACCCTTGTAGAGGACACCCCTACGGCTGCTGCAATAACATGTCTTGTTGCTTATGGCAATTCTGCAGTTATGGTTTTCCGGCTGCGGATCGCCGGGTCCCTTTCCTTCGTCGAATGCTGATTTCCTCGGAGCAGCCGTTGGGGGAGCGCCTCCAGGACCCGAGCTTTGCAATCCTTCGAGCATCTCCGGCTTTTGACCCAGAAGGTCGCTTTCCACTGGTTCCCGTTCGGCCTGGGCAGCTTCGTTTTCATGGTCTGATTTTTAATTGTACAATTTGGGCCTTGTGGGTGGGGGGATGGTGCAGACGCCTCCAAAAGGAAGGGATACCCATCCAGTCAAAGGGTCGTCTTCTGACTTGCCAGCCCTAGACAAGTCACACTCAGCACCGGGAGAGGGACTGGCCATCGACTGTGCCGGGAGAAACCCAGGGGGCAGAGGGTGAAGCAGGGAGTGTGGCTGGCAAATGAAGCCCTCTGGGAAGCGGAGAATGGGAGGCGGGCCCAGCCCCCTTCCAGGGCCATGCTGGCCTCCCTGCCCCCCTTCCACCCCAGCCTTCCAAGAGGGGTGAGCGATGATCAGATGGTGGCTTAGTGCTTTGTAGAGGCAAGGCCAGAAGCGAGTGTGGTTTCCTGCCCCCCTCCCCCAGCAGCTCCCCAAAGGTTTCAAGACGGACGGGTGGGCTGCAACCGCACACTCTGCAGCCATGCAGTTAATTAATTGCTCCTTCCTCTCCCGGCTCTGCAGTTGGGAATTGCTGGGAGCACAGCAGGGTGCCCCCGCCCCCCCCCCCCCCGCAGAGTGCGCGAGTCAACGTTTGGCCAACAAGCTAGGAAGAGGGAGTTCAGGGTGACCAAGACGGAGGAGGAAAGGTTGGGGGAGCTTGGTCTGTGTAGCCCGGAGAGGAGACGACTGAGAGGGGATCTGAGAACCATCTTCAAGTATTTAAAAGGCAGCCATGTAGAGGATGGAGCCGAGTTGTTCTCTCTTGTCCCGGAGAGACAAACCAGATCCAATGGGATGAAATTAATTCAAAAGAAATTCCGTCTCAACATCCAGAAGAAGTTCCTGACAGTTAGAGCGGTTCCTCAGTGGAACAGGCTTCCTCGGGAGGTGGTGGGTTCTCCATCTTTGGACATTTTTAAACAGAGGCTGGAGAGCCATCTGACGGAGAGGCTGATTCTGGGAAGGCACAAAGGGGGTGGCAGTGGAGGAGCGAGAGGGTTGGGAGTGTCCTGCATAGTGCAGGGGGTTGGACTAGATGACCCAGGAGATCCCTTCCAACTGTGTGACTCTGTGATCCTAAGGATTCTGCAATCCTGAAATACGAACACTGAACTGAAAAACTTGGGAAAGAAAGGCGTCTGCTCAGCCTCAGACATGCAGCATCAAAGTGCTCTTTAATCTTGCCGTTCAGCTTCTCGCAGAAAGCGGCCCCTCCCCCACCCTCATCTCCAAAAAACATCAATTGAAGAACTCTCCATGCTGGACGGCCCTGAGAGGAAAACAAGACAATCCACGGAGGACCTCAGCTCCCGCCTCCAAGCAGAGCCAGCCCCCCAAAGGTCAGGCTTCGGATCGAAAGCTGTCAAGGGGGATCACGAAAGCCTCTTGGAGGCAGGAAAGATGGGATGTGCGGTTTCCATGGAAACGGACAGATGTTTGCCTTTGGAGCTTGGCCAGCTGTGCTCAAGAGTCCGCTCTGAGAGTGGAGAGGTCTTGCTTCAGCCACCTCCTTTGGTCCCTCCACACGGAAGCCACCCCAGGTAGGGTCTGGCACCTCATCAACTTCTCCAAGGGCTCCTGAACCTTTGGGCCCCGAAGGCACCTTTGGAATTCTGGCACAAAATGGTGGGCGCAGCAACAAAATGGCTGCTGCAGGAGGCGGAGCCAGCCCGGCTCCCTCCTCACATTCAAACTCTGAAGACTTTATTTGGGACCACATTGGATTAATTGGCTAGAATCCTAAACTGCAATCTTAAATCTTGGGTTTTTAAAATAAATATTATGTATTGTACCTAGAAGCCACAGAAAGAAAGGTGGCTACTAAATGTTTTGAATAGCCAAAGAAAAGTCAAGGGGACCAGTGCTGGGCAGCAAAGGGCGGCCTTCAAAATGGAGGAGAGCAGCGTGCAAATGGAAAGATGGTTCAGGATCCTGGCCTATGAGCAAGCGAGGCAGACTGGCATGGGAGGTCAGCCCAGCTACAGCTGCTGGTCTAGCCCCTTCCCCTAGGGCAGGGGTAGTCAAACGGCGGCCCTCCAGATGTCCATGGACTACAGTTCCCATGAGCGGCCCTCCAGATGTCCATGGACTACAATTCCCATGAGCGGCCCTCCAGATGCCCATGGACTACAATTCCCATGTAGTCCATGGGCATCTGGAGGGCCGCAGTTTGACTACCCCTGCCCTAGACCAAACAGCCAAGGCGCGGCCTGCTCAGTGGCTGCTCTGTTCCTTCCGTGTAATCTTCCAGAAGAGGGACTGGGGGCCTCTTCTGCAGCTGTTTTTCCAACGACCTGAAAATGAAGGGCCAGGGAGGTGTCATGATTAAGAGTGGGGGCCTCTCATCTGGAGAACTGAGTTTGATTCCTCACTCCTCCTACACATCCAGCCGGCTGTTCTTGCAGAGCAGTTCTCTCAGAGCTCTCTCAGCCCCACCTACCTCCCAGAGTGTCCGTTGAGGGGAGAAGAAGAGAAAGGTGTTTGTAAGCTACTTTGGGTAGTGAAAAGCAGGCGGGGTGCAAAAAAACAGCTGCTCTTCTCCTCCCATTTTGGTTCCAGAGGGTGTGAGCATCACTTTGCAGTAGATTTGAGGAGCCCTGACTCTCCAAAGCTCACCCCCCCCCCCAAGTGTTGTTCTCCTCTCAGGTGCGAGTGGACTGAAACTAGCTATTGCCCTGCAGACTGACAGCATTCTCCTCTGAAACTACCTGGGAGGTTGGAGTCGCAAAAGCTTACTATATTACACGTAATCAGATGTACAGATGGCCCCTCGCCCACAAGTTTGTAACTCCCACCCCCCGCAAGGTGCTGCTGGGCTCGAACGGAGCCATTTTGCTTCCAGAGAACCTTTCCAGGTTTGATCTGTTGGTTTATCGACTCCTTCTGCCCGGTTTCTGTCAGGCTGATATTTTATGGTCTTACGCTGACTGGTTTATTGCAACTGTATTTTACACGAGCTTCAGAGCAGATTCCCTAAACAAACAAACCATTAAATCATGACAATGCAGGGGAGAGATGATCCCAAGGGGCAGCCAGGTGTGTGCTTTCCTGACATACCTGTCGGTGGGTTCCCCAGCATTCTTACAAGAGGGAGGGTGCCTTGCCTGGGCTGCTGGCCAGCAGCACCCCACGGCCTGGCTCCATCGGTCCTCAGCTGGGAAGGGGCTGAATTGCCTTTTGTGGCTTCCGCTTTCCAAAGGCCCACCAAGCGTCACGCAGAATTTCCCAAACATTTGAGTGGACGTGTAGGTTTCAGAATCCCCTTGTGCTAACAGGCTGCCAGACAACTCCCTCGGAACAAAAGGGGTCCACGGGCTGCTGGGATGAACCGGGAATTATGGGATACACCCCGCTTCCTCTGCTGTAGTGACCGTGCAGGTGGTCTACAACAGTTCCTGCGTGATTAGGACGGCAGGTCACCCGTGGGTGGGCTGCCTGCCACACAGAACCCGCGCGAGCTCTGCCTCTAGGCCCCCTTGTCCTCCTCCTCCTGGCCTTGGATGATGGGCAGCAGTTCGTTGGTGAGCTCGTGGCGCGTGTCCCGCCACTGGAAGTGGGTGGGGGGCTGGCTGGGTCCCTGCTCGTAGGCAAAGTGGGGGCTCAGCTCGAAGGCCAAGGCTGACCTCACCAGCCCCACGCCGCCCGCCTTGGCTGGGCCAGGGTGGTAGAGGCGCCCGTTGGCCGGGAGCATGAGGAGCTGCTGGGGCTGGAAGGGCACCGTCAGCCTGTCCCCGCCCCCACAGTAGGACAGGAGCTCTTCGCCGGATGCGCCCCGCAGGAGGTGGGTGAAGACGACGGGGCGGTCGTCACAGCGGACGTAGTTGTGCTCGCGGCCGCAAGGGGAGAGGTAGGGGAAGGTGGCCTCGTAGCGCCCGCTCTGGTTCACCTTGAGCTGCCTGAAGAAGAAGGCCAGGAACTGCTGGTCTGCAGGAGGGAGAGAAAGCGAAGGCTGAGGACGGGCGGCAGCATGGCTCTTTTCACGACTGCATTTAAATTTAAATTCCGCCCTGTCTTCGGGAACGCAGGGCACACTACACGGTTTGTATAACAGCAATCCCTGCCAAAGCCATAACGTGAGCAGCCGTCAAAAACAATTACGTAATCTTGTTTAGAAATGAGAACCCCGAGGGGGAGCAGCTGCCCCCCCCCCGGCCACAGACCACCCCCTCCCGGCCTCCCTTCCTGCCCTACCCTCACCCAGGCGCTCTTTCCTCCCCACTGCTTCTCAGAGACGCCTGGCTGAACATCCTGCCAGGTGCCCAGGGGGCGAAGAGCACTGGCAGCGTTTGGGGCAGCCATGGGGACGGCAGGTGCTGGCCGGGAAAGGGCTTGCTGGAAATTGGGGTGGCTGTCAGCACAAATGGTCGGGAGGGCTAGCAATGAGTAAGGGGGCACAGGACGGGGGGGGGGGAGTGAAAGGAAGCACAAGCAAGGGGCTTGCTGGTGGGAGGGGTTCCTGGGCATTCTCGGGACTGGTGCTCTGCGAACCGGAACTGGATCAAGGCCACTCAGACTGGAGGTGAGGGGCAAGAAGGGTGCGTTCACAGAATGGCGTCCCTCGCAGAAAGCTCTGACCATGCCTCCTTCAAGGGCTCAAGCTAGAGAGTCCCGCAGGTCGGAGCCCTGGGCCAGAATGAAGCCTGTGCCTTGGCCAAGGGCAGCAGCCAGCCTCCAGCACCCAAAGTCACACGGGGGCATGTTTTCCCCAGCCTTGCTGCTTAGAGCTCTTCTGGCTCAAAATGCAGAGTCTCAGATCAGAGCGGTGTCATGGTCCGGGAGGCAACCATGAGTGCCCTCTTGGGCCAGGGCTTCTGTGTGACCGACGGCCCCCCAGCCCTCAGAGCATGTTTCAGCTCTCTGTCTGTCTGTCTGTCTGATATTCCCCACAACCTTTAGAAAGACACGCATGAGAGGCAAGGAGAAAACAGATCCTTTTTAGCGGCCCTTTAGAAAGCGTCTTTTGACGGAAGGGCCAGTTCCTTGCGGGTACCAAACTTTTGGGGCAAAGTGGTTCTAAGGGCTGCAGGACAGAAGGGAAGGCGACTCGCCTGCCGTGGTTCCTTGGTGAGGCCGGGGGGGGGGCAGCTAGCCAGGGGCTCAGAGGAGGCCGTGAGAGTCACGCCTGGGTCGGTTTCCTTCCACCTATTAGTCAAGCTGCTCATTCCAGCAAGCCAAGGCACCCTCCCCACGCTGGCCCGGCATCCACGGCCAAGGTCACCTTCGGCTTCTATTCTCCAATAAACTGCGGGTGGGTTAAGGGTCATGCCTTCTGCCTCCAGGCGACCTGAGATCCCGCAGGCAGGCAGGCAGGCAGGCAGGCAGGCAGGCAGGCAGGCAGGCAGGCAGGCAGGCAGGCAGGCAGGCAGGCAGGCAGGCAGGCAGGCAGGCTCCTTCAGAAAGGGCTTCCCCACCCGCGCATGCAAAGCCCCTGCAAGTGGGCCGCAGGGGGGCCTGACTTAACAGCAGCCCCTGCTGTTTCCATCGCTCTGCTCTGCATCTCAGCAGGCAAGATGTGCCTGGGGAAACAGTGTCCTGCATGTCGTACATCGGTCGGTGTTTTTCCTTGGCTGCATACCCATCTCGATTGAGTAGAATGTCTCCCGATGGACAACAAAGTGAGAATCTTATGGATGGGGAGAGAACGCCCCACCCCAAACAGATGGCTGAGCAGCAGGACGGCTGAGCATTGTGGGATGCCTCCGTGGACAAGTGGGATGCCTCCAGGTGGGGGGTTTCCTCTTCATCTTGGAGGGAGGGGACCAGCGTCCCCCACAGGGCTCAGTCCTGGGGCCAGCCTTGGATGAGGCAATGCTCAGATCGGCAGAGGGCACTAAATTGGGTGGGGTGGCTGCTGCCCCAGAGGAGAGGACTCCTGTCCAAGAGATCTAGACAGATTGGGAAAGTATTGCATTTGGGATAGGAGTGCTTGTGAAAAGGACTTGGGAGTTCTGGTGGACAATAAGTAGAATCTCTAAAACGTCTACCTTGTCTGTGGTTAACCCCTGAGAAGACCCTCAGAAGAGCCCTGCTGGGTCAGGCCAGGGAGGGCCCCTCCAGTCCAGCCTCCCGTCTCACCCAGGGGCCAGCCAGTTCCTCTGCAGGGCCAGCCACAGGGCAGAGAGGCCGAGGCCTTCATAAGGACATCAGGAGAGCTCTGCTGGGTCAGACCAGGGAGGATCCCTCCAGTCCACCTCCCGTCTCACCCAGGGGCCAGCCAGTTCCTCTGCAGGGCCGGCCACAGGGCAGAGAGGCCGAGGCCTTCCCCTGAGAAGACCCTCAGAAGAGCCCTGCTGGGTCAGGCCAGGGAGGGCCCCTCCAGTCCAGCCTCCCGTCTCACCCAGGGGCCAGCCAGTTCCTCTGCAGGGCCAGCCACAGGGCAGAGAGGCCGAGGCCTTCCCCTGAGAAGACCCTCAGAAGAGCCCTGCTGGGTCAGGCCAAGGAGGGCCCATCCAGTCCAGCCTCCCGTCTCACCCAGGGGCCAGCCAGTTCCTCTGCAGGGCCAGCCACAGGGCAGAGAGGCCGAGGCCTTCCCCTGAGAAGACCCTCAGAAGAGCCCTGCTGGGTCAGGCCAAGGAGGGCCCATCCAGTCCAGCCTCCCGTCTCACCCAGGGGCCAGCCAGTTCCTCTGCAGGGCCAGCCACAGGGCAGAGAGGCCGAGGCCTTCCCCTGAGAAGACCCTCAGAAGAGCCCTGCTGGGTCAGGCCAAGGAGGGCCCATCCAGTCCAGCCTCCCGTCTCACCCAGGGGCCAGCCAGTTCCTCTGCAGGGCCAGCCACAGGGCAGAGAGGCCGAGGCCTTCCCCTGAGAAGACCCTCAGAAGAGCCCTGCTGGGTCAGGCCAAGGAGGGCCCATCCAGTCCAGCCTCCCGTCTCACCCAGGGGCCAGCCAGTTCCTCTGCAGGGCCAGCCACAGGGCAGAGAGGCCGAGGCCTTCCCCTGAGAAGACCCTCAGAAGAGCCCTGCTGGGTCAGGCCAGGGAGGGCCCCTCCAGTCCAGCCTCCCGTCTCACCCAGGGGCCAGCCAGTTCCTCTGCAGGGCCAGCCACAGGGCAGAGAGGCCGAGGCCTTCCCCTGAGAAGACCCTCAGAAGAGCCCTGCTGGGTCAGGCCAAGGAGGGCCCATCCAGTCCAGCCTCCCGTCTCACCCAGGGGCCAGCCAGTTCCTCTGCAGGGCCAGCCACAGGGCAGAGAGGCCGAGGCCTTCCCCTGAGAAGACCCTCAGAAGAGCCCTGCTGGGTCAGGCCAGGGAGGGCCCCTCCAGTCCAGCCTCCCGTCTCACCCAGGGGCCAGCCAGTTCCTCTGCAGGGCCAGCCACAGGGCAGAGAGGCCGAGGCCTTCCCCTGAGAAGACCCTCAGAAGAGCCCTGCTGGGTCAGGCCAAGGAGGGCCCATCCAGTCCAGCCTCCCGTCTCACCCAGGGGCCAGCCAGTTCCTCTGCAGGGCCAGCCACAGGGCAGAGAGTCCAAGGGCTTCCCCTGATGTTGCTTCCCAGCACTAGTATCCAGAGGTTGACTGCCTCTAAATAAGGAGGTTCCCTTCACTTACTATAGTCAGGAGGCACAGACAGACTTTGTGAATAACGCTTTGTTGACAGTCAAAATTTCTTTTGAACCATGCAAATTCAACTTTCACAGCACACCATCTCGATTTGCTTCTTGTGGTACCAGGCCCGGCAACAAGGGCTCAGAGATGCCCCCCCTCCCCAGTATTTACAAGCCTGTGAAGGCACAAGCCAGGGTAGAGGCAATAAAGGCAAGTTATTAATAGCACAGCTGCAGCGGCATAATTGGGGAAAGGAAATTAAGATGCTCCAGGCATCAGGTTTGTTTATGCCAAGAGCGGTGCTACATTTGGGGTGGTTTGTGAAGAGCAAATGGGGAAAGCAAGGGAGAAGGGAAAGGGTGCTGGGGGTTAAAGGGTGATCCCAGGCCCATAAGGTCAGGTAACCGGGCAAAACCTCCACGGAAGGTAAATTCCAGCATCTGAATCACCTTTGAATCAGGGGGAGGCTGAACAGGAGATGAGGAAAATGCCTGCTAGTTGGAGACACAGGCCTGAGCTTCCTGTTTTTATTTTAAGGAGAGGAAGCTGATGCTTGAGATTTAAGACAGGGAACGGGCTCTCCTGGACTCACCTGGACTCAACCTTCGGAGAGAGACAAACTGCCTGTGGCATTCTCTCCTCCTGGCACCAAGCCAGGCCTCTCATGGGCCAAATCAGATTCCAGAGGGATTGAGGTGGTACGTGGCTCCCACCCTCCCCGGCACAGCCGGGACGCAATGACAGCATCCCTCCGCAGTGCCGTTTGGACAGGCCATCGACGCATGCGGCTTGCGAGTGCCTCCCAGGAAGGAGGAGCGTGCCCGTCAGCAAGCAGGCAACGTGCAAACGGCCCAGAGATTGACACGCTGCCGATTGGCAGACCTTCCCAAGCTGCATGAGACGCCAGGAGCCAGAATAGAGGACCTCAAGGGCTGCGCCTGACCTCAAAGAACTCTGAAGCATGAAATGATCTCTCTGTTAAGTACAGGCTGTTAACACGAGCATGAAATCAAACAACCCAGGAGCCTGCTGATGCCAGCAGAAGTGCCCTACCACAGCAAGGTGGTTTTCAAATGGAATCCAGCCCCACGCATGAACGCACACAGGGAGCTGCCTTGCCCTGGACCAGACCATGGGCACAGCAGTGGCAGTATTGCCTCCTCAGACTGGCAGTAGCTCTCCAGGGTGTCTCCGGCAGAGGTATTTCCCATCTTCCACTGCCTGGTCTGTTTAACCAGAGATGCTGCCAGAGATTGAACTTGGGACCTTCTGCATGCCAAGCAGAGCTTCTTCCACTGAGCCACAGGGCAGTCAGGAAGCTTCTCTCTCCCATCCAGAATCCTGGGCGAGAATGATGGCCAAAGGGCATCGTATGAAAATCCAGGCAGACTTGAGCTGCCAGTTAGCTTTCTGGTCACCCCTCTTTCCCTCTGACCAGGGCATTTAAAGGGCTGCCTTCTCCCACACAGGCTGGGAGGACGTCAGGATAATGAGGGGGATGGAGCAGCTTTCACAGAATGGCCAACCAGTTCCTCTGGCTGAGGCCTTCATAAGAACATCAGAAGGGCCCTGCTGGATTAGACCAGTGAGGAGGGTCCATCTAGTCCAGCATCCTGTCTCACACAGTAGCCAGTGAGTTCCTCTGGAGGGCCAACAATGGGGCATGGAGGCTGCAGCCTTCATAAGAACATCAGAAGAGTCCTGCTGGGCCAAACCTTTGAAAGTCCATCTAACCCAGCACCCTCTCTCAGAAGGTGGCAACAAGTTCCTCTGGAGGGCCAACAATGGGGCATAGAGGCTGAGGCCTTCCCCTGATAAGAATCTAAGAAGGGCCCTATTAGATCAGACCGACAGTCCCTCTAGTTTAGCATCCCATCTCCCCCACTGGCCAATCAGCTCCTATGGGCAGAGAAGCCAAGGCCTTTGTAAGAACATCAAAAGAGCCTTGCTGTGTGAGACCAATGAGGGTCCACCAGGTCCATCCTCCTGTCTCACACAGAGGCCAACCAGTTCCTCTGAACAGCCAACAACTGGGCATAGAGGCTAAGGTCTTATTCGCTGTTTTCTCCCAGCTCTGGGATTCAGAGGCTTAGTGCCTCTGAATATGGAGGTTCCCCTCCTTCATCATGGCTAGTAGCCATTGACAGACTTATCTTCCATGTATCTCTCTAATCCCCCTTTCAAGCGGTTTATTCCTGTGGCCATCATGACATCTCCTGGCAGCGAATTCCACACCTTAGTCACTCTCCGTGGAGAAAAACCTCTTTGTCAACTCACTCCACCCTGGGCAAAAGGTTATCAGCCTGTGCGGCCTCCCTTCTAAGTAGGCCCTTTTCCAAATTGAGAAGCCCCCATTCTTCAGTCTTCCCTCAAGGGGGGCTTCTCCAGCCCCACAGTCATCTAGAGTTCAGCCTTGCCTCTCCTTAGGGGAAAGAGGGCCAGCGGGAAACCGTTCTGGCTTACCTGTGTCTCCCCCACCCCCAACCCCCGGCTCCCTGCTAAGCTTTTCCAAGCAGCCATTTTATGCCCTCCGCATTCACCCTAAAACCCTGCTGCTTTAATGGACTGACATGGGCCACGCCTGATGTTGAGCCAGCCTGGATTTTAATACCCTGATTAAGGATTATAGTGGCAGGTCTTAATACCAGCACAGGGGATGGGATGAGCACAGTTGCCGAAGAAGATAAGTGTGACAAAGAGGGGGATTTTCAGGATCATGCTATAGCTTAGCCACATATCCTCAAATTCTTGCCAGAGGTGGGGGTGGGTATTTCATGGACACAACTCTCGAGAGCAAAGCAACCCCCATCTGCTCAGAAGTGCCTGACTAACCTGGCATGACCTGCAAGAAGAGGCTGCTTCCCGGGAACCAGAGATTTGGGCAAAAGTCAAGAACACAAGAAGACCCCTGTGGTCCACTCAGTCCAGTGTCCTGTCTCACACAGTGGCCAATCAGGTCCTCTGGATGGCCAACAATGGGGCAGGGAGGCCGAGACCTTCCTCTGAGAAGAATGTAAGAAGAGCCCTGCTGGATCAGACCAGTGGTCCATCTACGCCAGCGTCCTACCTCGCCCAGTGGCCAACCAGTTCCTCTGCAGGGCCAGCCACAGGGCAGAGAGGCCAAGGCCTTCCCCTGAGAAGAACCTCAGGAGAGCCCTGCTGGGTCAGGCCAGGGAGAGTCCATCCAGTCCAGCCACCTGTCTCACCCAGAGGCCAACCTGTTTTTCTGGAGGGCCAACAGCAGGGCAGAGAGTCCGAAGCCTTCATAAGAACATTGGAAGAGCCCTGCTGGATAAGACCAGTGAGGATCCACCTAGTCCTGCATCCTACTTCACACAGTGGCCAACTAGCTCCTCTGGAGAGCCAACCAAAGGTTTGGAGGCCGAGGTCTTCCCCTGGTGAGAACATCAGAAGATTCCTGCTGGGTCAGACCAGGGAGGGTCCATCTAATTCAGCCTCCCATCTCAGTGGCCAATCAGTTCCTCTGGACAGCCAACAATATGTGATTTGACTGGTTTCCAAGATTAAAGGCAACATTAAGATCATCTATTAATTATGGCCCCCTCTTCCCACTCCCTTTATTAGATGTTTTATCGGGGGATGGGAGATTGAGGACTACCGCCATATTTTGGGGTTTGTTCTTGTATTTATTTTATTTTTATTTATTCTTATATTTATATGTTTTTTGTGTCCTTGTATTGTTTTAATGGGATTTTATTGGGGTTTTTAAGCATGGGTGCTTGTAACCCATCACGAGTCGGTCTTGGGAGTGGTGGGAAATAAATTTAAATAATAATATAATAATAATAAGTTAGAGCCAAGGCTGACTCAGGATGCATAATGCCTGTGGTGGAAAAGCCAAATTCTTCTGCTACTTGGGGGGGGGGGGGAGAGCACACCCTCCAACCTCAGTTCCCAATCATGCCTGACCATCTCTGTCCTCACTGTAGTCTCCTTTTCCTGGCTGATGGAGGAAGGGGAAGGAGGGACAGGTGCAGAGAAGACATTACCTTTGAAGCAGGTGATGAAGTTCTTGACCTTGGCATCGTCCAGGAAAAGCTGCAAAATGAGGGGAAGGGAGCAAGAGAAACAGAATGAGTCGGTGGTCCTTCCCCAGTACTGGAGAAAGATACTAAACTTCAAAAGGGGGGAAGGAGTGCATGGATGTTGATCTACAACTCCCAAGCTCTGGGGTTCAAGTGTAGACAGGAACTGGATCTAGTTCATACAGCCCTATTTGGTGCAGAATCTTTATATGCCGCCTTGCTATGGCAGCCAGGCTCAAAACACCAAGCAACAGCAAAGAAACATACTCGTGAAAGCTTATAGCCAAAATTTAATGTTTAAAAAAATGGTTGTGCGTTTGAGTAGATCTATGCAGCTTCTACCATGTTTCCAAATACCTATCAGATGGGATGTTGGAATGGAGGGACCTTCCCTGGTCTGACCCAGCAGAGCTCTTCTGATATGTTTCTTTTGAAAAACAAACACGGACCCAGAAAGTCTTTGGCTCATGACAACCTGAGTCGGGGAGGGCGTAAAGCAGGACAGATGGCTCTGGGAACAGGCCAGCCACTGCCTCCCTGCCCTGTTATGGCACCGTATGTGTTGGCCAAAGACCCTCTTATCTGGGAGGGCTGCTTGGAGATTTCGCCACTCTTGCTCTCATGCTAAGTCCTCAGCAAGGCAGGGTCTCAAGGAGACCAGAGTCACTTGTTCCCCTAGCAAAGAGAGCCCCCCACCCTTCCTGCAGTTCCCAACGGCACCTATTTCAGTGGCACAAGTTGGCTTTGGATCCCAGCAGCCGACATGTATGAAGAGCAGGGCAGTCTCCCGAAAAGGCCAGCCTTGAAGGGCAAGAGAACGTAGGGCAGAGTAGCGTTGCCACCTCTGGGTTGGGCTGTTCCTGGAGATTGGGCGGGCGGAGTCTGGGAAGGGTGGGGATTGGGGAGGGGGAGAGGCCTCCTTAGGGTATAATGTTGTAGAGCCCCCCCTTGAAAGCAGCCATTTCCCCCAAGGGAGCTGCTCTCTAATCTCTGGAGATCAACTGCAACAGCGGGAGAGCTCCAGGTCCCAACTGGAGGCTGGCAAGCCTAAGGCAGGCAACATTTGGGCACATCCATGTCTGGAGGCCTCTGGGTTCACACAGCTCTGAAGAAATGCAGGCAGATGGACAACGGGGTCAGGCCCAGTGAGACACCCACCCCTCAACAGCACAGCTAATGCTGACCCCATCTGCTTTGTCCAAGGCTTGAGAACACGGAGGCATTGACATAAAATGCCGAGCCAAGGGGAAGGGTGAATGAGCATGGAGAAATTAGGGTTTCCAACCTCCAGGTAGGGGAGCCTCTTGTGGCGCAGAGGGGTAAGGCAGCAGACATGCAGTCTGAAAACTCTGCCCACGAGGCTGGGAGTTCGATCCCAGCAGCCGGCTCAAGGTCGACTCAGCCTTCCATCCTTCCGAGGTCGGTAAAATGAGTACCCAGCTTGCTGGGGGGTAAACGGTAATGACTGGGGAAGGCACTGGCAAACCACCCCGTATTGAGTCTGCCATGAAAACGCTGGAGGGCGTCACCCCAAGGGTCAGGCTTGCACAGAGGATACCTTTATCTTTACCTTTTAACCTCCAGGTAGGGGCTGGAGACCATCTGGGATTGCACCTGTTCTCCAGCTTTCCGAAATCGGTTCCCCTGGAGAAAACTGTTGCTTTGGAGCAGGGGAGTTAAACTGCGGCCCTCCAGATGTCCATGGACTACAATTCCCAGAAGCCCCTGCCAGCATTCGCTGGCAGGGGCTTCTGGGAATTGTAGTCCATGGACATCTGGAGGGCCGCAGTTTGACTACCCCTGCTTTGGGGGGTCTGCTCTGCTGAGGTCCCTCTCTTTCCCCAAGCCCCGCACTCCCCAAATCTCCAGGAATATCCCTACCCGAAGTTGGCAATATGCATCTGGAAGGGGGAAGGGGAAAGCTTCTTAGCAGAAGAGAGTCCTGCGCAACGGAGAGCGCTGGCATTCCCCAGGGCTGTCGCCTTCCGGATCAGCCTCAACGGCCAGGCCGGCCGCAAACCCCTCTTTTAGCACTAATTACAACCCTTAATCTCTCCCGTAATGATTAATTCAGCACTAATTCGATACGCCATTAATGCGGCGGAGGCGCGTGTGTGAATCGGCAGTTAACGCTAATGGATTAAAAAGAGGCCAGAACACCTCCGGGGCTTGGAGGAGAGCCAGGCTCCAGTGCCAAAATCCCAGACACAGCTAGTTTTAGATCCGCCCCAGCAGCGGGGATCAGCAATGGGTTCTCAAGGCCTGGCACTGAGGATCCCACAGCCATGGCAGCTCCGCACTGCAAGGAATGCAACTTGGCTTCCTTTGGCATCTAGGAGTTGGGTTTCATGCCCTGCTTTCCTCTCCCCAAAGGAGTTCCAAAGTGGTTTAAGGTCACCTGCCCTTCCTTGTGATGGAGGTGGGGCAGAGAGAATTCAGGGGGAACCGGGGTGGCCTCCAAGCGAAGGAGGAGTGGGGAATCAATCCCAGCAATCAAGATCAGGGTCCACCACTGAGGAAGCCAAAACACACACCGGCCTTGCTCAGGTGGTGGTCCACGACAATGTTAGCATGATGGGGATTTTTCTACCTCTCCTCAAGTTTCCTCTGCCCAACATACAGGCCGTTCTTCAAAGTGGTATATGGTTTGGGGCCAACATACCTGAAGGACCACCTAAGACCAAAAGAAGAGTGAGGGTCCCTCCAGTCCAGCCTCCCCCCTCACCCAGGGGCCAGCCAGTTCCTCTGCAGGGCCAGCCACAGGGCAGAGAGGCCGAGGCCTTCCCCTGAAAAGACCCTCAGAAGAGCCCTGCTGGGTCAGGCCAGGGAGGGTCCCTCCAGTCCAGCCTCCCGTCTCACCCAGGGGCCAGCCAGTTCCTCTGCAGGGCCAGTCACAGGGCAGAGAGGCCGAGGCCTTCCCCTGAAAAGACCCTCAGAAGAGCCCTGCTGGGTCAGGCCAGGGAGGGTCCCTCCAGTCCAGCCTCCCGTCTCACCCAGGGGCCAGCCAGTTCCTCTGCAGGGCCAGCCACAGGGCAGAGAGGCCGAGGCCTTCCCCTGGGAAGACCCTCAGAAGAGCCCTGCTGGGTCAGACCAGGGGGGGTCCCTCCAGTCCAGCCTCCCGTCTCACCCAGGGGCCAGCCAGTTCCTCTGCAGGGCCAGTCACAGGGCAGAGAGGCCGAGGCCTTCCCCTGAAAAGACCCTCAGAAGAGCCCTGCTGGGTCAGGCCAGGGAGGGTCCCTCCAGTCCAGCCTCCCGTCTCCCCCAGGGGCCAGCCAGTTCCTCTGCAGGGCCAGCCACAGGGCAGAGAGGCCGAGGCCTTCCCCTGAGAAGACCCTCAGGAGAGCACTGCTGGGTCAGGCCAGGGAGGGTCCCTCCAGTCCAGCCTCCCGTCTCCCCCAGGGGCCAGCCAGTTCCTCTGCAGGGCCAGCCACGGGGCAGAGAGGCCGAGGCCTTCCCCTGAGAAGACCCTCAGGAGAGCACTGCTGGGTCAGGCCAGGGAGGGTCCCTCCAGTCCAGCCTCCCGTCTCACCCAGGGGCCAGCCAGTTCCTCTGCAGGGCCAGCCACAGGGCAGAGAGGATGAGGCCTTCCCCTGAAAAGACCCTCAGAAGAGCCCTGCTGGGTCAGGCCAGGGAGGGTCCCTCCAGTCCAGCCTCCCGTCTCACCCAGGGGCCAGCCAGTTCCTCTGCAGGGCCAGTCACAGGGCAGAGAGGCTGAGGCCTTCCCCTGAAAAGACCCTCAGAAGAGCCCTGCTGGGTCAGGCCAGGGAGGGTCCCTCCAGTCCAGCCTCCCGTCTCCCCCAGGGGCCAGCCAGTTCCTCTGCAGGGCCAGCCACAGGGCAGAGAGGCCGAGGCCTTCCCCCGAGAAGACCCTCAGAAGAGCTCTGCTGGGTCAGGCCAGGGAGGGTCCCTCCAGTCCAGTCTCCCGTCTCACCCAGGGGCCAGCCAGTTCCTCTGCAGGGCCAGCCACAGGGCAGAGAGGCCGAGGCCTTCCCCTGAGAAGACCCTCAGAAGAGCCCTGCTGGGTCAGGCCAGGGAGGGTCCCTCCAGTCCAGCCTCCCGTCTCACCCAGGGGCCAGCCTGTTCCTCTGCAGGGCCAGCCACAGGACAGAGAGGCAGAGGCCTTCCCCTGAGAAGACCCTCGGAAGAGCCCTGCTGGGTCAGGCCATGGAGGGTCCCTCCAGTCCAGCCTCCCGTCTCACCCAGGGGCCAGCCAGGTCCTCTGCAGGGCCAGCCACAGGGCAGAAAGGTCAAGGTTGTGGCCTCATGGCTGCGGGATTATGAGGATTAGTGCCTCTGTATGTGGAGGTTCCTCTCAGTCGCCATGGCTGACAGACTTATGAACTTGCCTGACCACTACACCCATCTTCAGGCATTCTGCTTTTGGTGCCCTCACCTTCTGAGGCTAGATGCTTGGCAACCTCGGAGAAGACCTTCTAAGTGGGGGCACCAAAGCTCTGGACTTCTCCCCAAGCCAGCTGGGTGATCTTGGGCTACTCACACTCCTGATCATGCAGTTCTCATAGAGCAGTCCTGTTTGAGCTCTCTCAGCCTCCCCTCCCTCACAGGGTGTCTGTTGTGGGGAGAGGAAAGGGGAGGCGATTGGAAGCCCCTTTGAGACTCCTTCGGGTAGAGAAAAGTGGGTTTAAAATAGCCCAACTCTTCTTCTTCATGCATCTGTTCTTTCTGTTGCCACCTTCTGCCAGTGGGTGAAGATGTTTTATATTTCTGGGGCATTCTCTCAATGATCCTTCCTTTTTGACCAACGTTTTAAGAGTTGTTTTTATGCTTTGCCTGCATTTTGCCTTGAAAAATTGTTTTAATAGCACGTGTTTGGGACGGCGTTTGATTTTAATGGTTTTTAAATGACACCATGTATGTTTTTAATGGCTAGCTGCTTGGGTGGCCCCTTGTGAGGGTGGGAAGGCAGAATACAACTCTGCGAGACAGCCCTTTCCATCGTGAGGAAATCTGAGGCCCAGAACGGAAACAGGGTGCCAAACACTTGGCTGGCAGCCACAGGAGGGGTTACCTCCTCTCCAAAGGCAGTGTGGTCTTGCAGTACATTTCCCCCCGCCCACCCCACCTCACCAGAGACCTCTGGGACCATATGAGCACAGTAAACTACAGCTCTGAACGAGTTTCAGAACTGCTGTGAATGGATGTGGAAAGAGAGGGGAGCCCTACAGTGCTACCCACCTTCATCCATTAAGGAGCCCAATTTATTCCATGCCCTGACCTGGATGGCTCAGGCGAGCCTGATCTTGCTAGATCTTGGAGGCCCTGGAGAGCACTGGAAATAAACCCTCAAGAAAGCCCAGGTTAGCTACACAAAAGCAGGCCATGGAAATCCACCTCTGGAAGTCTCTGGCCTTGGAATCCCTATGGGGCTGCCGTCAATTAGCCGGGACATGAAAAATAGCAGGGGCAAGAAGAGGGGGCCGGTTTGGGGTATTGTGACAAGCGTGAACTATCTTAGGCTGGAGTTGAACGGTAATGAATGGTGCCAGATCAAGATGGGTAGTCATGGTTGTCGGTCGCACTAGAACAGAGCCAGAGTCCAGAAGGTTCTTGAAGACTGACACAATTTGGGGCAGGGGAGGAGCTTTACAGAGTTACTGCTCACCGGTATCTGAAGAGCTCTTCCCCTGCCACAAATTGTGTCAGTCTTCCTTTGCCTTCTGGACTCTGGCCCTGTTCTGCTGGTAGTGGATGCAGGTGAAGGCAGAGGCCCGTGTTGCTTTAAGGAGCAGCAGCAGCAGCAGCAGCAGCAGCAGCAGCAGCAGAGGTTTCTGCAGCTTCCCACCCTGTTCCTGCCTATCAGTTCTCTCGGAGCTCTCTCAGCCTCACCTACCTCGCAAGGTGTCTGTTGTGGGGAGAAGGAGGGAAAGGTGTTGGTGACCCGCTTTGGGACTCCTTCGGGGAGTGACAAGGGGGGTATGAAAACCCCAGTTTTTCTTCTTCTGATGGAAAGCCACCTGGAAATAAATTAGCTGCTTTCCAGGATGCCACAGAATAATGTTGTATTCTTGGCAGCAATGGAGAGGGTGGGTGCCTGCCTCTAAAACAACCGTCTTTAAAACAACACCCCCCCCACACACACACACTGTGCTTTCTGAAGGATGTGCTTTTGCCACTGCTGAACCAGACATGCTGCATCTCCCTGTTGCTCAGCTACGCCAGATGGCCCGTCAGGAGACACCAGCTTTCTGCAGGAGTCGCCCGACAGCCTGCTCACCCGGAGGAAGCCCTGACTCGGGGAGCGGATGAGCCCCAGCCTCACATCTTCAGCAAAAGGGAACTGCCAGGCAAGCAAGAGCTGCTGCAGGAGCTTTGCAGCTCTCCTGAGAGACGGCACAAAGGGGCTGACCTTTCAAATCAAGCCACAGGCGAGGGCGTTCCGTGTGGCTCCTCTGGGGGGGGGACGCCAAAAGCATGAACATGTGTAATGAAGACCAGCTGCTCCGCTGAGCATAGGACGCAACCCGGAATCCCATCACTTCTATGATTAACAAATTCCTAGGAGGCAGTTTAATTAGAGAGCGGATAGAGGAGCTAAGAGACTGAGCTGCGAATCAAGGAACCTCCGCCAACGGCTCTGGAAGTAACACGGCAGTCACTGGAGAGGAGGAGAGTCGCTCTGGGGATGATGAATTCAATTAAACCACAGGAAACAGAGAGCAGGAAAGACAGCGGGGTGTAGTGGGCAGAATGCCAGAGTGCGATCTGGGAGACTCGGGTACGAACCTCCGCTTTGCTATGGAAGCTTTAGCATACATCATAGGGTGGTTGTTGAGAGGGTAAGATAGGGGAGGAGAGAACGAGGGTGGAAGCCACGCGGGCCCTCAATGGGGAGAAAATGTATCTTAGCAAATCCATGAAGGCAATTTTCACAACGGCAAGAAGCCAATAGTGGGGTCTGTACTGAGTGAGACTATAGCTATGCAGCCAGGTCATAAATTGTGGGAATCTGCAGCGATCCAAGAAGCAACTAAGTTTGCAGATAATGCTGAATTATTCAGGATGATGATGAAAACCGAAGCAGGCTGTTCTCTCCAAAGTGAACAAACACAGAAAATGAGCTTCAGTGTAAAGCTGTGCACGTGAGGGCAGACATCCGGACTTCACCCACAGAAAGAGGGGTTCTGAACTGTCACTGAGCGACAAGGAAACGGATCCCTTGGACAGCTCTGCTGTATCTCAAAAACTATATATTGTAGGGCTGGAAAGGGTACCCCCTGCTGGACCAGGCCAGTGAGGAGGGTTCCTCTAAGTCCAGCTTCCTGTCTCACACAGTGGCTAACCAGTTCCTTTGGAAGTACAACAACAGGGCAGAGAAGCTGAGGTCTTCCCCTGATGAGAACAACAGAAGAGCCCTGCTGGGTCAGACCAGCGAGAGGGTCCATCCAGTCCAGCATCCCGTCTCACACAGGGGCCAGCCAGTTCCTCTGGAGGAGGAGGAAGAAGAGTTGGTTCTTATATGCTGCTTTTCTCTACCCGAAGGAGTCTCAAAGCGGCTTACATTCGTCTTCCTTCTCCTCTCCCCACAACAGGCACCATGTGAGGGAGGAGAGGCTGAGAGAGCCCTGATATTACTGAAGAAGAAAAGTTGGTTCTTATATGCTGCTTTTCTCTACCCAAAGGAGTCTCAACGTGGCTTACAATCGCTTTCCCTTTCCTTTCCCCACAACAGACACCCTGTGACGTCAACAGGGCAGAGACTGAGGCCTTCCCCTGATGTTGCCTCCCAGCTCTGGGATTCGGAGGATTACTGTCTTTTATTGTGGTGTCCCTTCAGCCATCATGGCTAGTAGCCACCTTTTGTTTGTCCTAAATCCGCTGCCCATCGGCTTCTTTGGGTGCCTTCGAGTTCTAATATTTTGGGAGAGAGAGAGAAAAAACGTCTGTTAACTCTCTCTACCTGACGATGGGTGCTTGCACTCGAAAGCTCACGCCTTTAATAAATCTTTGTTGGTCTTAAGGGTGCTCCTGGACTCTGATTTTATTGTTCTCTCTACTCTAGTACATCAATTTATAACCCTCTTCGTGCCTCCCTCTTAGTCTTCTCTTTTCTAAAGTACTTGTCAAGGACAAAATGCCATCCAGATCAGAATATCTGCAAGATAAATGGGGGATGGTGTGAAAGCAGACAGGAAAGGGCAGTACCAGTGGTAAAGTCATAAAACCAGAAGGGGCGCCAGCAGTTCAAACAGACAGAACTAGCACTACGTCACTCAACCACTACAAGATCCATCGTGGATTAAAAACACACAATCTGACAGTGGGGTTCACAAAAGCAAAAGTCCCTAGAGGCCACAAAAGTCATAACGTGGCCCTGGTACTGGACTTACGCTATGAAATCTGCCTTGAATCTCAGTGAGAAAGGTGGACTATAAAGAGACAGATAAACAAACAAACACTCCAAAAATGAGACGACTTCAAACAAGAGATCTCTATCGCAAGTCTCATTTTAAATGCCCCTTTTACTTAAGCTGTGATCATTGTTGCGAACTAGGAATATTCCTAACCTTCCAACCCCAAGAAAGGACATTTTCATCATTTAAAAAAATCTCAAAAGAGGACAGACATCAAAACAGAAGGCATGCTACTTTGGGAATAAGAATTTGTTCCAGTCCAGATTGGTGATGGGGGGGGGGCATCATCTAGGCATGTTACTGGGGTCACTGTGGTTGGCAGGTAGTTGTCAATTTTCTGCATTCTGCAGAGGGTTGGACTAGATGACCCTAGAGGTCCCTTCCAACTCTATGATTCTATGTCCCTTAAAAAGAGGACATCTGGTAATCCTAGCATATATGCAACATATAAAAACATATCAGGAATGTCTTCACTTTAGGCCGATCCTGCGTTGAGCAGGGGATTGGACAAGATGGCCTGTGTGGTCTCTTCCAACTCTATGATTCTATGAGGTCAGGGTCAGTAAGAAATGCCAGGAGTCTTTTAAGAGAGAAGCAAGCAGGAAAATGGGCTGGCTCCACAGCCTTTTCCGAGTCTCTTTTTTTTATTCCAGTACAGAAGCTACAACACCAGCAGCCGTTCCATAGAAAAAACAAAGCACAAATGAAAAATAATGCAATCAGATCACACACCTTTCTATATGAAATTTTAGAGCCCCATACAAGAAAATGTGAAGCAGAAAGGCATTTACAAAATACCATAGAGATATACAAAAAAGCCAAACACAAGAACCTCCCTGCTTTAAGGTAGAACCTCTTTTTCAAACCTTCTTCTTCACAAATGTTCTACATCGTTGTTTGCATAACATTACTTGTGGCTCCCCAAATTACTATTGTGCACACATAGTACCAAAAACAAGAGTTGCCAATCTACAGCACAGGCCTGGAGATCTCCCAGAATTGCAACTGACTACAGAGGTCATTTCCCCTGAAAGGGCTGCTTTTTAGGGTGGACTCATTAACAGTACACTCCGCTCAAGTTCTTCCCCTCCCCAGGCTCTACCCACAAATCTTCATTATTACTCAACCCAGATTTGGCCACCGCTGCTAAGATATTTAAATCCAAAGAATCCGGGTGCCTGTTCGGCTGCAGCCAGAACCTCAAAGGCAAGCGCTGCTTCCAGGGTGCAAAACCAAGAAGTCGGAGCGGGTCAGTTTCTTCTACAGCTCTGCATTTCGACTTCATCTGCGGCCCCATCCATTTTTACGGGACCTGCCTATGAAGAACCTCTTCACAACCATCCCGTGAGGTAGGCCAGGCCAAGAGCGAACGCAGCCGGCGCAGGGCGACCGGGGAGTCCCGTGGGGATCTCATCCCCGGTCCTAGCCTAAGACCCGACCCCCCTTCAGCCGCACCTGCCCTTGGTGGTCGACGTAGTAGAAGTACTCGCGGGTGCGGGGCGAGGGGCTCTGGCCCTGCTGGTAGAGGGGCCGGTCGGGACCCCGGCACCGCCCCGGCCGCAGCACGAAGCCCAGCCCGCCCCGCAGCAGCCGCATCCCGGCCTGGCCTCGGGCGGCACGAGCGGGCGGAGCTCTAGCGGGCCTGAGGCCTACAGCCGCGCGGAGGCCTCATGGGGGACCGGCGCAGCGACGGACCGACTTCCGCCCCGGCCCTTCCGCCCGCAACAAGGGTTCCGCCGCGGAGGGGCTCCGGAGGAAACCAGCCCGAGCCGCCTTCCTTGCAATTAGCCATCCCCGCCCCGCCCCGCCCCGCCCCGCCCCGCAGCAAGACCCCTCTTCCAGCCAGCCCCCTCTTCATTAAGGGCCCCCATTCCTGCAACATTTCTGGACTTGGGCGTTGCCTGCCTCCAATTCTGGTTGCTGCCCTTATAAATAATTGGGCCATCTCTGAATCCGGTGGCATTTCTAAGAGCAACAAAGTTTTATTCAAGGCACAGGCTTTCGTGTGCAGGCACACTTTGTCAGATCTAGTGAAAGGGAATTCGCTCAAGCCTTACATGTGGGTATAGAGAAGGAGGCATGAGGGTTTAATTGAGAGGACGGGCTATAGTCGAGCTAGCCCTTCTTAGTGATTACCCCCCCTACCTATATGATTGAGAAAATTCTGTTTCATTGTATCTGATGAAGTGCACATGAAGCTTATATCTGATGAAGTGCACATGCACATGAAGCTTATAGCTTGAATAAAACTTTGTTGGCCTCAGAGGTGCTCCTGGACTCCAGCTTTGTTCTGCTGCTTCTAACCAACATGGTCACACACTTGAATTTATAAATCATTGTTGGCTTTGCTCTCAGGCCTTTCACAGGCAGCAACGGGCACAGGAGAGGGACCCGATGCTTAGCTGTTTCAAGTTGTTTTTCTGGCTGCTGAAAAAGTTCAAGTAAGAAAAAGATTTGCATTTGGCTCCTATATGTGACCAGTCACCTGACCTATAAAAATCAATCACATCCGATTCCAAGTGTGCATCCCCCTCCCCAGTGAGTTTGGAACACCAACCCATCCCCGCCCCCGGGAAAGAATAGAAAACTGGGCTAGGTATTGTTGTGTTTGTGGATCTCACTGGCAGTCTTCAAGCAAAGGTTGGATGCACACTTTTCTTGGATGCTTTAGGATGCTTAGGGCTGATCCTGCGTTGAGCAGGGGGTGGGACTAGAAGGCCTGTATGGCCCCTTCCAACTCTATGATTCTATGATCTGCTGAGAACTGAGCCTGAAGTCCAAGGCAGGATCCAACCAGATGCGAAAACAGCGCTTTGAAGATCCCTGCTGCAGGAGCCAATCCCTTTAAATCAGCCAAGCGCAACAGAGCCAATAAGAGCCATGGGAGATTCTTTTGTCTGTAGTAGGTATATAAGTTGGGGTTTTCTGGGGAGTTTCTCCGTCTTGTTGTCACCTGCCATGGCATGTATTCATTGCTGAGCTCACCCATAAAGAGTTGTTCATTTGCCAAGTAACCCGCTGTTCTTCCTACAAACCCACGTTTTACAGGTATTTGTACAGAAAATGTGACCACAAGTATGTAGCAAAGTTTAGGAAGTGAAGCTGTTCTTCTCACTGGGACGGTGCATCCCCTGCTTAACTGGTGTGTGCAAAATTGCATGACCAAAGCTGCTTCAGCCAAGCTAAAGAAGGCTGCAGTGCCATCTATTGACGTTTTGGTACAGCAACACAGGTGAGAGCCAGAAGAGCCAAGGTGTGAGAAATAATATATTTAAGGCTTTCAGGACAGTGGAAAGCCAGTTCAGAGAGTGAGAAAGCGAAATAATTCTTCTTTAATTGTTCCTTTGTTCTTAAAAAGATACCCAACACAACAAAGTGAATCCAGACAAATGTTGTTCTGCTCAGGAGAACTCTATGATGCAGTTTGGGGGTGGTTATCTCCTTGGGAGAGCCTCTTGTGGCACAGAGGGGTAAGGCAGCAGACATGCAGTCTGAAAACTCTGCCCATGAGGCTGGGAGTTCGATCCCAGCAGCCAGCTCAAGATTGACTCAGCCTTCCATCCTTCCAAGGTCGGTAAAATGAGTACCCAGCTTGCTGCTGGGGGGTAAACAGTAATGACTGGGGAAGGCACTGGCAAACCACCCCATATTGAGTCTGCCATGAAAACACTGGAGGGCGTCACCCCAAGGGTCAGACATGACCCGGTGCTTGCACAGGGGATACCTTTACCTTTATCTCATTGGGATGCATACCAGTTGGGTGATCTTAGGCCAGTCACAGTTCTCTTAAAGCTCTCTCAGCCCCACCTACCTCACAGGGTGCCTGTTGTTGGGAGAGGAAGGGGGAGGTGTTGTAAGCTCCTTTGGGACTCCAGCATGGTATAGTGTTTAAGAGCAGTGGCCTCTGATCTGGAGATCAGGTTCAATCCCCCCCCCTCCTCCACATGCAGCCAGCTGGGTGACCCGGGGCCAGTCTCAGTTCTCTCAGAACTCTCAGCCTGTTGTGGGGAGAGGAATGGAAGGCGATTGTCAGCCACGCCTTCGGGCACTGAAAAGTAGAGTATAGAAGTATATTAAAAAAAAACAGCTTTTTTTCTTCTCTATTTCTACTGTCTTCTTCTTTCCTTTCTTTTCGTTTCTTTGCGGTGCATGTTAGACATTATCTTTGTCCTTGCTATAAAAAAAAGCTTTAATAAACATTTATTGAGAAGAATTTCGCAATTATCTTGGACCCCCTCGTATTGAATGCTCCGTTCTCCTACGCTTGAGTCCTCCCGCGCGCCTCTCGGGAGAAAACCCTCCTCCCACAGCCCTGCAAGGTCGGCCCCCGGAGCCGCCCCTTTGCAGCCTCCCCTTTGCAGGCGGGCGCCGCTCTAGGCGTCTCGTCTCGATGGTGAGGCCGCCCGGGCAGCTTCCGGCTCGTGTCTGGGGCGCTGCAGCTGAGCGGGGAGGGCTGCGCGCGCCGCTCCTGCCCGGGCGGGGTACACTGCCTCTGGCCAGGGAGGCTCTACGGCCGGGGGTCCAAGGAGGGACCGGATTCATCCGCCTCGCCTCCACTGGGCCCTCGCAACAGCCCTGCGAGGTAGGCCAGGCAGAGAGGGTGAGTCTGACTGGGCCAGGGGCCCTTCCCTGCCGGGGGCGGGTGGGATTCGAACCTGGGGCTCCCTCCTTCTTTCCCTCCCTGCCTGCTGTGCTTTGCAGCTGCTGCTGCTTCCCTGCGCTCCTGGCCGCCTCCCCTGTGGCTGCTGCGTGTCCTGCGAAAGAGAAACCCCTGCTTTGCCGTCGTCGAAAGTCCCGACTCAGCCGGCAGCTGCCCTGGATCCCAGGCTGGCAGCAAGTCCCAGAAGAGGAATGTCAAGGAGGGAAGAGGAGGGCTGGAGCAGCTTCGGAGTACATCTGCATCTAGTGCACAGCAGAGGTGGCACTCTGTGGGTCCATGGACTACAGTCACCATGAGCCCCTGCCAGCACACTGGCAGGGACTCGTGGTAACTGTAGTCCATGGACCTGCGGAGAGCCACCGTTATGCCACTCTTGCCTAGCGGAAGGTTTGCTGGAATGGAGCCCCCATCGCCTGTTTTAGGATGCCCTTGCATCAGATGTTCAAACTTTCAAAGAACAAAAAAGTTTTCTGTTTAGAAAAGAGGCGGACGTGGAGGGAAGCAATCGAGGTTTATAAAATGGGGCATGTTGTGGAGAGAGCAGAGACTTTGTCTCCCTCTCCCCAAAGACTCGAACTTGAGGGCATCCGATTAAGGTGATGGGCAGTCGGTTCAGGACGGACAAGAGGATATGATTCATTTGGGATGCAGTGTCCAGGTGTGGGAGTCGCAGTCCGAGAAGGATCTTGACAAGTTGGAGCGTTCGAACTGGGATGGTGGAGGGGTTGGGGTCCGTGCCTTGCGAGGAGATGCGGGGAGAACTGGGCCTGGGTCGCTTGGAGAAGCAGGGAGGGATAGGAGAGCTGTGTTGGGCTGTGCTGAAGAGGGAGCCTGCTTGTTTACTGTAGCTCGAGAGACAAGGGCGAGGAGCAACGGGTTCAAATTACAGGAAAGGAGCCTCCGCTTAAATATGAGGAAGCATTTTCTGACGGAGAGGGCTGTTGGAGGATGGAATCTGCAGCCTTGGGAGAGTCTCCTTCATTGGAAGTTTTTAGGAGGAGATTGGATGAGCGCCTGTCAGGGGTGGGTGATTTTTAAATCCCTGAGAAGGTGAGGGGCTGGACTGGATGGCCTCTTGTGGCCTCTTCCAGCTCTGTGTGTTTCTGGTTCTTTATGCAGCAAGTTATTAAATGTGGAATTGGCTGCCAGAGGATGCCGTGATGGCCACAGGAATAAACAGCTTGAAGAGGAGAAGGGATAGATTCATGGGGGAGAGGTCAGGACTAATCGCTATGGATACTAAAGGAACCTCCATGTTCAGAGGCAGTCAGCTTCGAATCCCAGTGCTGGGAGGCAACATTGGGGGAAGGCCTCGGCCTCTCTGCCGTGGTATTGGCCCTCCAGGGGAACTGGTCAGCTGCTGTGTGAGACACAATGAAGGACTCTTGGTCTGACCCAGCAGGGCTCTCCCAGGGTACTTAGGCTGTCACCCCAAGGGCCAAAGGGCTGGGAAATGCAGGATGTGTACAAGATGAGCTATAATTATTTACATTTTACAGAGTCAGCCTTCATAACAGCTGTAACGGGTGGAGACTTCCCATTCATAGCTGTGCTAAATTCTCAGTAGATGATCCTGTGGGGGAAACAGGCAGATCCTGTGCGCCTGAAGCACATTTTAAAACATGGCAAGCTTCTAATGCTTCATATTTCTGTTAAAAGTGAATGGGATCTGGGGAGACGGCTGTACTAGCTTGAATACCAAACCTGAATTTGGGAGTCCCAGGTTTGAGATTATGTTGGATGCACTATGGTAGCTAACAGGGTAATCTTTTGAAGGTTTACTCAGATGTAAAGCTCCCTGCTTTTCATTAACCGTTGGCCAGTGACTGACTCCCAACTAACCAAGGAGAAGATTGCATTCATTGTGTCTTGTATGATGATAGAATCATGGAGGAGACCACACAGGTCATCTAGTCCAACCCCCTGCACGATGCAGGATCAGCCTAAAGCATGTTATTCAAATTAAGTTGAATACAATATTGAATCATAGATTCATAGAGTTGGAAGGGGGTTGGTAATCTAGTCCAACCCCCTGCACAATGCAGGAACTCACAACTGCCTGCCCACCCACAGTGACCCCAATTTCATGCCCCAGTGATCCGTCCACCAAAAATCTCCAGGATCCAGCCTGGCCTGGAGGAAATTCACCTACCCACAGTGGCAATCAGCAATTCCCTGGGGATGCAAGGAAGGGGCACAATACACAAACCCTGGCACATCCCTTCCTGCCCACCCAGTGAAGTAATAAAATCAGCATGTCTGTCAGATAACTATCTAGCCTCTGCTTAAAAACTTCCAAAGGAGAATATTGTCTCTGGCTCTGATGAAAATAAAATAATATTTCTTCTTGTCACCTTAATAGTTGCTAAGTTTATTTCCTTATTCATAATTATTAGGAAAAGGTTTGTTTCTAGCATGGCTGCGAAATCCTCAGTTTGGTGTCGTGGTTAGGAGTGCGGACTTCTAATCTGGCAAGCCAGGTTCGATTCTGCGCTCCCCCACATGCAGCCAGCTGGGTGACCTTGGGCTCGCCACGGCACTGATAAAACTGTTCTGACCGGGCAGTGATATCAGGGCTCTCTCAGCCTCACCCACCCCACAGGGTGTCTGTTGTGGGGAGAGGAACGGGAAGGCAACTGTAAGCCGCTTTGAGCCTCCTTCGGGTAGAGAAAAGCGGCATATAAGAACCAACTCCTCGTTCTCCTTCTTCTCCTTCTCATTGTAGCCTATGCATAAATCTTCCATTTTATTTTATTTCACCCTGTGATAGTAACCTTTTAGCTATGTTTCATAACTTTTAACTGATTTCATTTTCACTACATTGAGGACAAAGTTGCTACTTGTTACCTAGTGTGAGGTGTATTTTTAGGCTTTTGGTTGGTTGCTAAGGCTTTGGCTTCAATAGTACACTATTGGAAGTGGTGGGTACCCAATCCCATACATCTGTGTGGTACAAGAGCTTTCTCCCTTGTTCACCATCCCTGCCGGGCAGGTATGCTTCACTCTGTCTAGCAGATGGATCTGAGACAAGGATTTGAAAAAACAGCGAATGTCCTGGACCTGAGCATCTCTTCCAGACGCAGAAAAATCACAAGAAAGCCACTGCACTGTGTTAAAGCTTAAATATTTCTGACAGTTATTTTAGGTAAGCGCAGAGTTGCTAGCCTTGCCCTGACTTGGGAAGCCCGAAGATGTCGGAAGAGGAGGAAAAACTTAACCTGCGTCGCCTTGAGCTGGCTATCCAGAAGTTTATTAAAGTTGCAATTCCAACGGATCTGGAAAGGCTGCGGAAGCATCAAATAAATATTGAGAAGGTCGGTGTCTCTGCCCAGTCTGCGGGTTAACCGGGTTGAATGAAACGTTAGGCCAGTGGCAGCCAGATGCAAGTGAAGTCGAAGGGGCTTAGCTGACGTCTTGACTGTGGAGTGTGATTTAGCAGTCAGGAGAGCAGATGCACTGCCTAATCTGTGAGAGTAAATAAAAACAGTTGTGGCTCAGCTGCCAGGTGAATACGATTTGCTAACAACCTGAGTGGGAGGAAAGAGTTTGGATACACCTGCACTGAATATGAATCTAGGAATAGACAATTCTAGTTGGAGCCATTTCTCACCTGAATGTGCTTCCCCCCCCCTTCCTTTTCTTGGCTGCATTCTCAGCATGCCTTGAAAAGAATGTGTAGAGCCAAAATGCCTTTTCTGCAGTGGGAAATCTGATTGAGCAAATAATTAAAAAGGCACTGGAGCAGCTGACATTTTGCCCCCTGTCTGATCCCTATTAATTTCCCAACACGCCGCTGACAATTTGGGCTGACTGTTTTGTATAAGCGTGTTAACCGTTGGTGCTATTTGTTGTCTAGCCTTTCAGTTTACAAATGGTAGAGAATGTCTTCTGAAGAGGATGGGGAGTAGTAGCACCATCAGTAAAGGTGATTAAATAATTGCATCTGTGGGGGAAGGACATGTCTCTGTGGTGAAGCCTCTGCCTGGCATGCAGAAGGTCCCAGGTTCAATCCCCAGTGGCACCTCCATTTGACATGACCGTGCAGGAAATGATGGGGAGACCCTGGCAAGTGGCTGCCAGCCTGAGCAGACAAGACTGACACTGAGGGACTGACTCAGAAGGCAGCTCCGTGTGTTCATTTGTCATAGGGAAGGGGTTGTGGCTCAGAGTCTCTTCTTGGCCTGCAGAAGCTCCCAGGTTCAATCCCCAGTGGCATCTCCAGTTGAAAAGGCCGGGCAGGAGGGGATGGGGCCTTGGTGAGCAGCTGCCGGTCTGAGTAGGCAATGCTGACCTTGACAGGCTGAGGGTCTGATTCACTAAAAGCAGCTTATACCTTGGGGACTCAGGCCGAGGTCTTTCCCATCCCCTCCTGCCTGGTCCTTCTAACGGGAGGTGCTGCTGGGGATTGCAGGCCAAGCAGAGGCTCCACCCTACAGCCACAGCCACTCCCCACTGATACAGTGGCCAAACCCAGGGGCCATCAGGGGGTCCACCGGTGGGGCCAAAACTCCAGAAGCCCTCCCCCTCTTGCCCCCCAGCACCAAGAAGACAGAGCATCCCTGCCCCAGACAGAGTATCCCCCCCCCTCTGCCTTGTGGCTAAGAGCTACTCTCTGGCTTCTGCTCCATAATATCCACTAAGCTGATTCTTTCCTTCCCCCTCAGTACCAGAGGTGCAGTCTGTGGGACCGGCTGCATGAAGAGCACATCAATGCGGGACGCACGGTGCAGGTAAGAAAGCGGTGACTGTAAAAGTCAAGAGAGAAACTCTAACTGGGGGTTATCGTGAATGTTTTTTTGAAAAAAAGAAACCTGGAAACGTACAACCCAAAGGTGCTTCGCTTGTGACACAATAAAATCAGAGTCCAGCAGGGGCACCTTTAAGACCAGCAAAGATTTATTCAAGGCGTGAGCTTTCGAGTGCAAGCACTCTTCCTCAGACTAAGGACTGACCATCGTAACATTAGGAATATAAAAGCAAAAGTTAATCTTGTTTATATTAGTAAACTGTGTTTGTTAAAAAAAAACCTGTGCAAGTTTCTCTGTAAGGCTGATGGAGTTCCATTGGGTTGTGACGTGAGTGATGCAACAAACACGGATGTGAGTGCGCAGTTTGTACCGTGAGGCTCCCATGGGCTCTCAAGAAGGGCCCGGATGAATAATCACAAACATCCTCGAGGCAAGGAACGTCCTAGACAAATACATGTTAGTACTCATTAGTTATCCCACTTCTCTGCTGGTGGGGAAATACCCGGCCAGGAAAGACTGACTCCAGTGGTGCTATGAGGCCTTGAACATGTTCCTGGGATTGAGTCTGTGCTGCTGGATTGGGGTTTCCAAGGGTCCAAGTTTGGGTCCTCGTCTGGCTGTGCCAAATTAGGGCTCTCCCCACGTGCCATCAGTGTAATTCCTGTTCCATTCGTCATGGAGTAGGGCAGGGGTAGTCAACCTGTGGTCCTCCAGATGTCCATGGACTACAATTCCCATGAGCCCCTGCCAGCGTTTGCTCATGGGAATTGTAGTCCATGGACATCTGGAGGACCACAGGTTGACTATCCCTGGAGTAGGGGACATTTAGGAAGTGGAATTGCATTGGGTTTTCTTGGAATTTTTTGAGAGGTGGGGGAGTTAGGGGATAATATTGTGAATAAATCCTCCAAACAGCCTGGGCAAGCATTGTTAATATAAAACAAAATAATCGGTGTTTGAGTGTATAAATTCAGTTGGCTCCAGTTCATCACCCAGTCAAATAAAAGAATAAAATCTGTGCATATGTTGAAGACATTTTTAGGCTGCCTCTCCACCCCATCAGGGTCCACCCGGCAGTGAGCGTGAAAACAGTGCAATATGTGAATAATTAAAAAGGACATTTGAAATGATAAAAATGATTGAATAAGAACGCAAACACATACAGCCCGGAGGGCCAATAATGTGTCAGGGGCCGCCACACAATGCGAGGAAGGAGCCTCTGATACAGGCTGACAGACCTGAAGAGGGAGAGTTCCAAAGTTTCCGTGCTGTGACCAAGAAGGCCACCTGGCTAGCATCAGATGGCCACTTGGGGAGGTGGTAGGTCAACCTGCCCAAACAAGGGAAGAAATTTTAAAAGATTTCTAAGAAATCCTTTTCCTGGGGGCTGGAAATAGCAGGCACAGTCTGGGGTGGGTCTCCCCAGCCGCCACACCGTTGGAGGGTTAGAGGGAAGCTAGCTTACAAAATCCTTCTGTGCATAAAAATGCTATGAATTCATTCTGAAGGGGCCAACGGCCGACTCTCCTTCACCCCGTTCCCCCCCCCCCCGGAGAAAGGGACGCGGGTTTTCCGCTCCAGGCTCCCCCTGCCGGGCCGGCCATGCTGCTTCTGACACCCCGAGGGTTTTGCATCATTGACCGTCGCGTTTTTAACAAAACACCTTTGCAGCAACTGCGAGCAAACATCCGGGAGATGGAGAAACTTTGCTTGCGGGTTCGAAAGGAAGACCTGCAGGCTCTGGAGAGGATGATCAGCCCGGTGAAGGAGGAGGCCCTCTCCGCCATCCAGGAGTTCCTGCGGCTCCATGCCGAGTCTGCCGAAGAGCTGAAAAGGCAGCTGAACGAACGCGAGGAGGCCTTGGCACAATCACCCATGACCAGGTCCATGACCATCGGAGGGGGTAAGAAGGCCTGGCTGCCTCGCAAGGCTTTTGAGGGGGTATGTTTGAGTGAGAATCATAGAATCATAAAATAACAGAGTTGGAAGGGACCTCCTGGGTCATCTAGTCCAACCCCCTGCACCATGCAGGACACTCACAACCCTAACGGGGGTTGGACTAAATAACTCAGGAGGTCCCTTCCAACTCTATGATTCTAACCCTCTCGCTCATCCACTGTCACCTGCCACCCCCTTGGACCTTCACAGAAGCAGCCTCTCCGTCAGATGGCTCTCCAGCCTCTGCTTAAATATCTCCAAAGATGGAGAACCCACCACCTCCCAAGGAAGCCTGTTCCCCTGAGGAACCGCTCTGACTGTCAGGAACTTCTTCCAGAGGTTTAGACGGAATTTCTTTTGCATTAATTTCATCCAATTGGTTCTGGTCCGTCCCTCCGGGGCAAGAGAGAACAATTCTGCTCTATCCTCTCCATGGATTTCTTTTTCCATTTGTATTCTGCCCTTCCCTGAGGGCTGATCACATCAGTCCAAATACAATTAAAAGGCCAAATGAAATGTAAGTCCAGTGGCCTTTTTAAGATGGAATAAGCTTTCGTCAAGGTGTGAGCTTTTGTGGGCATGCGCTCTTCTGCAGACAAAAGCTCACACCTTGAAGAAAACTTCCAAGGTGCCCCTGGACTTAATTTTTTTTCTTCTGCTGCTTCAGACCAACACGGCAACCCATCAAAATAAAGCAGAGACATTAAAAACCCTGCAGGCTCCTCCATTGAAACTGGCGGGAGAGCAATATGCTTTGCCTCGTGAAAGATCTCGCTCTTCTTTAGTTAGTGTTTGAAAACTCCCTTGCAAATCTTCTGACAGGAGTCAAGGTGAATGAAGGTCGTTCTGCCAGCTGTTTAAATAGCAGGTCCTGCGGGTGAGAACAGACCTCCGGTAGCATTTCTGCGGTGAGTTCTGCCTCTGTCCCCGGGCAGAACGAGATGCTTAAACAAAGCTGCTGTTTGTTCCGAGGATTGTGCCCTCTTTCAGCTCTTGGGCTGACCCCTGGCCCTTGACGCATAAGTAGGCATTTACTCTGGAGAAATTCATGCAGCTTATTGTGTTAGGACCGAGTTGTTCCTTGTTGCAATGCCACTGCGTGTTTGTAAGCCTGACAATCTCTCCGCCCAGAGACTTTTCACGACCCCGAAACGGAAGGCGCCTCTCAGAGTTTTAGCCAGTTGTTTTCTCCGCTGCCCGAAATCCCCCAGGATCAAAATGCTGCTGAATCGTGGGGAACGTTGGAAGAGGTACCTCCGCGGCTTCGAGCCGTTCCTTTGTGGGGCTTTAATCCGACTTTGCAAGGGACACGGGGGAACCTTTCTCCTTTCTATTGCAGGACTTGATCGAGCTCAGCAGTCTCGTGACTGACTTCTCGCTGGTAGTCAATGTGAGTATCGCTAGAGCCCGGCTCTTAACTTTACTTCCAGGTCGTACAGGAAGGAAACCCAGAGCTGAATCCCGTTGAAGCAGTAATGCAAGTTCATGCTGTAATGTTTCCCAGAAGTCATTGCCCCTGGCTTCTAGCAATTTCTTGTGTGCTGTAGCTCCCTTGTATTGGCTTGGGGGGAAATTCTCTTGTTTTGCCCTTTGAGTCACTTGATCAGAAGCTATGAACGAACTGTCCATAAGGGAACAAGCAAAAGCTGCCCTGAGAATCCCTGAGACGTTGGTTGGCGTCCTGGAACTCCTGGTTCTGGAACTCATGCCTCACTTTTTCGTTGTTTTGCATGTAGTCCCAGCAGGAGAAGATAGACAGGATTGAGGACAACGTCAGCGTTGCTGCTACGAACGTCGAGGAGGGGACCAGAAGCCTGGGGAAGGTAGGGCCTCGGCTGCATCTTCCGTGCTCTCCTGTAAAGTGACCGGGAAGCTGCCATTCAGGAAGTGAAAGCAAAACCAAAAAGGGAACGGAAACCCAACCTTAACAAAGTCAGGAACTCAAAAGTTGAGCTATAAAACAATATAAAATTTTAATAGTTAGTAAAGTGCACCAATATTAGGTTAAAAACAAAGTAAAAACTATATTAAAAGACTATACAGATCTAACTGCACGTAAACAGACCAAATGCATTTTGACCCTACTGGGTCTTCCTCAGTGGTCAATAATATTAAATAACGCACTCTTCTCTAAAACCAATTATGAAGTGCAGCTGGGTGGTGAAGGGAAATCTGCTAGGTGCAGCCCCAACAAATGCTGGCGTAGTTTCTTTTTGGAGCCCCACCTTCTAAGATATGTGATATCTAGGGACACCTCTCAGCTACTGCACAGAGAGTGCATCTCAGGTGGGTCAGACTGTGGTAGTGTGCTGAAATTAGTCTTGCTGTAGAATCTTGCATTATTTAACGTGGCGTGTTAATACGCTTTGCTTCAGTTCTGGCGTTAGATTTGTGGTTGGTTCTACAACCATAAAGTAAAATACAATAAATAAAGGAAAGTTAACTGAGGCCAAGGAAATGTAGAAAAATAACAGTGCGGGGGGGGGGGGAGGGAGAAGGAGCAGACAGATGTTCTGAAAAGAAGGAGCAGACAGATGTTCTCCTCTGCCCCCCCCCCCCCGTTTTGCAGGCTGCTAAGTACAAGTTGGCTGCTCTACCTGTGGCAGGCGCGGTCATTGGCGGCATCGTGGGGGGCCCGATCGGACTCCTGGCAGGGTTCAAGGTGGCCGGAATCGCAGCTGCGCTTGGCGGGGGCTTGTTGGGGTTCACCGGCGGGAGACTGATTCAGAGGAAGCGGCAGAAGATGATCGAGGACATCTCCTGCAGTTGCCCCGACCTTCCCAGGCAGGGGGACAGGCAGCACACCTGAGAGACCGCCCGGCTCGCTGCCCCTCGCTTGGAATGGAGCTCAACCCCCCGTGAGCTTGCAGGAAGGGGGCCGTGGAGTTCTCTCCTGCTTGGGAGCCGGAAAGGATCATCCTGAAAGACAGTCCCTGCGGATGGCACCAGCGCCTTTGTTCTGAGCACCAGGAACTGTGCGTTCCAGCCTAAAGTCATGGTAAAGGAAGGTCGTGGGGGGTCTGCCGAATCGCCCTCCCCATATCTTTTAAAGTGGTTTTTTTTACTGCATTCACAAAATGCCTTTTTTCCCCCTTGGCAAGCTGAAGGGATTTTAAGACAATATTTCCAAGTCGATGCGCTTGGGTGCCTTGGCCATTCAAAAGGCTTCGTGCAACTCAAGTGTCCCAAGATGCCTTTTGCACGGCAAGGTTTTGACACGTCCCAGGGTCTCTGCATTTGGGTCCCAGGGGAAGGGGCCCTGGAGAGGTGGACCCGGGGGGCGGGGGAGGCAGATGGAAGCTCCCCTCTTGGCTTCTGTGATGGACCTCCTCCTGAGTAGGCTGGCAGTGACAATCCGCTCTCTTTTTTCCAAACACTGCTGTTTTTTACAATTTTTTAACCAGTGCAGAGTCAGGTTGGACTCCGGCTCTGTTTAAAAGTGTTCCTCCAGAGGAGGGGGAGAAATCACACAGTTGCTTTGCAAACAGATTTCACAAGCCTCAGCCTGTCGCCAAACACCTTTTTTGCTCAACGGAACCAGAGTTTTTGGACCTCTACGGGCCCAATGCCGGTTGTAGGGATGGGATGCTCTGTTTTGATTTTCTGGACTCCTTTGTCCTCCCCTCGTTGACTGAGAACGGAGAGAATACCGGGAAGTTTGGCCAGAGGCAGTTCCGTGGCAGCCAAAGCCCCTTGATTGGTCAGCCTAGTTGTTAATCTTCCCAGAGGACTTCTGAGTAAGAGCCGAAGGGTTTTGAGCACCCTGGCTGACCAGGATTACAAAATGGTTTAATAAAAAGGAACAGGGTCTTCTTATTTTGGCTGGAGCGGAGCATTGTGGCTGCATTTTGTTCACTGCTGCTTTCCCTTGGAGCCGTTCCCCGCCCTGCTTCTCTGCTCCTTTCTGAGGCACATGAACTCATGTGTCAACTTGGTAACGGTAAGGGAAGTGGCGACGGGGCCTGAGTGCGAGGAGGCGCAGGGGCAGACTGGCGCCCTTTGATGGCTGTCAGTCCAGACACTGTCAGGCGCATCATGGGGTGGCCAGGAGGTGGGCATGGGAGCCATTTGGCGGTGAGTTCGCATGCCGGAGCAGCTGTGGGAACGCTTTGGTGTGCCTCTGGCCAGTGCTTAGCTTCCCTCCAAAGGTCTTCCAGGACCCGGTAGCTGGCAGGTCGGAGGTGGGAGCCGGTTCAGGGGGGGGGCAGTCACACTCTGGCATTGGGTTGGCCCCTGTGATGTTCCCTCTCCTGGTGGTTAGTCTGTGTCTGAGTTCATGACCTTGAAAGCCCTCCCTGGCCATGTGCTTGAAGGAATGTCCATTGAGAGGGAAGCATCCAGAATCACGCCCAGGTCCCTGGTGGAGGGAGCCATAGAGAGCTCTACACCATTCCTCACCTGGGCCCTTCCTGCCCAGCCACAGGACCTCCGTCTTGCAGGGTTGAGCTTCAGACGACTCTGCTTGAGCCATCTTGTCACTGCTTCCAGGCAGCTGGCTAATGCTTCTGGGGGGGAGTCAGGGTGGTCAACATGGATGCCTACCTGAATCGGCCTAGCCCACTGCAGGGTCGGGGTGGAGTCTCCCAGGAAGGGTCTGCAGTTCCCCGTGAGGGCCAAGAGGGGGCAGCAGCACAACATCCCGCACAGATGAGAGAGGCTCATTTTGGCAGGGCTGCAAACTGGGAATTCTGTGGGGCTGTTTCCTGCAGGGCAGCCAGGGAGCCTGGGCCAGCCACTTTCCTCTGCGAAGGACCACCTGGAAAATGTCACAGGCAGGGGATCAGCAACATCCTGTCCCTTTAACAGAAGCATCAGGTCTGGCAATGCCCAGGTGGAGCTTTTACAGGTAAGCCTGGAGGTAAATAAGCCTCTGGAAAGGGAAGGGTCCTCCTGACCCGGCTGGCCCTGCAAAGTCCCATCTCATCGGATCTTGGAAGCTATGTAGGATCCGCCCTGCCTGTAGCTGGGTGTTACAATATTCCCCAGGCTGAATGTTGCACAATGTCAAAATGACCCATCGGCTCCTCAGTGTGGCTTCTACAGAACACTTGGATGTTGAAAAGCCATAGATAAAGCATAGCATCCAACATTAATTTATTCTCTTATTTATTTATGGGATGTATTCACTGCCTCTCCTGGCGTGGCCGGCTCAGGGCGGTTTACAACAATTCAGTACAATAACAATTCATTCATAAAGCAGTAAAACAACATTTCGTATTGATGCAACATTAAAAATCTGTCAATGGAAATCAACCAATGGCGCAGGCTATTCCGCGGTGCTGAGGTAGTTCTGGCTGAATTCCAGATCTAATTTCTGGATGTTGGGTTTCTGGGGTGGGGCAGGGCGGGGGGTTATCCTCATGGGGGGGAGCCCAGGAATATCACCGATGTTTTAATAAAAGTTGAAAGCAGACGTCAGGCCGTGGTGATAGTCGTCTTCAGTTTGTCACCAATTTTCTCTGCCAGTTTTCTTCTTCCACCAAAGCGTTATAAGCATTGTTGTCAACCAGCTAGAAATATAAGAACCACACCAGCACAAAGCACAATTGGCATTATATTGACAAAACATTTTTATCTTAGCTTCAAGCCTTGAACTTTGTAACAGGAATATTCCTTCTTATCTTCTCAACCAGAGTTTTGTGAAACCCTGGGGTTGGTGGATGGCCCCGGAGGGTTTTCCCAAATGGGAGTTAATTTTTAATATATATTAAAAAAAATTAAAAACATTTATTGGATGACCCCCTCAAATGAGGAGGGCCCTGGGTGGCTGTGTCCACAGCTCTGCTTCCCAACCATATTCAGCACACTTGCACCCCTTCTGGGGTTTCCCAAAGCCTGAAGAATATTTCAGGGGTTTCTCCAGGGTAAAAAGTTGAGGAAGGCTGGCATAGGCTAAGAAACCTCCGAAGCATCATCGCTTGTTTACTAAGTTTTATAAGCCCGTGAACTGTTCACAGCTGCGCTTGGGCTAAGAACCAACGTAAAGGTATATGTTACACCTCTGCAATTATATCACGAACCGTTTTCAGTAAATATTAACAGAGTGGACATCTTAATCAGTTGATGACTATCTTATTATAATATCTTATTCAAAATACAGCCAGAGCTTTTACTTTACTCTTTAGTAATGGTTTTCTTTTGTGATACCTGGTGGAGTCCAGCCTTCAAATGCTGCTTCAGGACAAGTGTCCACCTTCTCATGCTGGCTACTGAACCACACTGAACTATTATTTACATCCAAAACTGTAGCTCGTATTACCCCTTTTGTGAATTCTAAGCCTTGCTTATGTTCTCAGGATCTGGCCTGAAATGTATTTTATTTTTATTTATTTATTTTTGAATTTATACTCTGCCTCTCTCAACAAAGTCGCCTCGAGGCAGCTTACAAAACCAAACCATAAAACAGCACAACCCATAAACCCCACTAAAACATAATACATCCATCCTAAAATCAGCAGTCATGAAGACGGCAGTGCAAAACAGTTTCTCCTAATCCCGCCCAGCTGGTCCCAACTGAAGACCAAGTCAAGATCCGAATAGAATGGTTACTGCTCCTGATCTTACATGTTCAGTATGGGACTGAATTTAATCTTGCATACTAACAAAGCTCTCACGTGTCACCTTAAAATGGGCAGTGGGCAATGCAAGACCCTCCTGAATGCCGCTGAGGGGGCTTCTTAGGGGCGCACAACTTAGGGGGAGCGCTGATGGCCACGCTCCACCACTGGGGCCGTTCCTCCTCATCTTTGTGGCTTCAGGCAGCAGAGGAGTTTATTTTAAGTGCGTTGTGGTCTGATCTGCTCGCGGAGACTTCAGGTGCATGATGCCAAGAAGGCCGCATCAGTTGCCGTAGACGGCAGAGCTCCTCCCTGGAGACGCGAAGGCAAACGAGGAGACGGCTGAATGCCCCAGTTTTGAGGATTTGGAGGAGAGCCAGCCCTTTCCAAACTGCGTTTTGCTTATTGTCTGGAGATGGACATTGGCCACTTGGAAAGGGATTGATTATCTTCCGTTCTGCCTCCTTCTGAGAAAGGTGCTTGTCGAAATTGGGCTGCAGCCTGGGTGTGCCTGTCCCTTGGGTGGGTTCCCTGTGGTGGTGCATTTAGCGCACGCCAGTCATTACTCCCGCCTGCCTTTTGAGGGACTCCTTTTGGATCGGCCTCCAGAATTTGGGCACTTACTTCTGTCTCGGTTCTCACTTTCCCTATTTGGCAATTCTGTCTCGAGGGCTCCCTCCAAATCCCTCCCCTGAGCGTTGAAGCCAGGAGCCCAGAGGCTGCCTGAGGACACCCGGGACAGGCCCCTCTCCAGATCCCCTCGGGCCCCCACTCCTTTTCCACACACGCCAAAAAAGAAGCGCTTTTTAAACAATCCTCTGACGTTTGCGAGACGAGCACAGCCCCCCATGTGCACTCGGAGGAGCTTGGTGGCCCCTTCCAACTCCATGCTTTGTGATTCTAAAACACGCGCTCACCCTCTTTCTTCAGCACTGAAGGCATCACCGTGTACAGCACCACAGCTCCCGTAAGACAGGGGTAGTCAACCTGTGGTCCTCCAGAGGTCCATGGACTACAATTCCCATGAGCCCCTGCCAGCATTTGCTGGCAGGGGCTCATGGGAATTGTAGTCCATGGACCTCTGGAGGGCCACAGGTTGACTACCCCTGCCGTAAGAGGTCTGGCGGCGCTTCCAGAATCACACTTGAAAACAGCAGAGCAGCATCTGGGTGCAGGGGCGCTTTGAAGACCAGCAGAGTTTGATTTAGGAGAGAAGCGTTCCGTGTGCCTGCGCTCTTCTTCTGATACTCGGAGCACCTGCTAATACCTTGAGTAAAACTTCGCTGGCCTTACAGGTGCCCCTGCTCGACTCGATTCTTGTTCTGCTGCTTCGGACCAACATCCCCCCCTCCCCCGCATCAATTTAAAAGCAACCTTTCTCCTTAATGGGCTCGCTGGCTCTAACCGAGGGGCGCTTCCAGCAGTGACCACTAGATGGCGGCAGAGGTCTGTTCTCTAAGCCGGCTTCGCTTCGCTTCGCTTCACTTCGCGCCGGGATCTGGGGCGGGGGGGGGGGGGGGGCGGCTGGCTGTCCGGCTGGCTTCACCCGGCTTTCGGCGGGGGCGACCGGACGGGGGCGGGGGCGTTGGGCCTTCGGGCTTGCAAGCGGAGGGAGGGAGGGCGGGGGCTGGGCGGGTAGGAGAATGCCTGCGCCGGCCGCTTCTGGGCTCCGGGTGCCTGCCGGGTTGCCAGCTCCAGGCAATTCCGGGAGGTTTGTGGGTGGAGCCTGGGGAGGGGAGGTGCTTCGGCCAGATCCAACGCCAAAGGAACAGTTCGAGTCCAGGGGCCCCTTGAAGAGCAAGGGCGTTTTACTATGGGCACAAGCTTCAGGTGCAAGGGGGTCTGAGGTGCCTCTTGAAGGGGCCATGCACACCAAGGCTTGTCCCCGGAATCACACGCCCTTGGTCTAAAAGATGTTGCTGACTCAGTTTCTCCGGGGAGCACCTGGGCTCTGATCCCACCGATCTATTGCTGGTCCCAGCCCTAGGGACGTTGCAGGTGTCAGCCAACCTGGAGGAATGAGTGGCCAGGGGAGAATGGCCCCTTTGGAAGGTGGGCTCCCGGGCCCGAGACCCTGCTGAGCTCTCTTTTCTCCCCGAACCGGCAGGCTTTTGGAGGTGGGCACTCCAGGGGCCAGCCCTATCTGGGCATGCCTGGATTGGCCCGTGCGGGCAGGAGCGCAAGCCAGACACCCGGACGTGTCACGGACAGTGCTCCGCCTATAGAGGGTAATCACAAATATTAGAGCCACCAATGGTTGGGATTTATTTAGCTTTGAATTTCTCTACCCCTGCTCTCAAATAGTCACTGGCGGTCTTCAAGCAAAGGTTGGATACACACTTTTCTTGGATGCTTTAGGATGCTTACGGCTGATCCTGCGTTGAGCAGGGGGTTGGATTAGATGGCCTTTGTGGGACCTTCCAACTCTATGATTCTATGATTCTATGATTCTTGCCTTGGTTTGCTGCTTGACAGAGGGGCCCTATGAATGGGCCCCAGGGGTGTCCGGAAGCTCAGCCGCCTGTCAGCACCTTTGCCCTGCCCAAGGCCTTCCTTCCGTCTTTGAGCTCTGATGCTGTTGCGTTCGGCTGAGAGCCAGCCCCCTCAGGGGTGGGGTGGGGTCTTCTTTCAGAACTTGACACAAACCCGGCCCCCCAATCCAGCTTCTTTGCTGCTCACGGCAGGCCTCTCCAGAAGGGCTTTGGAAAACCATATTTCAGATTTTTAGGCGTCAACATTGCACAGGAATAGACAAATATTTCAGTTTCCTAGACGCCAGAATCCAATTTTGAGGCGCTGGGGGATTTCTCAATCTCCGCTTGGAGCTCTAAGCGGTATTGATTGGTGCTGGGCGCAGAGCGGAGTTTTATCCCCGGCCCCGTTGATACGGAATGCAAAACTGTGTGCCTTTCGCCAGGAGGGGAAGCCTCCCCCACGATCACCCCTGCCCTTGAAGGCCGGCTGGCCCAGGACGCCCTTCTTCCGTAGTGCCCACTTCCTCCCAGAAGGGTTGGCTGCCCCTGGGAGTGGCTGGAGATCTCCTGGGGTTCTAAAAGTGATCTCCGGAGGACAGAACTCTGTTCTCCCTGCAGAGAAGGTCTGCCTGCGTGTGGTTTTTATGGCAGTATGCCTCATCGAAGTATCTCTTCTCCCCAAATCCTGTGCCCATGCCCAAGGTTTCTGTGCGCATGCTCCCCCCCCCTTCTCAGGCAGCAGAGAGCACAGAGAGGAAGAGAGCACCCACCAAACAGCTGAGAGTGGCAGGTAGGCAGATCCAGCTGGGGAGGGATTTATTATCAGCTGTTTGGGGTGAGGGAGGGGGATGCATTTAAACGGGCTGATTTGTGGCTGAATAACCAAATCGTGTTTCGGTCACACTGATTCAGACTGTTTGAATGCCGGGAACGGTCAATTCAGCAAAAAAAGTACCTGAAGAAACATTGATTTGGGTACTTCTCAGCTTCTGCGAACCAAACCGCCCATGCCTACCGCATTCCTGGCACTGGGATCCAGAGGGTGACCGCCGCTGAGCATTTTAGGTTCCCTTGAGTCACCACGGCTAGTAGCCACTGATACACCTGTCTTCTGCGAGTCTGTTTAACCCCCTTTGAGGCTGCGTGTGCATGGGGCACATGAACGCTCAACGTATGGCACAGATTGAGCTCCTCAGGATTGTTTTATTGAAGCAGCCATGTCTGAGGATGGCAGAGACTGTGAAAGAGTTCAGGGTTCGAGGACTTCTGGGGACTGAGCACAGCCATGCCCAAAAGCAGCTGTTGAATGCTAGCCTTGCTTGGCCTGCAGCGGGAGTATGCCCATGGCCCAGGGGGCTCCAGCCAGGTGGGCCATGGAGATCCCCTGGGAAGGCAGCTCATCTGCAGGCTGTTGCCCCCAGGGGTAGTCAAACTGCGGCCCTCCAGATGTCCATGGACTACAATTCCCACGAGCCCCTGCCAGCGTTCGCTGGCAGGGGCTCGTGGGAATTGTAGTCCATGGACATCTGGAGGGCCGCAGTTTGACTACCCCTGTTCTAGACTGCAGATGTCCATGGACTACAATTCCCATGAGCCCCAGCCATTATGCTGCTGACTCATGGGAAATGTAGTCCACGGACATCTGGAGAGTCACGGTTTGGCCACCCCTGCTTCTAGGGTTGCCAGGTCTACTGGTCAGCAGCGTTATACACTGCTGAGGTCCCCCCTCAAATCCCCCCTCCCCTGGCTCCACCCGCAATCTCCGAGGATTTCCCAAGCCCAGAGGGGGCGGCCCTACTGCCCCCTACCCCCGTCCTTCCAGGGTCCTCCGGCCTTGCCTCGTTGCCAGCGGGGTCAAGTGGACTCCAGAGCCCGGCCTGGCTGCCCCTCCCTGGTGCTTCTTCCCCTCAGTCACGAAGGTGCCTTCCGCTCCGGAGCGGGGCCTTTAATGGAAGGGACAGAGCCAGCCCGGTCGGAAATGGCTCCTGAATCTTTAATAAAGACAACCTTGGCGGGGCCATAAACCTGGGATGACAGGGGCCGATGATGCTCTCAGTCTTTTTACCTCCCCCCCCGCCCCCCCCCGGCCTCCCTGCTTTACTTAACTCTGCCGTAATGGGTTTAATAGCCCGAGAGGGAGCTGAGGTGAAAGTCGTATTAAAAAATGTATTTCCGAATTTAATTGAGGTTCCATCTGTGGGGAGAGATGGAGGAGAGGAGAGGTCACCCCACAGGAGAGCCGTGAAGGGCCGGCCGGAGAGTTCTTCCTGCAAACGGCCGCCTTCCATCTGACCCAGACAGCCAGCCAGGCTGGCAGGGGGGCTCAGGGGGGAAGCGGCCCTGACGCTGACCAGAGCCCCGCCAGGGCTTGCCAACACCCAGGTGTGCCCTGGACACCTCCCAGGTTTACGAACTACAGAGCTCAGATGCTCCGGAGACCGCGGCTGCTGTGGAGCATGGAATCACTTTAGAGCCAGGAGGGAACCTGGGGGGAGGGCCCAGCCTCTGTGCCCTGTTGCTGGCAATCCCCAGGGGTTTGGGGTGCCTGTGTGGGTGGGATGCTGGACTGGAGGGACCCTCCCTGGGGTTCAGAATCACAGAATCCTAGAGTTGGAAGGGGCCACACAGGCCATCTAGTCCAACCCCCTGCTCAACGCAGGATCAGCCCTAAGCATCCTAAAGCATCCAAGAAAAGTGTGTATCCAACCTTTGCTTGAAGACTGCCAGTGAGGAGGAGCTCACCACCTCCTTAGGCAGCCTATTCCACTGCTGAACTACTCTGACTGTGAAAACTCTTTTCCTGATATCTAGCCTATATCGTTGTACTTGAAGTTTAAACCCATTACTGCGTGTCCTTTCCTCTGCAGCCAATGGGAACAGCATCCTGCCCTCCTCCAAGTGACAACCTTTCAAATACTTAAAGAGGGCTATCATGTTCCCTCTCAACCTCCTTTTCTCCAGGCTGAACATTCCCAAGTCCCTCAGCCTTTCCTTAGAGGGCTTGGTCCCCCGGCCTCGGATCATTATGGGCAATTTTAATGTATAATATTTAATCCTGTATTTTAATGTTTTAATGGTCAATTGTTAAATTTAATGTTAGTTAATTTAACATTAATCTATATTTTTGCAATTAATACATATTTTAGATTACTGTACTCTGCTTTGAGTTTCTGAAGATAGGGCAGAATATAAATCCCAAAATAAATAAATAAACCTTCCCTCCTCAGGTCTCCCCATAACGCTCCAGAAATTTTCCCACCCAGAGCTGGGAACTTGGAGCTGGCAGAAGCCCTCCAGGGAAGTTCACACCCTTCTGAATCCATTTTTTTGGAAGGCTGCTGCTCCAATCCCTTCTTCAATATCTTTCTCTTTGAAAAGCTGTTTTTACAGGCTGCTTCTAGCCTGAGGACAATCCGGACTGACCTCTCAGGCAGCTGTGTGCTGTTTTGATGCTGTTTTATTTATTTATTTTATATTTATTTATTTGAAATGCTGGCTTGTTTTTATGGTTTGTCCTCATGTGAATCATCCGAATGTCATCGTGTTTTGATGGTTTCATTTTTGCTTTGTGAAGCGCATGAAGCCTGTCCGTCGGGGGGTGAGGACCGAGGCGGGATAGCATCAAATCAGGGGTTCCTGGTTGCCACAGGTGCAATGGTGCCTGAAGACTCCTCTCCTCAGAAATTGGCCCCAGGAAGGGGTCTTGCCCAGCAAAGGTCTGACTGGCCCCTGGAGATTAGCTGATTAGTTGTGCCAAATTCTTAACAGTTGCTTGGGCAGCGGCGGCCTCCAAGTACAAGGCTGTAGGACACCGTACTGCCCCACAAGATGTTCATTTTCAAAAGGTCTCCTGTTAAACAGGGCTGCTGCGTGATCTTACGCTGACCTGTTGTAGTTGGCCCCGCCTCTTGTGGCAGCCATTTTGTTGAGGCTCCCACTGTCCAGAGTGACCGTAGCCTCAAAAAGGTCGAGGAAATCTTCCCAGGAAATGTGGACTTGGATCAGACCAAGATAGGGCTGCCAACCTCCAGGTGGGACCTGGTGACCTGCTGCTATTACAGTTGATCTCCAGACACTAGAAATCAGCTCCCTCCAATGAAAATGGCTGCCTTGGAGGGTGGAGTCAGTGGCACAGTACCCTACTGAGGCCCCTCCCCTCCCTAGACTCCACTGTCCCTAGGCGCCACCCCTGAAATATCCAGGTATTCCCAGCCCAAAGCTGGCAGCCCTGGTCCAGAACAGTGGGCACAGAGTTGCTCACCTTTGCCAAGGCAAGAGTCTTGCAGCGGGACAAGGGACGACCCAGAGCAAGAGGCCGTGTAGCAGTCAAGGCTGGAAGGGAGCAGAGCAGGGCTGGGGATGTTTCCTTCCGCTCCCGCCTCCCTCCTGGATGGATGGATTTACTGCCAGGATGGATTTACTGCCAAGGACATATCCCTTCCCTACACCCCCCCCCCCGTTCAATCAATGTGTGTACAATGACGTGATCCCTATGAGTAAGCCACCATTGTGAAATATTACCCACATTAGGGTGCTGAAATACCTGTTTTGATTGGCCAAATAATTGATCTGTGGATGGAATTCCATGCCTTTCATCTGCCTCTTGAAAACCCTACCTGCTAGGCAGTGGGGGGCACTCAGAATTTTCCGTGCTAAATGACAACGGAGCCCTGTGTCACGCTCCTCCCAAGGAAGGGCTGCTCTGGCAGTGGCTCATTGCTCAAGGTGGGCTCCAAGAGGTAGAAGACCTGTGCAAGCAGCATCCACACGACCTATGGGGGGAATGTCCCCAGGGACGGTTTCATGCATGGAAACTGGATCCATCAGTATCTTATAAGGAAAGGGTGATCCAGCTGCATTCCTATAATTTAAAGGCGTAAACTGATCACCTCCTCTGGGAATCTTCCCTGGGAATTACTTCTCCTGTTCTCATGAACCCCTTTTCTCCTGTCCCTCCAAGCCTGCCAGACCTCATGGCTCACTATAAGGTTGGATACACATTTTTCTTGGATGCTTTAGGATGCTTAGGGCTGATCCTGCGTTGAGCAGGGGGTTGGACTAGATGGCCTGTATGGCCCCTTCCAACTCTATGATTCTGTGATTCTATCCCACTCTTGCCTAAAATTATTCTGCCTTCTGAAACCATGTCAGATTTTGCAACTGGGGACAAAGCAGGGAGAGTCAGCAACTCTAGGCAGATTTGAAATTTTGCATGACTTTTCTCGATCCCCGGATGCATTTCTGGTCACCCAGTTTCCTTGCAAACCCCCCTCTGCTCTCCACTCCCACAGGAGGTAGGGATGCCCCCCTCCAGGTGGGGCTGAAGGATCCCTTTCGATTGTAGCTCATCTCCAGACTACAAAGATTTTCTCCCCTGGAGAAAACGGGTGTTCTGGAGGGGGGACTCCGCGGCACTCGACCCAACAAAGTTCCCTGTCCTCCCCAGGTTCCGACCCAAAATCTCCAGGAATTTCCTCACCTGGACCTAGCAACTCTGTCCTGCCCCTCCCCCCCATAACCTGGCACCCCTTGCAGGGGGATCGGTCATTAGTACAGGTGGCAGCTGCTGCCCCCAAATGGGAAGAGGTGCTGGGAGAGAGCTCTCCCGCCTTCCCTACCGAGCCCCCCCTTTGCACCCGTCCCTCCCCCGGGGCATGCTTTCCTCTGAGTCAGCTGATCCTCAGGGACCATGGATGCTGGTTGTATTAATTGCATTAATAACAACACACGTCACAGAGGTCATTACACGCTAATCAGCAATGACAAGGTTGTCAGAGTGTGTCCCTCTGAGGGACGATTTCCCATCCCTGCCTCTCTTCTTCCCCAACACTCTCAGCTTCAAATTGCATTAATTAAAAATCTGCGGGAAAAATAACCCTGCTCTGCAGGGACCTCTTGGATATTACCAGCCAGGGTGGAGAATTTTGCCTCTCCAGAGAACACTTGTGCAAGGACCAAAGGTGTGCCCCAGAGCTCACTGACATCCAGGAAATGGATGCTCATGCTCCCAGTGCTCCCAACAAGGGAACATCAATGTGGAAAATGCTCCAGGAAGGCTGCAGTAATGGCACAAGCAGCAGCTGCCTCCAGAGGAAGCTGTAAGGGCCTGTGGCTCAGTGGTAGAGCATCTTTTGGGCATGCAAAAGGTTCCAGGTTCAATCCCCAGCATCGACCAGTTGAAAGGACCAGGTGATGGAAAAGATCTCCACCTGGAACCCTGGAGAGCCACTGCCAGTCTGTGTAGACAGTGTTGACCTCCATGGGTCAAGGGTCAGAGTCAGTAAAAGCCAGCTATGTGTAACATTGGATAAGAGGCCAACGGATTTGCAACAGGGGGCACTAAAAGGGATTCAAAATCAGTCTGAACTGGTGAGAACTGAAGTGGAAACATGGGTGTCTGAATTCACACAAATACCTGAAGCAGACTTTCCATTTAGCAGTGTTGGTATGGTCTGCACAGACAGGCATCTCTGGGATCTCCAGTGGAAGTGTTTCACTTCATCAGCTGCTACCTGATTCTCTTAGCTGGAGATACTGCTGGGATTGAACTGGAGAGCTTCTGTATGCCAAGCAGATGCTCCACCTCTGAGCTACTACCCATCCCAAATCTGTACGTGAACACATGAAGCTGCTTCTTTCCTTTGGCCTGACTGGGAGTCTCACTCCACTATCCCAAATCCCTCTGCCAAATATCATTCCCAGTTCTCCTATTCGTGTAGAACTGCTTTCAGGTTAGGTCAGCCTTTCTCAGGCTGTTGAGAAACCTGTGAAACATTCTTCGGGCTTCAAAAAACCCCAGAAGCTGCATGATCATGCAGAATATAGCTGGGAAGCATAGCTGTGGACACGCCCACCTGTGGCCTCTCCCCTTCCCATCCCCTCCAGGCCTATTACTGGCCATTTTGGGAAGGGTGAGTGGATCAACATGACCATATATGGTCATATCACCCAATAAATGTTTAACAAATCTTAAAAATATATATTCTTATGGAAGTGATTAAAATGTGGAATGGGCTGTCAGAGGGTGTAGTGATGGCCACGGGAGTAAGCAACTTTCAATAGGGGATCAGACAGATTCATGGAGGAGAGGCATATTAGTGCCTACTAGCCATGGCAAATGAGAGGAGCCTCCATATTCCAAGGCATTCATCCTCTGACTCGCAGAGCCAGGAGGCAACCACAGGGGAAGGCCTCTGCCTCTGCCCTGTTGTTCTCCCTCCCAAGGAAACCGTGATTAAGAGTGGCAGCTTCTGATCTGGCAAGGCAGATTTGATTCTCCACACCTCCACAAGGAGCCAGCTTGGGCTCGTCACAGCCTTGATCGGGCTGTTCTCACAGAGCAGTTTCTCCCAGGATACTCTTAGCCCCACCTGCCTCACAGGATGTCTGTGGTGGGGAGAGGAAAGAGAAGGCGATTATAAACCGCTTTCAGACTCCTTTGGACAGTGAAAAACAGGGTAGAAAAACCAGCTTCTTCATCACTCCGTGAGACGGGATGTTGGACTAGATCAGGGGTAGTCAAACTGCGGCCCTCCAGATGTCCATGGACTACAATTCCCAGAAGCCCCTGCCAGCATTTGCTGGCAGGGGCTTCTGGGAATTGTAGTCCATGGACATCTGGAGGGCCGCAGTTTGACTACCCCTGGACTAGATGGATGATTGGTTTGATCCAGCAGGGCTGCTCTGATGTTTTTATGTAATCTGGACCATTTCCCCCAAATGGCGACCATTCCCCTCCTGCCGTTCCTTTTCTGCCCCCCCAGTACCCCCCCCCATTTTTCGCCTTGCTGAGAACAGCAAGAAGAGTTGGGCCTTCTCAATTTCCTTTGAGGAAACTGTAGTGTTTTATTTCTGCCGGATGGGTTTCCTGGACTGCTGCCCTTCTGAGATAATTCACAGCTGGTGGAAGGCAGCGAGCATCTCTAGAGAGTCTGGGGGCTCCAGGGAAGAATAATGGACTCGCCAGTTCTCTGACGGGTCACTGCTAAGGGCTGGCTGGCACCTCACTGTCCTACAGTTGAGGCAAACTTTTACAAAACTTTCCTCAAAGAGTCATGGCGGGAGGACATGGGGCTGCCCGATCGGCTAGCTCTGGGGTAGTCAAACTGCGGCCCTCCAGATGTCCATGGACTACAATTCCCATGAGCCCCTGCCAGCATTTGCAGAAGGTACCAGCATTTGCTGGCAGGGGCTCATGGGAATTGTAGTCCACGGACATCTGGAAGGTCACAGTGTGCCCACCCCTGGTAGCCGTTTCTCCTACAGTAGCCTCTTACATGTGAGAACCCGTGCCAATTACGAGCATGTGTCACAACTCACATCCAACCCACACTTGTGTAAATTTCAGCATCAGATTAAGGGTACACCCTAAGCCAGGGGTAATCAAACTGTGGCCCTCCAGATGTTCATGGACTACAATTCCCAGGAGCCCCCTGCCAGCGAATGCTGGCAGGGGGCTCCTGGGAATTGTAGTCCATGAACATCTGGAGGACCCCAGTTTGACTACCCCTGCCCTAAGCAGTGCTATGTTTGGGTGTCTTTGAGTCCACCCAGAACAGGGGGAGAGAAGAGGGATCGAGCCCCCCCCTCCCCTCCCCGTGGTGTTGGCACTTTCTGATTATCAGAGCCTTTGGTGAGGCTGTGGCTTCAGGTTTGCCAAAATCAGCCTTTGAGTTTGACCCGGCTGCATTGGACATCGATCTGTCAGGGGCCAGTCAAGAGCCGGATGGCCACTTCAGCACCTGGCCCTTAAAATACAATAAATCCATACGTGAAGTAACTTTAAGGATATATTTAGGTTTCTGCTGTTTCAAGCTGATGTTACAGCCTCCCCCCCCCCCCCCCGGTCAAGGAGGTGTCCCCACAGCTCTCCACAGACTGGGGAGGGGGGGGGCAAAGGTCTTCCCTAATATCTCCTCCCTAGAGATGCCATGGGTGGAACTGGGACCTCCTGGATGTGAAAGGGGCACTCTGCCCGTGAGACCTGGTCCTTACCCGTGGGAGAGGCTGTGGACCCTCTCTTGGTTTCTCCGGTCCTTACAGGCACAGGAAGATTTAATTGGGGGAATTGGGGTCTTAACCCCCAAACTGATTTTTTATAACTGGGTGTAGTCAGCACGGGGCTCTTTACCCAGTCCCAGTTTGAATGAATCCCTCCCAACTACACTGAATTTTGATTTTGGGCACTTTACATTTTCACTCCGCAACATGCATGATTGATCCGCTGTGACCCCACCTTTCCCCTGCGATATCCAGAAGTGAGTATAAGCCTCGATATTTCAAAAACCACCATGAGTGAATATGCAGATCTCTGCTTTTTGCGAATTAACTTGCTGCCTCATGCCTCCAACGTTGTAGCAAAGCAGTCTTCCCTGATTGGCCAGGGGATCAGTCAAAGTCTTCCTGGTTCAATACGGGTATTCTGATTCTATTTCTTCCTGGTTCTGGGTTGCAAGGCTTCCCTTAAAGTGACTGCGCTCCAGAAGCCCTAAATTCTCTCTGCCTCTTGGTTTTCCCCCTCTCCTCTGCGGTCTCCAATTATCTCCCCCCCCATTCAAGAAAAGAAAGAAAGAGGCTCCTGATGCACTTGGCTCCCCCCATTCTGAGCTTCCCCAATCAGTGCAGAACAGGAAGATCCGAGTTCAAATCGATCTGAATTCAGCAGGATCCACAACGGAATAAACAAAGTAAGTGCAGAATCAGCCCTGGTCTCATGGCTAGTTCATGAGAATCAATGAAAAAGCATTAATTAACTTGGCCAGACTACTTGACCACGACCAGAGAGCCTTTTCCACCCTAAGATTCCCTCGAATACAGCCCATCTCCGAACTACAGAGATCAGTTCCCCTCTGGAGAATATGGATGCCTGGAGGATGAACTCTATAGCTTTGTATGCCTCTGAGGTCCCTGTTCTCCCCAGGCTCCCTCCCCAAGTCTCCCGGAGTCTCCCATCTTGGAGCTGGTAGGGGTGCCAGTCCCCAGGTGGGACCTGGAGACTCCTGGAATTATAGCTCATCTCCAGGCAGATTAAACTTCATGAAGGTCCCTCCCTGCCCCAAATCCCACCCGCTCACCCCCAAAGTCTCCAGGTGTTCCCAGCCCAGGGCTGCCACACAGCTATGGGACGGAGGGTGGACTTCCACTGTGGGGTGCTGGGGGGGGGGAACCACTTTTCAGAAGGGGAGGGGAGTCACAGGCGAATGTGGAAGGGAAGCGGCAATGTCCTTTTGCTGAGCAGGAGGGCATGTTGGGTGTGTGTGTGTGTGTGTGTGTGTTGATATCCAGCCACATTGTCTGCATTGTCTTGGAGAACCGGGGGTGAGAGAGAGATCAGCTTCTCTCCGGAGCTCCGCCAATTCCCCATCCTGCCAGCATTACAGGGTACATTTAATTGCATAAACAGTAATTAAGAATGCAACGCGCATACAGGGTGGCCGGGGTTAATGTTGCCGCTGGGATTTTAACTTATTAATTCTCTCATTTGTGTGTGTCTGAGAGAGATTCTCTTTGCGTGGGCCAGTGGGAAGGGTCTGCTTAAAGAGGTACTCGCATTTTGCATCTGGGGGCTCCTGAGGAGGCTGGACTGAGGCACTCTTTGCAGTGTGGCCCTGATGGCTGTTCAGCCATTAGCATGTCATGGAATCACAGAATCTTGGAGCTGAAGGGACCTCCAGGGTCATCTAGTCCGACCCCCTGCAAAATGCAGGAAATTCAAAACTCCCTGCCCACCCTTCATGTCCAGATGATGTCTAGAGGATGCCCCTCCAAACCCTCCCCCCAGAATCCGTGGCCAACAGCAGGGCTGAGGCCTTCCCCTGAGGTTTCCTCCTGGCTCTGGGATTCAGAGGTTTAGTGCCCCTGAAGGTGGGGGTTCCCTTCAGTGACCCTGGGTGGCAGCCACTGACAGGCTTCTCTTCCATTAGTATCCAGTCACCTTTTAAAGCAGTTTATTCTTGTGGCCATCACTGCAGCCTCTGTCAGTGAATTCCACTTTTCAGTCATCCTCTGTGTAAAATATATTTCCTTTTGTCCATTTTGAACCTACTGGCCACCCACTCTTTGATGCCCCAGTATTTTGGGAGAGAGAGAGAGAGAGAGCCCCCTTTGTCAACTCTCGCCACCCCAGACACAGTTTTATGAGCCTCTCTCATGAGCCCCCGGAATCCTCTTTTGAGGTAGGCGGTAGCCACGCTGATTCCCCCCCCCCCAGAGATTTAGAATATTCTAAATAACTTCGGAAACACAAGCCCCTGAAACTGAGTAATACTGGATCTCATTTGGTGTTGTTGTTTCTGTTTAAGAAGAAAGACGATTCTCTGTTGGCACATAGCTGGTTCACCAGTTTGGTGTAGAGAGCCTGTTTGGTGTCATGGTTAGGAGTGCGGACTTCTAATCTGGCATGCCGGGTTCGATTCTGCACTCCCCCACATGCAACCAGCTGGGTGACCTTGGGCTTGCCACGGCACTGATAAAGCTGTTCTGACCAGGCAGTGATATCAGGGCTCTCTCAGCCTCACTCACCCCACAGGGTGTCTGTTGTGGGGAGAGGAATGGGAAGGCGACTGTAAGCCACTTTAAGACTCTTTCGGGTAGGGAAAAGCGGCATATAAGAACCAACTCTTCTTCTTCTTCTTCGTCAGCTTTCTTCTCATCCGTGAATCTCCTTTGGCCGGTGGGCCATCCCTTATTCCTGTCTGGCGTTTGGCACCCGGACTCAGACTCTGAGCCGGCACAGTTCTGGAAGGAGATCCGTTGTCTCCCCTGTTTTGCGAAGACTGTGAGACCAAATGCGCCAGGGAGAAAACTGGGCTCTGTGAACCCAGGTGTGGCTGGCTTGGGACGGGCACCGCTGGCATCCGTGGGCCACTCAATAGCTGTGGCATACCCAGTTTTTTAAAAACATTTAGCCCGCCGTTCCCCGAGAGCTCAGGATGGGTTGCAACAAATAAAAGATACAGCCCAACATTTCTTAAAATCTACACACTCAATGTAACACAAGTCAGCTTGTGGCGAGTGTCCCGACATTCGGGCAGGTGGATGCTGGACCGGGATGTGACAATGCGATGCGTGTGCCGCTTTAAGAGTGAGGCAGAGCTCCCTTCTGCTGAGTTTGCACTCTGGTGGCAGCGTGTAATGTTCTGACTACTGTGGGAATTGCTCTCTGATATCGAGCAGGTAAACAAAGCACGGTGCAGACAAAGTCTATGGAAATGGACTCTGTGCAAGACGGAGCCCTGGGGGGGAGGCAGGGGGGAGAAGGCCTCCCCCATATCTGCACAGGGTAGGAAGGGGTTGGCGATCTCCTTGAGTCAACCTTGCTTGATGTTCTGAGATCAGGAAAAGCATTTGGAAGGAATGCAGCTTTAACGCTGTCCTTTTCTCGGTTTTGGAGTGTCATTGTAGAGGTATGTGTGCATCACGCGAGGAGCTTTGGAATTGTGACATCCAGTTAGTGACTAAATCCCGCTGCACACCACCACTTTAATCCTGTGCAACTCCTTCATTTCTTTTTCGCTCCCCGGAGCTGTTATTTCCTTGCAAAGTTAGACCTCATTCTGTAGCCTCTTTGGCTGGGCCAAAATCCCGTTGTCCCTTTTACAAATCCCACCTTCCCCATTGATGCCACAGCGACCACTCCATTTCATTTGACCCATAAGAAAAATCCATTTGCACCCCCTTTCTCTCTTGCAATTCATAACCTACCAGTAACAGGCTATGCAAAAATAGAAAAGGGCCAAATCTTTTCAGCTACCCTCCATCCAACGTATCACCTGTGAAGTAAGATCACAAAAACAAGGTGGGCAGAGCAGACTGGATAGGTCTTGCCCCTCGTCTTAGGAAGAATGTGGTGGTCTTCTCAAAGGGGCTACATCTCTTCCAAGTCTTGATGCTCCCGGCCTACCCAGCAGATAAGTCTTCTGAGCAGTAAGGATTCCATTCATCGTATTCAAGCCTTTAACAGGGGACGATTCACACATACAGGTAATGTGTACTGTGGGAAATAGGTGGGGAACTTGTGATTCTCAGTTGGGAGTCTGTTCCAGTCAGGCAGAGGGTCTATGGCAGGGGTAGTCAAACTGCGGCCCTCCAGATGTCCATGGACTACCATTCCCAGGAGCCCTTGCCAGCATTCGCCAGGGAGTGGATGGAACGGCTGTCATTATCAGCTGTACGGGGTGCGGGAGGGGGATGCATTTAAACGGGCTGATTTGTGGCTGAATAACCAAATCGTGTTCCGGTCACACCGATTCAGACTGTTTGAATGCCGGGAACGGTCAATTCAGCAAAAAAAGTACCTGAAGGAGCATTGATTTGGGTACTTCTCAGCTTCTGCAAACCAAACCGCCCATGCCTACCGTATTCCTGGCACTGGGATCCAGAGGGTGACCGCCGCTGAGCATTTTAGGTTCCCTTGAGTCACCACGGCTAGTAGCCACTGATACACCTGTCTTCTGCGAATCTGTTTAACCCCCTTTGAGGCTGCGTATGCATGGGGCACATGAACGCTCAACGTATGGCACAGATTGAGCTCCTCAGGATTGTTTTATTGAAGCAGCCATGACTGAGGACGGCAGAGACTGAGAAAGAGCTCAGGGTTCGAGGACTTCTGGGGACTGAGCACAGCCATGCCCAAAAGCAGCTGTTGAATGCTAGCCTTGCTTGGCCTGCTGCAGAAGGATGCCCATGGCTGAGGGGGCTCCAGCCAGGTGGGCCACGGAGATCCCCTGGGAAGGCAGCTCATCTGCAGACTGTTGCCCCCAGGGGAAGTCAAACTGCAGCCCTCCAGATGTCCATGGACTACAATTCCCACGAGCCCCTGCCAGCATTCACTGGCAGGGGCTCCTGGGAATGGTAGTCCATGGACATCTGGAGGGCCGCAGTTTGACTACCCCTGGTCTATGGGATGCAGGGTATGATTGGAAGGGAGAAGGATCTCTGCTTCGTGATGGAAGGTCAGCTGCAGCTGCCATTTTCTGGCTGGCTCCACCCCCTTCAACAACTATTTTGTGGGAGCCACTTTGTGGCTGTGCCCACCATAAGATGTCAGAATGCCAAAGGTGCCCCAGGTTCAAAAAGGCTGGGGCCCCCTGCAAGAAACAGATTACAAACATTTGTGCTTCATCATCTTGCTGTGCCTAATTTTATTGACTGATGGATTCAGACATGGGCACCCTGCGTTTCCTTGTAGTTTCCTTGTGGTTCCCGGCCTCTAAAAGCCAGGCCAGCAATGCTGGGGAGTCAGTCTTGTCAAGTCGAGCTGGCAGGGGTCACGGTGCCACGTAGGCTAGCTTCCTGACATCAGTTTGGGGGTCTGGGAAATCTCTGGAATCTGCCTGCCGTGCAGATGTTGCCAGCTGCAGTTCTGGCAGGTGAGGCAGACGTGGCCAGAGCTGGACCTTCCCCTTTGCTCTTCTCTGCAATTTCAGAGCTTGGTTTCTTTCATTCCAAAGAGGAAGAGTCTCACAGGACCCCCCGGGCAGGACTCTGCAAGGACCGGCCTCTGCAGGCCCTGCCTCCCCCTTGGTCCCTCCCTGAACTTGCTGAGTATTTATGCAGCTGCTCCCCTCTTTCCCTCCCCTTGTCCGTTTCCACTTTGGATGCGCTTCGGATATTATAGCGGTATTTTCACCCCACCTGAGGGATACATTTGGCACGGTATTATTGTAAGCCTGACGGCCGTTACTGTACACGAGGTGCCCATTACTCCTGCTCTTTGGACAGCTTAACGGTATCTGTGCCGGGCAGGTTTCCTTTGGAAATATTGGCGGGGAAGCGTTGGATTATTGCTCTTTTGTTTGTAAAGAAAAGCAGCACTTAAGGCTGGTCAGAGCTGTTATCAGGAGAGGGATCCCCCGGGGCCTCATCTGGGAACCTTGACACAAGATCCTGGGTGCAAAGTTCTAGGGAGAATGGGTCCCCCTAGTCCCACCAAGATGTGGGGTTAGGGTCGTCAGCCTCCAGGTGACACCTGGTCATCTCCACAGGACGAAAATCAATTCCCTTGGAGGGCATGATTGTTTTGGGGGGTGGTCCATGGCAGTAGGTCCTGTTGCAGGCCCTCCTGTGCTCAGACCACACCTTCCCCAGCATGCTGGACTAGATGGACCCTCCCTGGTCTGATCCAGCAGGGCTTTTCTGAGGTTCTTCTATAGACCTGAGGCTTGTTTTGTTTTTTAAAGAAAAAAGCCTAACATTATATGGGGGGGGGATGCCTTTGTCATCCAAAGGGGTTCCACAAAATACTGTCTCCAAGCTGATGCATGGTGGGCATGTTACCGGAACCAGCTAGAAATGTCCAGGCGTCTCATCTGTGCGTTACCTGTCCATTGCAAGCTCTGGCTTTGGAGAGTCAGATAAGGACTCTCCCTACAGTAACCTATCAATCACAGACACCTGTCAATAAAACCCTGACACGATCAATGGCTGGGGCCCTGGTAATTACATTTTCGAGATCAAATGCATATATAAATGTTTCATTTGGGTAAATGTTCTGCTGGAGAATGGGGTGTCTGAGAGGGTCCCATTGATCGGGTAAATGGCCCTAGAGAAAGAGGGCTCTGTGCTAAGCAACCAAAGAGGATTTGTCGTGATGGATTGGTGGATTTCAAACCGACCCCTAACGTCATGCGGTGGCTTCTGTCAGCCCTGAAAAGAGCCCGAGGGATCTCTTCCTCTTCCTCCCTGCCCAAGCGTCCATGTCATCCTGCTCTCTAGGAGGGGATCTTTGACACCTGTTCTTCCCCAAACCCCTTAGACTAGGGGTAGTCAACCTGTGGTCCTCCAGATGTCCATGGACTACAATTCCCAGGAGCCCCTGCCAGCAAATGCTGGCAGGGGCTCCTGGGAATTGTAGTCCATGGACATCTGGAGGACCACAGGTTGACTACCCCTGCTGTAGACTACTGAATGACACAGATTCACAAAAATACCTAATGCTCTAGCACATGGACACATGCGGCTGCCTTATACTGCATCTAGCTATTGGCCCACTGAAAGCAGAATTGTCTACTCAGGCTGGTAGCAGCTCTCCAGGGTCTCGAGCTTTCACGCCACCTCTCCCTTGGCCCATTTCATGTCTTTTTGCACAGATGGCCACCAACAGTGCCTGCACACTGAATGTAAACTTTCTACAAAGCCCAAATGACCTGCAGTTTTTGAATCATGGCACAGTTTGAGTCCATCAGATCAGGGCGCTGTGGGCACATGGAGGCGATCCTCCTGCAGGTCTGGGCGGAGCATGGCAACTTCACTGTGGTCGCCTGAGTCCTTCTGCAGCCAGCTCCCCGGGGTGGACCGCAGCTGTGATGCCTTGCTGTGTGCCGCGGTGGCCAGTCCCAGGTGGGAGGGGCAGAAGACCAAATCCACTACCAGGTCCGCCTGGCTCTCATGCTGGGGTAGGTGGGAGACGGAGTCAGCAAGGAAGTTTGGCTTCCCTGGGAGGTGCTTTGGCGTGAACGAGAAGTGTGAGAAAAATTCTGCCCACCCAATCTGCTAGGCGGTCAGTTTCCAGGGCTGATAGATTCCTTGTAGGTGTTTGGGATCAGTCCATACAGCTCGAAGGGGACTGAGGACCCTTCCAACCAGTGGTGCCAGGTAGACGATGCCCATTTAGTGGCTCACCAGATTAGGGGCGGCCACTCTTAACAGCTACACCACACTGGCTCCAAAGGCAACCTAAAGGAAGACAAGGTCGATGCACAAGTCAAACACTGGCCTTGATGTGCGAATGCTCAGACTCCTTCCCAAAACAGGGACCACAGACATGATTACCGTGCTGTGTGACTTCATTCTTTGCTGCAACAGATGAGGCACTGCACCCGCCACTGAACAGACTAATTCAGCAGCGCCCTCGGCTCTGACAGGCTGCCAGGGCTCAGCCAGGACTGCACACGGAAGCTTATACCTTGAATAAAACCTTGCTGCTGGAGGCAAACTTTGCTCCGCTGCTTCCGACCATCATGGTTACCCACTTGAACGGATCTCCCCGTCACTGTAACTGCAGGGCCTCCCAGCTCCTCCTCTCCACTGGGCTCCCCTCCTGGCCTTGCCTGGCCCTTCTGTCCTCCGTACAGCTTCCTGCTCCGATGCCCGACCTTGAGTGTCCCCCACAACCTGCTGATGAGTCAGTTCCTGAGGAAGCAGGGCCTTCTGGCAGCTTGCTGACTCGACACCCCCCACCCCCCCGGAGGAGGAGGAGGAGGAGGATGTGGCAGTGGCCGTTGTGCACCGGCTTCCCCACCTGCCCTGAAACCAGAGACCCTGCTGACTGCTCAAGATGCCTCCATGCCCTTTCTGCCACGCCGGGGGGCTCTTGCCAGTCGGCCTCTTTCTCCGGCCCCCGATTTCCTCAGGGCTCAGGTGCCTCCTGGCGCCTCCTCTCCTTCTTTGAGCTTGTGAAAGGGGAAATGGGTGGCGAAATGCCGGCCGCTCCTCTCGGAAGACTGGCAGCCTCTCCAGCAGTCACCTTCTAAAAGGGCAGCCTCAGCTGGCAGCCGCTGCATTGTGCTCCCGGGACAGGCGGAATTATTATTTAATATTCGTCGGCATTATTTTCCACAGTGACGGGTCACTATCCTGGGGAGGTCTGCAGGCTGAGACAACCGCTTGTTCCTGTTCTTTATCAGGAAAACCTGTCATGTGGTAGACTGCCTCTGAATGTGGAGGTTCCCCTTAACTATTATGCTTAATCACCAGTGAGGGTCCGGCATGCTTTTGCCTAAACTTTTAATTTTTTAAAAAAGCCACTGCCACATTTTCTGGTCATGAATGCATCCTTACATTTCTGGGGTTTGCAAGAGAGAAAGTCCTACTGGATTGCATTCTGGGATTTCAGCCTCTCAGACTCCCTGAACAAGGCAAAACTGGCCGTCTGGAGTGGCCGTTTGACTTGGTGTTGTGGTGCCACCACTGCATGTAGCTTTTTGGGGGATAAGTTAGGAATTGGATGAGAATTAGCAGCTCTGAGTTGGGAAATTCCTGGAAATATGGGGCTAGAGGCTGGGGAAGGGAAGGATCTCAGCAGGGGAGAATCATAGAACCATAGAGTTGGAAGGGACCTCCAGGGTCATCTAGTCTAACCCCCTGCACTATGCAGGACACTCACAACTACCTGCCCAATCATGGTGACACCAATTTCATGCTCAAGTGATTCCCCCTTCCCCCACACACACACCAAAAATCTCCAGGATCCCGCCTGGCCTGGAGGAAATTCACCCACCATCCCACAGTGGCGATCAGCAATTCCCTGGGGATGCCAGGAAGGGCCACAAGAGACAAACCCTGACCCATCCCTTCCTGCTCACCCACTCACTGTCTGCCTAAGTTTATATAACCAGCATTTTATGGGTATAATGTAAGGTGACCAGATTTTAACATTGGCAAAGCGGGACACCATTGACCGGGGGGGTTCTTGATTAAAAATCTGGTCTATATGGAGCAACAAAAAGTTTCATAGAAAGCATAGAATGCAAAAATAGTATTGTAATATATATTTTTTAATTTCAACATAAATACAATTTGCCAGGTGCCCCCAGATGTCCCTCCAAAAGTGGGACAGTCCGGTCACTTCAGTATAATGCCATAGAGCAGAGACCCTCAATGAGGTACCTGTGGGAAGGGCATTTGCCCAGGAAGGCTTCTGGTTGAGTGGAAACCTCATTGGCTGAACAGATTTTTAAAAAATGTTGCTCGGGCAGCAGTTGCCACTGCAGGACAAGCGTCTCCATTCTGTGATAGTAGGAGAGCCGCGGCAGCCATTTTGTGACTGGCTCTGCCTCTTAGGGCGGCCATTTTGCGGCTGCACCTCTCCCAGTCAGGATTCCAAAAGCATCAACCTCTTAATAGCCTTTTTTGCACGGAAATGAAAATGAAATAAACTGATTATTTGTGGATTTGATGATTGAAAAAAATATTAGAATAAAAAAGAGAATTGTTTTATTTGCAGTTATAGTGTGATGTTCATAGTTTTACATGTATTTGTTGTAGAGATAATTGGAAGTTCCCCCCCCCCTTTTCTTTTTTATACATTAAATTCAGAAATCCCTTATTGGCATATAAAACTGACACAATAAAATTAGGACAAAAAGATGTCAAGGTCAAAGTTGAATAAAATGACAGAATGAAGGCAAAGAGAGCAAAGCAAAAGATTAAATACAAGTTGTCCTGAACACTTTTCCTTGGCACCTTGCAAAAACTGAGCCACACTTTCTGTGATTTCAGAATCATTATTATACAAAAGGAAAGAAACTGTAAACAGATCAGGAAGTCCTGCCATTTAACAAAATGGGGCTGAAGTGAAGAACACGCAGTAATGGGTTTAAATTGAAAGGGTACAGAGGAGAGTGATGAGGATGATCTGGGGCCAAGGGACCAAGCCCTATGAAGATAGGTTGAGGGACTTGGGAATGTTCAGCCTGGAGAAAAGGAGGTTGAGAGGGGACATGATAGCCCTCTTTAAGTATTTGAAAGGTTGTCACTTGGAGGAGGGCAGGATGCTGTTTCCGTTGGCTGCAGAGGAAAGGACACGCAGTAATGGGTTTAAACTTCAAGTACAACGATATAGGCTAGATATCAGGAAAACATTTTTCACAGAGTAGTTCAGCAGTGGAATAGGCTGCCTAAGGAGGTGGTGAGCTCCCCCTCACTGGCAGTCTTCAAGCAAAGGTTGGATACACACTTTTCTTGGATGCTTTAGGATGCTTAGGGCTGATCCTGCGTTGAGCAGGGGATTGGACTAGATGGCCTGTATGGTCCCTTCCAACTCTATGATTCTATGAGTAGTTCAGCAGTGGAATAGGCTGCCTAAGGAGGTGGTGAGCTCCCCCTCACTGGCAGTCTTTAAGCAAAGGTTGGATACACACTTTTCTTGGATGCTTTAGGATGCTTAGGGCTGATCCTGCGTTGAGCAGGGGATTGGACTAGATGGCCTGTATGGTCCCTTCCAACTCTATGATTCTATGAGTAGTTCAGCAGTGGAATAGGCTGCCTAAGGAGGTGGTGAGCTCCCCCCTCACTGGCAGTCTTTAAGCAAAGGTTGGATACACACTTTTCTTGGATGCTTTAGGATGCTTAGGGCTAATCCTGCGTTGAGCAGGGGATTGGACTAGATGGCCTGTATGGTCCCTTCCAACTCTATGATTCTATGAGTAGTTCAGCAGTGGAATAGGCTGCCTAAGGAGGTGGTGAGCTCCCCCTCACTGGCAGTCTTTAAGCAAAGGTTGGATACACACTTTTCTTGGATGCTTTAGGATGCTTAGGGCTGATCCTGCATTGAGCAGGGGATTGGACTAGATGGCCTGTATGGTCCCTTCCAACTCTATGATTCTATGAGTAGTTCAGCAGTGGAATAGGCTGCCTAAGGAGGTGGTGAGCTCCCCCTCACTGGCAGTCTTTAAGCAAAGGTTGGATACACACTTTTCTTGGATGCTTTAGGATGCTTAGGGCTAATCCTGCGTTGAGCAGGGGGTTGGACTAGATGGCCTGTATGGTCCCTTCCAACTCTATGATTCTATGAGTAGTTCAGCAGTGGAATAGGCTGCCTAAGGAGGTGGTGAGCTCCCCCCTCACTGGCAGTCTTTAAGCAAAGGTTGGATACACACTTTTCTTGGATGCTTTAGGATGCTCTGGGCTGATCCTGCATTGAGCAGGGGGTTGGACTAGATGGCCTGTATGGCCCCTTCCAACTCTATGATTCTATTTTGTAATTTCAGTATATGTTGTATTGGCTTTTGTCAAATTTGATCTTTTTTCTTAAAAAAGGCCTCTCAATAAAAGTATCTTAATAAAAAAGAATTTCAAAGTTGTCTGTGGGCTGAAAAAGTTTGGGGATCTCTGCCCTGGAGTCTCCTGTCCAAAGCAGCCATGCTATCCGGGAGGAACTGTGGCTGGCAGATCCCTTGTACTCCCCAGGGGTCTCCAGGCCCCACCTGGAGGGGGCAACCCTAGAGGCCTGAAGCAGACGGTTGCCGATCCTGGGGGCCTGGCCTGACCCAGGAGAAAGCCGAGGCAATACGGAGAGGGGCTGGCTGGGGCCGCTGGCGTCCTCTGCACCCCCCTGCCCCAGAGTGCCTTTCCCAGCTGTAACTAACCCTCTGGCCCCAGAGGGAGCTGACCGCACCGAGGGCTGTAATTGAGGCTCTTGCAATTACAGGGTGGGGGGGGGAATGGGGGGGGGAGGTCCTGGTGCCGGAGGGAGCTGACGTAATGGAGGAGGATGAGAGGCAGGCAAGAAGCTCCACGAAGACTCCCCTGGGCAGCTGCACTTTGCACTCTGGCCATTTAAGCCGGGGTTTTATGGGTTTATGTAATATTCAATAAATGGAAGGAGCGCCCACGTTACTTACATACAGGAAGGCCAGCGAGACATTTCACTTTATATTGCATTACAGGAGAGGAGCTGCTCGGGGTGTGTGTGTGTGTGTGTGTGTGTGTGTGTGTGTGTGTGTCGGAGAGGCCACGGCCGTCTTCAAGGGACGCCAATGGCAGGGGAGCTGTGCGATATCCTAGGACGTGTGTGTCTGTGTGTGTGTGTGGGGGGGGTCATCCTTTCCTTGCAGGCTCATTGAGACCCAAAGTACTTGAAAGGATAAGACTCGGGCCTTGATTTGTTCTTGGAGGGGGGGGGGCTGTGGACATCCTTGGAATTCTGGGGCAGGGGAGGGTGGACTGAACTGCAATGTGGCGGCCGTGGGAAGCCTGGCCACACCTGCAGAGGCAGCCAGTGAGGGGGAGAAGAGGGGGAATTTAAATGGGCAAAGAAGAGCTGGGGGTTTTGTACCGTGGAGGCTCAAAGCAGCTTACAATCCCCTTCCCTTCCTCTCCCCACACCAGACACCCTGTGAGGCAGGTGGGGCTGAGAGAGTTCTAAGGGAACGGTGACTGGCCCAAGGGCACCCAGCTGGCTGCATGTGGAGGAGGAGGGGGGAATCGAACCCAGTTCTCCAGATTAGAGACCTCTGCTCATGACCATGGCACCAAGCTGGCTCTTGAGGAGGGAGCAGGAGATTAATACTGAACTTGTGGTTGCAGCTGCTGCTGAGAACAGTGTTAGAATCTGCCCAGCCAGAGGCTGATTCTGCGAAGGTTCAAGGGGGTGGCAGGTGACAGTGGAGGAGCAAGAGGGTTGGGAGTGTCCTGCACAGAGCAGGGGGTTGGACTAGATGACCCAGGAGGCCCCTTTCAACTCTAGGATTCTATGATTCTATGATTTAATCTGATCTCCAGTGACCAATCAGAAGCCTGCTGGGCAAGAGCCCTATGTGATGCCACCCAATTTCTCAAAACCATTGGCAGGTACCCAGGCACTCATGGGCACCATGTTGGGGACCTTTGAGCCGGCACAGAACAATATCCCAGAAACTATTAGATCTTGAACCCTCATCTCACTACTCATTCGGGGCCCCTCCGTTCATGTTAAGCATTAGGCTGACAGGACAGAGGGTGCCCCCACGGTGACAGAGTGGGTGGGGTGGGCTTTATTTCGTTGAGTCCTGCCCACTTCTGGGGCTGGACTGTGGGTTTGCCACCAACCAGCCTTCCCTTCTCGGGAGTTCCACCTCACAGCACCATCTCCTTTCCCTGGGAGCTGTCCCAGGTCCTGAAGCGGAGGCATGCTCCCAGCTGCTCATAGCCGCAGTTCTCTGCCCTTCCGACCAAACCTGGGCCACCCCCTGCCCCGCCAGAGAGGACGACAAGAGCACACCCTCCTGTTCTGCTCCATATGTCTGTCTGAAGCAGATGAACAGAAGTCATTTGAATGAGCTGCCTTTCCACCAGTTGAAGATCCAACCTGGCAGTGGTTCGGTTCTCTTCTCTCTGAATCCAACCTGATGGCCTTTCTAGTCCCGACTGTTCCCAAGGATATCTTCATCACATCAGTTCCTCACATGGGTCCTGAGTATCCATAATCAGTGCATGGAGGGGGTGAGGCTCTGTGGTAGAGCATCTGCTCCATGTGCAGGAAGCTCCTGGCTCAATCCCCAGCAGGATCTCCAGTTGAAAGGCTCAGAAGGGGGGTGCTGGGAAAGCCTGAGACCCTCTGCCTGAGACCCTGTAGCAGCTGCGAGTCAATGCTGACCCTGACGGAGTCTGTATGTGGCCCTTTTGTGCGTGCGTTCGGTCCATTCAGCCCTGTGGTTTGGGATCCGGAAATCATTCTTCCAAGAAACAGCATTCGATCCTTGTCTGCTTCCTTTCCCAGCCACCCGCGTGTAGCCCAGTTACCAGGTTTCTCTTGGCCCTTAGAAGAGTTTCCAAAGGCCTTTGTTGCTTCCCCTAATGGCCGTGATTTTGCGTCCTCAGCACATTCTCCCTCTTCTCCTTTCCAGATAATTAATAAATACGCTTTTTATGAACACAATTGACTCTGGCTTGCAGAACAACAGATTGCTGGGATTTTGTCTTATTCAGCTCTTTCGGTTGTCATTTCCCCCCCCTCATTCTCAGTCTGGTTTTCCCAACAGGGGAAAGTGGAGGGCTTTCCTGGAAGTTCATGAAACAGCCCCCGAAATGAATGAGATTCTACTGCACGGGCTGTTTTGACTTCACTGGGAAGTCCATGGACTCAGGATCATCTGAAGAGGACCCTAAGGACCCAGGAACACAATAACTTCTGAAGACCCTTGCTGGATCACAGTGATCCATCTAGTCCACAGCTAGAATGCTGGCCTCCGTGTTCAGTCACACCAGAGAGACCCAAATAGCTCAAAAACAATGCTTCAGATGAGGGCAATATTTCTGCATGCCTTCCTCTCCCCACAACAGACACCCTGTGAGGGAGGGGAGCCTCAGAGAGCCCTGAGATTACTGAAGAAGAAGAAGAAGAGTTGGTTCTTAGATATAAGAACCAACTCTTCTTCTTCTTCTTCAGCCATATCAGGGCTCTCTCGGCCCCACCTTCCTCCCAGGGTGTCTGTTGTGGGGAGAAGAAGGGAAGGCAATTGGAAGCTGCTTTGAGACTCCTTCAGGCAGTGAAAAGTGGGATATAAAACCCAACTGCTTCTTCTATATGTTAGTATCTGAAAAAGTAGAATGAAACCAGTTTCTAACCAGTGTACTTGTCATATTATGATGTGTTCTGCTCTCCCCACAAATGAAGCGCTTTCAAGTAATTTTCAAGAAACCAAGTGCTCAAGCCTCCCCCAGATGGGGTTCCCGGACCGTACTCAGAGTGCTCCTCAGTGGTAAGTGGAAGAATTTTCTAAGAACGTGTTCTGATGTCTCTTTTGACCAGCTCAGGTGAACCAGCTCACAACTTGATGACAGTTTCCCATGCCATCTAGCTGACGTGTGAGCTGGCGATTCATTGTTATTATCTCCTCCGAGTGGAACCCCCCCTGCATGGGCGCGATTTTGGGCCGAAATTAAAGGGAACTGGCGAACAGGGGGCTGTGTTGTGCTTGGGGACTTAGGGGAGTTTTAAAGCACTTCTGTGGAGGGACTGTAGCCGGAGAAGCCTCGCTGGGTGAATGAAGCCTCGCTGGTCCGTTGCTTTCCCTGCTCCGAGGAAAAAAAAATGGCGATTGCTTCGCCGGAAGTTCGGAGGAGAGAGCCAGGGGGAGGGACTTTGTTACAACTGCTACATTGAGAACGCACAGGTCTTTTTCGCAAGTGTTGCAGGCTGTTGGTAAGAGTGTAGCAATTTTCTGAGGGTGAATCCACTTTTCCCAATTCCCTGAAAATCGCTACAACGAAGCGATTTTGGCGCTAGTGTTGCAGGAGTGTTGCAGATTGCTCATGACGTCATGCGGAACGCAGTTTTAGTGGCGAAAACAAAATGTAAGATTAGTGCTATATAAAAGTCGTGCGGAATGGCCCCTAGTTTCAAATAAATAAAGGAATAAAGTAATGATTTCCGATCAGTTGTAATTCTGGTTGCTCTCCAGCTGTCCCCTGGAGGCTGGGAACCGTAGCTTCAGGTGGTGCGGGCTTCGGCTACGGTCCAGATGGCTTGAGGTGCCTGTTTCCAGTGGGTGCTGGAGTCACTCGGGCCCTGCCTGCACTGAGGCTGGAGACAGAACTCCTGCTGGGTCTCCATCGGCCAGTCTCCCGGGCCCTTCCTGGGAGTGCTCAACGCATGATTTCATAGGCGGGTATCTAATTTCCAGTTACTAAACATTTTTCATTTGCAAATTCTATTTTCCCAGCCCTTAGAAGGTTAAAGTTTAGTCTTGGGGAAAAATATGTCTGCTTTGCTGGCAGTTAAGAAAAAAAAAGAGAGAGATTCTGTGCAGAGAGGGGGGTAAGGAGAAAAAAATCGATTTCAGCTTGGGTCAGCGGAGTGTGCTGGAAAGAGCCCTTCAGAGCAGGGGAGATTAATTTAGCGGGAGAAAGAGGGCATGGCGGGAGGGGAGGGGGGTGAGGGGGGAGCGGGCCCAGGCTTGGGGACATGCTGGTGCGCTCCTTAATAAGATCCCGGTGAATCCCAGGGAAATTAATCAGCCCCGTCGTTAGCGCACAGATGCAAAAGTGCCAACTCAGGCGCAAAGAGGCAGCCAGCAGCGGAGCGGGTGAAGCAGCGCTCTGTGGCAGGCAGACCTGCAGGGCCGGGAGGGAGGCTGGAGGCTGCTGGTTGGCTTCTCGCCTTGCTCTTAGCTGCTGCCACGGCCATGCCGGCACTGAGTGCAGGGCTGCATCCGCACAGCAGGGGTGTAGTGCCTAAAGAGTGGCGGACACTAATCTGGAGAACCGGGTTCGATTCCCCACTCCTTCCCAACATGCAGCCAGCCGGGTGACTGCGAGCTAGTTACAGTTCTCTTAGGGTTGTTATCACAGAGCGGTTCTCTTAGAGCTCACTCAGCCCCACCTACCTTGCAGGGAGTCTGCAGGGAATGGAGGAGAAAGGTGTTTGTAAGCCACTCCTGTGGGTAGTGAAAAGTGGGGAATAAAAAACAGTTCCTGCTCCTTGAGGGATTTTTCTCTCTCTTCCTAAGCCTCGGCCACTTACAGGAAGGACTGATGAAAACACAGCCTGTGCTCCCAGGTCCTTTACCTCAGGGATCCTCAACCTGTGGTCCTCCAGATGTTCATGGACTACAATTCCCATGAGCCCCTGCCAGCAAATTCTGGCATGGGCTCATGGGAATTGTAGTCCATGGACATCTGGAGGACCACAGGTTGAGGACCCCTGCTTTACCTTCCCCCTAATAAGAACCTCAGAAGAGCCCTGCTGGATCAGATCAGAGAAGGTCCATCTTCTACCTCACAAAATGAGGCTCCTTCAGGTTGTAAAAAGTGGGGTGCAAACATACGGCTCTTCTTCTTGCTATTCCTAGAGGAGCCCTCCTCTTCATCAACCCGGTTTTAATAAGTACATTAGAATATGGGGAACATTTTTGAATTTTCCACTGTCTTTTAGGGAAATGATCGTTAAAGTTCAGCCAGCCCCCCCCCCCCCAATTTTTTTTTGCAAAGGCAGGGAAGCCATATTTTATGTGCTTTGGTGGTGGTGGTGGTGGTAGTGGTGGTATCAGAGGCCACGGTCCCGATTTCTGGATCAAGAAGGTTTGGGTGGGTCAGCCATGCAATGGCATCTCCCCCTGCTACTAGCAGATGTCTGCTGGCTCAGAAGAAACCATGGCTGCCCTGTGAATAATGTTTCTTCTAGATGGTGAGGGGTTTGGAGACCAAGACCTATGAAGAAAGGCTGGGGGAGCTTGGTCTGTTTAGCCTGGAGAGGAGACGACTGAGAGGGGATCCGATAGCCATCTTCAAGTATTTAAAAGGCAGCCATGTAGAGGATGGAGCAGAGTTGTTCTCTCTTGCCCCGGAGGGACATAATTCAAAAGAAATTCCATCTAAACATCTGGAAGAAGTTCCTGACAGAGTGGTTTCTCAGTGGAACAGGCTTCCTCGGGAGGTGGTGGGTTCTCAATCTTTGGAGTTTTTTAAACAGAGGCTAGAGAGCCATCTGACGGAGAGGCTGATTCTGTGAAGGCAAAGGGGTGGCAGGTGACAGTGGATGAGTTAGAGGGTTGTGAGTGTCCTGCATAGTGCAGGGGATTGGACTAGATGACCCAGGAGGTCCCTTCCAACTCTATGATTCTAAGTTGGCAGCCTGCCCACTAACATCCTGACAGTTAGAGCGGTTCCTCAGTGGAACAGGCTTCCACGGGAGGTGGTGGGTTCTCCATCTTTAGAAATTTTTAAATAGAGGCTGGAGAGCCATTTGATGGAGAGGCTGATTCTGGGAAGGTTTAAGGGGGTGGCAGGTTACAGTAGATGAGCGAGAGGGTTATATTCACTGAATCACCGTTTTGGAAGGGACCTCCTTGGTCATCTAGTTCAACTCCCTGCATTATGCAGGACCTACGTAGTACAGGGGGTTAGACTAGATGACCCAGGAGGTACCTTCCAACTCTGTGATTCTATGATTCTAGAAGGCCTCGAAGAAGTTTTGTTCCTGTGTCTTACGAGACTGATGATTCGTTCCATGTTAAGCAGACACACACACACAGACACCTCTGTGCGTATTCCAGGGAAGGCTTCACAATCCTTGCTCTACTGGCCACGGCAACAGAAATTAATAAAGAAGCGGATTGTTTCAAAGGGCCCTTCATGGGTTTAAAATCTTTCAGCTGTGTGAGAAAGTATTCAGTGCTGTATTGATTGCAGACGGAACTTGGAAATTGCTTTGGGGGCCAAAGGGACCCGTGTGGCTGCCAAGGTATTGAAAATAACCCCTGGAAACTCTTGTGTGTGTAAAGTGCCCTCAAGGCACAGCTGGGTGGGGTTTTGAAGGCAGGAGACGTTTGGAGGCGATTTCCCATAGTCTCCCTCTACGTCATGATCCTGGATTTCCTTGGAGTCTCCCATCCAAATATGAACCAGGGTTAACTCAGCTCAGCTCCTGAGATCTGATAAGATTCAGGCTACCCTGGGCTGTATAAGAAAGATGGACGCATTTACAAAAGATAAAAACATAAAGAAATAAATATGCATGGTTTACTCAAGTGTTTGGATTGAGCAATGGTACAAAGAAAAGGTGAAAACATGTAGTCACTTTTCCCTGCACTGCCTTAGTTCTCTGGGTCTGGGCTTTCCCCCATTGTCCCCTGCTATGTGGAGTCCCAAGTATAGAGTTAGTCCCCCATGGCTTGTGCCAATCAGAGAAGAGCAAGAGAGTTCATAATCTCCCTTTAGGGATCCTGTTGACCCTGCTACATTCTGGCCATTTGGCTGTTTCTGTCTTTTGAGATGCAACATTTTAACAAGGTACAGGATGGTGATCTTTTGTTCTCCTTTGGCTAGATCCTTCCTTCCTTCCTTCCTTCCTTCCTTCCTTCCTTCCTTCCTTCCTTCCTTCCTTCCTTCCTTCCTTCCTTCCTTCCTTCCTTCCTTCCTTCCTTCCTAAAACCTGCAATGAAAGTTACTTAGGATGATGACTAAGTTCTATGCCAGTATACTTGAGACTTACCCCGATGTATTTCTGCTTAGCTGCTGCTTAGCTGATTCAGATGCTCGGCCAAAGGTGAGCTTTGCCTTCTGGAAAACGTCTCCCTTCCGAGGCGTTGAGCCCAAGTCTCCCGTTTGACACAGGAGCGTCCTTCCCTGGTGGGCATGGCCTTTGCTGGAGGTGCAGGGAAGTGTTCCTTTCCTGCTCTAGATTTTACCTGGCAAAAGGGAATTCAGCAGGAGGTAGGACTTGAACCCACAACAGCCGAGTTCCCTGCAGTGCATTTACTCCAGGACTCTTGCCTCTCACACCACTGGCTTCCTCAGGAGTGTGGGGTCGATGGCTCTTTCCTACAACTGCTGTCCAGGAAAAGGTTTGGAACCGATCATTCAACATGCAGTGTGCAAGCACTTAAGAGGATAATGCGGTGCTTAATTGGGATGATGACTAAGTTCTGTCTGCATATTTTGGACTTACTCTGATATATTTCTGCTTAGCTGCTGCTTGGCTGGCTCAGATGTCAAACCAAATGTGGGCTTTCAACATGGATTTCTCAGGGATGAGTCCTGCCAGACTAAACTTATTTCTTTTTTTGATAGACTAGTTTAGTAGATGCAGTGAATGTGGTGGAAATTTTAAGCCTTTGATAACGTTTTGGTGCAATGACCGAAAAGGCCCTTTCTTGGGTCACCACCCATCCAGGCTCAGATTGCAGGGCCTTCCAAAGACGTCGGGAGCATACTGGTAGGTTCGAATGAGGAGAACCTGAAGGTATGTTGGTCCCAGGGCTCTAAAAGTCAATCCCAGCACCTTCAGTTCAGCCCAGATGCAAGTGGGAGGCCAGTGCAGATGGGACTGGACTGGACTGATATGGACCGTACTACTCATGTTGCCCTTGGAATTGCAGCTCCTCTCCAGACTACAGAGATCGGCTCTCCTGGAGAAAAGGCTTCTTTTAAAGGGTGGGCTCTGCAGCATTGGATCCCACTGAGGTCCATATCCTCCCAAGACTCTATCCCCAAATGTCTAGAGTTTCCCAACCTGGATCTGGCTACCCTATCAACCCCCCCCCACACACACACACAGACACACTGATGGCCAGGGCGGGCCTGGCAACCTTACATTCCGGTCAACACCTTGGCCACAGCAAGTGTAGCTTCTGGACAGTTTTCAAGGGCTGCCCCACATACGATGCACTGTAGTAGTCCAATGTGTCCTTGGCTACCACTGGAGTTGCAAGACATCCTTGGCTATCACTACTATCCCTTTATCTAACAGGGGTCAGGGTCCAGCAGCACCCCCAAGCTATGAACCAGCTCGTTTAGGGGAATTTCCACACATCGGAATTTCCGATGGAGAATTTCCGCACATCGCTAAGAATAGCATTACGCCAGCTGAATGGTGTAGCGCTAAATATGATCGTGCCTCCTAACCTCTCGTCACCTTTTTCCTGTCTTGCGCTTCTCAGCCTCCACATTGCCTACTGGAAATGGCAGAAGAGAGCAACGCACTTTACACGCAACTCTCTTCCTCCTGTCAATCAATCCAAGCAGCCAATCCCCTTTCTCCATGTCCTGCAATGCCCGCTATTTTTTTTAAATTCATAGTTCTCCATTTAAACGGCTATGCATATAACTTTAAAAAATTAATCTCATTCCTGATTTTTGGGGAGGGGGGAACTTTAGAGAGCCATGCTTTGTGTTACAACTTGTTTTTTTTGGGGGGGGGGAAATTATTTTTGGCATCCCCTGCACGCTTGTTATCCCCTGCTACTAGTTATTCCAGGATGTTAGCCCTTTTTCAAAAGACATTCTAATCAGAGGGGGGCAGGTGTGAGGGCGGGATGAGGCAGGCACCTTTAGCACATTTGAGCCTTCATACCTTCCCTCTGCCGGTTGCCTGCTGGTTGCTCTCCTGTCGCTCCCGCTAAATAGGTTGGGGGATCCACTTTGTGTGATTCCCCAACTCACGCTTTAAAATGGAGGATGGAGCCGGCCAGTTACTGCCCAGACGCTGCATGTTGGCGACGTCCTATGGAGGGGCCGGAATATAATGACAACGAAAGGTAGGCATTTCACTACACTTAACGGGTGCGGAAAGGCCCAGAGCCCCATCCTGAACATACCCAATTTCCTGGGTCATCCGCTCTGTGAAGTACCCCACAGTGTGACCACACCTGGGATGGCCCGATTAACTGAGTTCTTACGCACCTGGGTTTCTTTTTTGAAGAAGTTTTAAGGAAGAAACTTTATGGGGCTCAATTTCTTCATCTGTAAAATGGGGTAAGAGCCGTCTCAGGGCCACGCTCAGGTCGGCCATTAACATTTACAAATGAAAAGGCTGTTCTGCCAGGCACCGAATCTGTTCTCTCTGCAGCTGCCCTTCATGCGGAAGCGCCAGCATGAAAGGCGCCGGGAGGTGTGGAAGTTTGTGGCCGATGACTTTGTTCAAAAACCCACCTCTGAAGAGAGGGAGAAATGGAAATTGGCAAGAGCCAACGTGGGGAGAGGGAACCGTCCTTTCAGTTTGACAAGGGACTGATTTGACTTTCATGAGAAGGCACTTAATGTTTTTTTTTTCCCCGTGTTGAAAAATCTCCCCCGTGCAAAGGCAAATGCTGTAAAATTAGATGTGGGGAATTATTTCATCTCGAAAGGCAAAAGGAGGTTGTTTGACACGTCGCCTGTGTAATGGCAGAATTCGCCTGCCTGTTCCAAAATCCCTGGAACATCCTTTGATATTTTTTGATGGCCCAATTGCCTTGGTAATATCTGAAGAAGCGCAGAGGGAAGAAGAAACGAGGAGACTGGATTGGGGTTGGGGTGCCTCAAAAATGTAGATTTTACTCCGAAAAAGATGGCACAGATAACCTGTCTGCAGCCATTCTTTGTTCCCCTTCCCGAGCATCATTTGATCCAGCTGTTCCCGGTGCACTTCCTGGCCCTGTGAGCACTTCTGCCTTTTTTGGGGGGCCCGGGGAGTTAGCCAAAACCAGTTCTTGGCCTACAGAGAACTCTGCCCCTTCCCTTTGTGGGGGGCAAGGAAGACCCTGAGAAATCTCCAAGAGATGGAGCAGCAGCCAGGATTCGAAGGCCAAGCTATATTCCAACGTACGTATTTGAAATAGTACCTTCTGAAAAAAAACAGGAGCCATGGTGGCTTACAAAATACGTGTGTGTGGGTGAAGTGCCACCATGTCCCTTACGACATCTGGAGAGTCTAGGAGTTGATTCCCTCCCCAATGTCCCCTTGTTTACAGCCTGGCTCAGGCCGTGGCTTCCCTGCTGGACTTCCGCACGGAAGCCTCAGTCTCTAGAGCAGGGGTAGTCAAACTGCGGCCCTCCAGATGTCCATGGACTACAATTCCCAGGAGCCCTTGCCAGCATTCGCCAGCGAATGCTGGCAAGGGCTCCTGGGAACTGTAGTCCATGGACATCTGGAGGGCCGCAGTTTGACTACCCCTGTCTAGATCCCCTTCCTTGGCTGGTGAATCATCCATGCATGACAGCTAGTGGAGCTCAGCGGCACAGATTCTAAAACTGGAATGATTCACTTATTTATCCAATGGCACGCATGTAAAGTAGCTGGGAGATCCCAAGACTGTCTGGCTGTCATGCAAGAGACTTTGGGCATTGGCCACGACCCTGGTGTGCCTTGGGGGTCGCCCAAGGGAGGGGGGGAGGAAGTCAGAGGGTGAAAGAAAGCAAAAAATGGCTTGAGGAAGGAAGGGAGAAAGAGGAGGAAGGAAAGAAAGAAAGGGATTGAGGACGTAAGGAAGGATATTATTATTTATCACATGGCGAGTATGTAATGTAGCCAAGAAATCCTGAAGAGAGCCTGGCAGCTGGGCAGGAGGCGTTTGGCGGTGGTTTGCCATTGCCCGCCCTGGTGCCATGGCCCTGCTATTCCTTGGGGGTCACCCTTCCAAGTGCTGTTTAGCTTCTGAGATCTGATGGGCTGGCCTGGCCTGGGAGATCCAGGTTGAAGAAGGAAGGCCGGAGGGAAGGTCAGAATTTGTGAGCTCTGACCAAACTGCTCTGTGAGAACAGCTTCTTACAGGACTGTGACTAGCCTAAGGTCACCCAGCTGGCTGCAAGTGGAGGAGGAACAGGGAATCAAACCCGGCTTGTCAGATTAGAGGCCGTGTCTCTTACGTTGTACACCAAGCAAGGGCATACCTGACTTTCAAGAAGAAAGAACAGCCAGCCTGAAGTCAAGCCAAGAAAGGAAAACCCAGGCCTGCCCTGACTTCATATAGGGATTATATTTATCGCTTCCTCCCTTGGAATCCAGGGACAGAGCAGGCGGTGGGCTCCACAAGGATGGGGAGGAGGAAATGGACTAGATCCCAAATCGAAACTGAGGACGTCATCTACAACTCTAAAATGCCGGGGGCGCAAGGGGGCTCTTCCTGTGCGGAAATCGTCCGGACTGACTGCCGCATTCGGAAGGGCTGCACGGGTAAATCCATTCGGTGATAGATCAAACCATTTCCATGTGCTGATGCGCCAGTTGTCAGCCGCCAGGGTCAGGAAAGGTTCTCGCCACAGAATTCCTCACACATCGGGGAACGCACTTCCAACGCACTTTAGAAGTCGACGCTCCTGTTTCTCACAGGAAAGTCCAGTGCATTATCCAACACGGGGGGGGGGGGATAAGGAGGGGCCCCTGGGGGATTTTGTCCTCCTTGAAGAAGAAGATTTGGGTGTCATACCCCACTCTTCACTCCCCGAAGGATTCTCAAAGCGCCTGACAATCGCCTTCCCTTCCTCTCCCCACAACGGACACCCTGTGAGGGAGGTGGGCTGAGAGAGCTCTGACAGAACTGCTCTTTGAGAACAGCACTGTCAGGGCCCAAGGCTACCCAGCTGGCTGCATGTGGAGGGGTGGGGAATCTAACCCAGCTCACCCGATTAGAGGCTGCCACTTTTAACCCTGACACCAAGCTGGCCCCCCTCCCCACCGCCATCTGGGAGAGTTTGGAGACAGAAAGAGGGTTATTTGCTGACTATGGAAGGGGGTGGGTTGGGGGTCGGGGGTCAGGGGTGGGTGGGAAGTGCTGTCAATTTGGATGCCAGCCTCTGGACAGGGCTCTGGGCCGTCTTTGCAGGTAACATGATGTGGCTGAGCCCACATGGCCCATCCAGGTCAAGGCAAGAGACCTTCAGAGGGGGTGTGCCGTGGCCTGCCTCTGCAGAGTGACCCTGGACTTCCTCGGGCGGGGGGGGGGGTCTCCCACCCAAGGACCCTGCTTAGCTCCCCATATCTAACAAGACCAGGCTAGGCTGGGCCACCCCCCTCCGGGGAGGGAACTTTCCCTAATTCTGTCTTCTGCTTCAGACTCCCCCCCCCCAATTCCTGAAGCTTCCCTTCCCCCACCCCCCAGAGCTGCCTATCAAGAGATTCTGACGGAGCTGCTGCAGGAAGGGGAGGGGGGGCGAGTCCCACACTTGGAGATGGGGCAGCCCATGGGAATGGTCATGGGGCCACTGGGCAACGGATCCTCCCTTCTGGGGGTTGTGCGGCATGTCTCTTTAAGTGAGGTCCCTCCCTCCCTTAACACACCCAGAATGCATTTAAGCAGCCTCCCTTTCTGCTTGTTTGGTCCCTCTTTCCCTCCAGCTCCAGGCTCTGCTGCTGCTGCTGCGTTCCTTTATTGAGCTTGCAAACAAACCTGCCTGTCTGGGGGAGACAGTCTCATCCTCAGCCTCATGTCTGGGTGGCCAGAGGCCTTACAGGGTAGAGGGTTCTGACCTGCCTGGTCCACCCGTCTTTCTGTCCTGCCATGCCTCTCAAGGGGACCTGAGGGTGGCAGGAGCCTGTGGCCCTGGAGCCCCAGCAAAGCCCGAAAGCAGGATGCTTGTTATGCCTCTCTCAGCCCTGCCTCAGGGCCCTGGATGCCCCTCCTCCCTCTCCTCTGCCCCCTCCCCATTTTGTCCACCTAGTTTTTGAAGTGGGGCCTCCAGAACTGCACACCCAGGACTCCGAGGGGGGTGGGGGGTCTGACGAATGCAGAGTACAGCCGAGGGACTAGGAGAGCTTGGGGTTGTGGTGTGAAGCCTCTGCTGACACAGCCAAGCCTGCACTTGCGGAGGGATCCACACAGTTGGGAAATTCTCACCACAGCTGAATGTGTTCCCTGCCTCTTCTGAGCAGAGCGGTGCCTTTGACGCTTCCTGCACTGGCTAGGGTGGGGAGGGAGCTTTTTCACTGGGAGCTGGGAATGATTCAGAGGGAAAAATTCCCTGCTCCAAATCTGCAGAGTCCAGACTTCTGGCAGAGTTGCTTTTGGGGGAGGCCATCCTTTCCCCCAGGGGACCTCAACTTTCCCCCTGCTCTTTGATCACTTTAGGAGAGAGTGAAAGGATGCCAAATTCAAACCTTTGCTGCTTCTGGAGCCCATAGTAGACTCAAGCTGCCTTCAAGGGCTGTCCCAACTAGAGTGCACTGCAGTAATCCATGCAGAGATGATCAGGGGATCAGATCCTTCTCCTGGGCTCAGCTTGTAAAACTCAGTCACGGCCTCGGTGGATGCTCACAGGCTGGATCGGCACAACTTTAAGCACCTTTCTTAAGCACTGAAACGTTTACCACAAGGAGTGAGCCACAGGGGCCAGGGTGGCTTTCTTCTTCTCCAGGGAAATGCCCCTGGGCTGCCCCCCGCACCCCCACAGGGGCATCTCTCACCCCAAGCGCAACAGCAAAGGAGCTGGAGAGAGACAGGGGTGAGCCGGGAGTTTTCTCTTAAAGAAAATGAGGCTTACTTCTGAGTAAGTAGTCAGCACAAGGGAAGAAGTGCCGACGGTGTGCAAAACAGAGGCTGCACTGAAGGCAGAAATAGAACCAGCTGAGCAGAGAAAGGGAGAGAAGGGGGGGGGGGAGAGAGAAGCCCTTTTAAACTGTCTAGTTTGTTGGCGATGGCTTTACCTGGCCCTAAATGGATCATTACCTGCTCAGCATCTCTGGCTAAACGAATAAGCCATTCTGCAGAAACAGGAGGCTCCCCCCCCCCCGCCCCTTGGGAAGGGAAGAGCAAAGAGAGGGGAGAACCTTGGTAGATCCAGCCGCCAAGCCACAGCCGAGGCCGGCCAGCGGGCCCTTCCCAGGCAGAAGAGAGCCCCACCCCAGGCCCTCCCTTGGCGGAGAAGTCTTAGGAGGCACTATTGGATCCTGCCCTATCGCGCTCTCCCTGGAACCAGTGCATTATGGCCATTAATGGATTTTTGAGGCCTGATTGATTTTTCATTAATTTGGTAAAAATCTTTTCCCTCTCCTCTATAATTCTGCCTTAAAACGCTCCCCACGACAGCTCGATAAGTCACTGGGCTCATAATGCAGGATGGTCCGTAAATCTCAAGCAGGGCTTTGGGGTGGGGTGGGACGGGGCAGGGGGGGGCAGGGTATCAAGGTTTGGGAAATGGGGGGGGGGAGGAATCTCTTTGTGCCGCACGCCAGTCATCCCTTGCCATCCATCACGTCTGAGAGGCCTTGCCTGAATGATTCACGGGCGGGTGGGGAAGAGGCTGGGGGGGGGGGACTTAAGAGCTACACATTCAGGCCTGGGGCTGCCAATCTCCTGGTGGGGCCTGGAGATTTCCTGGAATGACAACTCCTCTCCCGACTACAGAGATCAGGACCCCTGGAGAAGGTGGCTGAACTGGAGGGGGGCGTGTATATTCCACTCAGGTCCCCCCTAGACTCGAGCCCCAGCCTTCAGGAATTTGGAGAGACCGTGGTAGGGATGCCAGCCTCCAGGTGGGACCTGGAATGACAGCTCCTCTCCAGACTAAAGAGATCAGTTCCCCTGGAAAACGTGGCGGTTTTGGCGAGTGGCCTCTGTGGCACCAGACCCCCCTGAGTTAGCTGCCTGGCGCTTAATGGTTGGCAGTGCCGTTTGGAATTAACGGGGTCCAACTGGGACTGAGAGAAATGCAAAACATTTTGGGGGGGGGGCTGGCTGTGGATGCCAGACTCGAAGGGGGGGGGCGGCTTTTATTTGGAGTGAGTTGGTGATGGAGCTGAAGAGTAGCGATATTTCCCCCCGGCCCAAAATGGTTGTCGGTATGCAACATAAGACGTGAGTTATTGATTTATGCTCTCCCCCCCATAGCATAAATTAATATCAGGTCGCTCTGACCTTGGTGGCCCAGGCTAGATTTTGGAAGCTAAGCAGGGTCAGCCCACCTTTAACATTTGGATGGGAGTCTAGGGTTGCTGGACTCCCATTGAGGGCAAAAGAAGAAGGGGACGACAGAGAATGAGGCGGCTGGATGGAGTCACTGAAGCAGTCGGTGCAAACTTAAATGGACTCCGGGGAATGGTAGAGGACCGGAAGGCCTGGAGGATCATGGTCCATGGGGTCGCGATGGGTCGGACACGACTTCGCACCTAACAACAACAAACAGGGTTGCTATGCAGAGGCAGAGCAGAGGCAGAATGCCTCTGTTGGTCTCTTGCCTAGACCTCAGTGGAGTTTGATTCCCCGCTCCTCCTCCACATGCAGCCAGCTGGGTGACCTTGGGCCAATCTCAGTTCTCTGAGAGCTGTTCTCTCAGAGGAGTTCCATCAGAGCTCTCTCAGCCTCACCTACCTCACAGGGTGTCCGTTGTGGGGAAAGGAAGGGAAAGGTGTTTGTAAAGTGTTTTGAGACTCATCTGGGCAGTGTGTGTAAATCCCAACTTTTCTTCTTCTAGCCTACCTCACATGGTTGTCGTAAGCAAAAAAAGTGAAGTAAGCCATTTTGGTTCACCTTTGGAGCAAGCCAGGGTATAAATGTAAATAAATACAAAATAATAAATCCTGAAGGTAGTGTGACCGAGGCCTGATCCTGCCCCTCCTTTGCAGTGCAGGAGCTGTGCTGAATAGTTCTGGGAACAGGACTTGGTGTCTGTGAGGATTCCTTAGAAGGAGGATCAATCATTTTGGCCCATCTTGTCGGCATCCTTCCCCTAAACGATCGGACAAGCATTTTTATAAGCCTCGTGTGTGTCGCTCGGCCGTCTGTCGGTATGATGAAGCTGCCTCGGATTTAACTCATTTCTCTGGACGGGGGCCAGGCCCTTCCGCCAGCCCGTTCGGGGGCTGGATCCTGGAGTGCTCTAGCCTCTTGCCTCAGACTACTTCGGTTTCTGAAACAATCCTTCCAGCAGACGGTTGGTCTCTTGGCTGCCGCTGAGCACAAAACACATCTTGAAATTTCAGCGTGGATCTGACTGAAATGCTTTCCCCATGCGTGCCATGGCAAGGGGCAGGTTTTTCGGGGAAGGGTTCCCCCCACAAAGTGAGGTCAGAGATGGCACGCCCTGCTGCTGTTAAGGTCTATTCTCCTCCATCCTTAGTTCTGTTGCAATAAGCCGGAGGCAAGGGTGAGAGAAAGCCCATTTCGGCTCTCAGTTTGTCAGGCTGCAGCCCTGCGCCGACTTCCAAGTTTTCAGAACACTGCATGCACGCAACCAGGTGCAGGGATGTGTTAGTTGCCGTGCATCCCAGCAGCTGTGTGTCTGGTGGAGCATCTTCCACAAGCCCTTCAGGCCAGACCAAAAATGTATTTCTTTTACTGGCATGGGAGATGGTGTTGGTGACTGACTCAAGTCCTCTCAAAATGGGCTGAGATTAATTTTTGGAGGAGATTTCCTCCAATGGCCACAATGGCTAAATGGGACCTCCATGTTCAGAGGTAGTGTACCTTTGAATTCCAGCTGCCGGAAGACAAAGCTGGGGAAGGCTTTGGACCTGGGTACCCTCCTTGTTGGCCTTTTGGGGCATCTGGTTGGCTTGCTGGATCCTAGGGGGACAAAGCCATGGCTCCGTGGTATAGCCTCCTGGCAGACAGTGGATCAGTCCCTGGCATCTCCTGTGGAGAGGATCTGGACGCAGGAGGTAGCAGAGACCTCCCCCTGAGACCCCAGGGAGTGGCCACCAGTCTCCATAGACACTGCTGAACCTCAAGCGCCAGTGGTCCCCACCTCCTGAGGCAGCCCCTTCCACTGCTCAACAATCCCCCCCCCCCATATCTAGCTGGTACAGTTCTACACACAGTTTAAAGCCATTCCTGCAGGTTCCCTCCTCTGCTGCCAGCAGGAACCTTTCCCTGCCCTCCTCCAAGGGACAGCCTTTCAGATCCTGCCCCCCCCCTCAGCCCCTCCTCCTCCTCTTTGCTCTCCTCCGCCCCTCCCCATTCTGCCCACAGCCCCCTCCTCCATCTCAGGCAGGACAGCTCTGGGTCCCTTTTGGCCAGGGAGAGACCTGCTGCTTCCGGTGTGTCAGGCTGCCTGCTTGGCCAACGGTTGGAGGCTTCCCTGAGATTCTGGCACCAAGGAAAAGCTGAGCAAGGGTCCCAAAGGGCTGTTCTATTTCTGTCCAGCCAAAGCTCAGGGCAGTCCATGGGTGGCCCCGATCCTGCCTTTAGGCCTATGGGTTTCTCTCCGCCCTGCTCTGTAAAAGGAGGACCAAGCTGGTTTTTCTTTAAAATTCCACGCAGTTCTGGCCCTCTGGGCCACGGGCGGCTCTTGAACTTCGCCGTCGCTCAGAAAGGGAGGAAAATGATGGACTCGACAAAAATCTTTTTTTTTTGGGGGGGAGCACTAGGCGGTCAAGAGAGAGCAAGAGGGAGGGGGGGGAGGGAGAGTGCATTGGCAAAGGATAAACCTGACGAAAGGTAAAAAGTGATTGATTTCCAGAGTCCACTGTTTAGGAATTTGTTTTCCTAATGGACCCTAAAGTCTCCTCATCTGTTTTTTGTCCAACTCAGCAAGGGTGGGGTCTGGGGAGGACAAAGTGAAGTGCAAGAGCGGGGGGGGGGGGCGGAGGAGAGTGTTTGGCAAAATGTCCCTTTCAGAGACGGCATCTGGGAAGGGGCGGGGGGGGGGGCGGGGGGGGGGAGATCCGCCTGCACCATAAATACTAATGCATTAGAGCTGGTCTTTCACACCCGGCCGCCTCCAGCGAGGTCTCCATTTGCCGGCATGATAATCTATTTGAATATCAATGCGGGGCTGATGTCAAACTGCTTCTCTTGGCGTTTCAGATAACGGGGCAGCTGCGCAAGGGCCCCGCCGGCTGCACACCGTGTCGGAGGAGGAATCCGGAGGCTCGTGGTGGTCCCAGACCCCCCCTCTTCCCAAGAGCTTCCCGGAACAGGTGCCCCGCTCGCCCCCCCCCCCCGCGCTCCTCCGCGCAAAAGCGTCTCCAAAAATCCATCTTTTCTCTGTCGTTGGGGGGGGGGGGGGGAGGTTGCGGCCATCCTGCCAGTGCTGGGAGTCTGAAGAAGGTGGGCCTTGAAGAGGGCGTGGCACGAGGCAGCAGAGGTCCAACCCAGCGCCCGTGGGCACCTCTTGCATGCTGACACCTCTCCCAGTAGGTTTTTAGGAACTGGAGAGGGCCAGGTGGGGCTTTGTCCCCCCAGACTCACCTCTGCCGGAGAGACTCTCTTCTAAAGCTGCCTTTTCTCTCTGTGGCCCGGGGATCAGTCACAATTCTGGGAGATCTCCATAGCAGATTCCTTGGACTTTCTGCTGTGCGTGCAGAAAGACGGCCGTTCAATCCCTGGCCCCTCCAGCTACAGGTGGGCAGGGTTCTTCTGGACCCCAGCCCTGGAGGCGGCCGTGGCTCAGTGGGAGAGCCTCTGCTTGGCATACAGAAGGTCCCAGGTTCAATCCCTGGCATCTCCCCTTAAACGTAGGAGACGTGAAGGAGCTCTGCCCGAGGCCTTGGACAGCTGCTGTCTGTCTGAGAAGACAATTCTGCCTCTGATGGACCAAGAGTCCGATTCAGGGGATGGCAGCTTCCGTCTGGCTTGTGAGCTGGCAAGAATGGCTCCCTCTTTCATGAGCAGAAGGAGGACATGGGCAAAGAGACACTTGCGCTGTGACCAGACTGGTTATGTGACACCGTTTTGTGTAACCCCTTTCAACCTTTTGACCACGGAGCAATCCCCGAAATATTCTTCAGGCTTCAAGTCACCCTGGAAGCGACATCAGCCGGCCACACCTCCTGGCCATGCCCCTAGAAGTCGCATGTTCACAGTGTGCATGGCATCATCATCATCATCACTAATAAATAAAATGCTTGTTAAATAAGAAGTTAGTTTCATTTTTGAGTGTGCAGTACGTTGCCTGAGCAAAACAAGGAAGCATTCATCTCAGCTGTCATAAAGCCCACCGTGCAAAGCAGCAGTTCTCCTCAGGGGAAGTTATCTGTGTGATCTGGAGATTACTTGTAACTTTGGGAGATCCCTAGGCACCACCAGGAGGTTGGCAATCGAAGCAAGACTTGAAAATAAATTTCCCAGGCCTGGAAATGGCTGTGAGGGGGAAACCTGGGAGGACAGGGATCCTTCTGCAGGCTGTGCACAGTCCTTGCACTGGATCCAGGTGTAGTAGCTCTTGACTAGGGATGCCAACCTCCAGGTGGGGGCCGAGGATCCCCTGGAGTTACAGCTCATCTCCAGACTACAGAGCTCAGTCCCCTTGGAGAGAACGGCTGCTTTGGAGGGGGGTCTCTGTGGCCTTGGTCCCCTTTGCTCTCAACGGCCTTCCTCCAGCCATTTCCTGCTGGCGGGGCTCTGAGAATAAATTCTGAGAGGGGGAAATGGGAGGAGCCAATGGGGGAGTGCAGCAGATTAAGTTCTTCTGTCCCCTTCCAGTTTCTCCTGCAGGACAGAGAATTAATGTGTTTGCGTGAGCATGGGAGTGGTAAAGCTTGGCTGACTTGCTTGAGCTACCTACAGCAATTCCATCTGGCAAGTACGTCTCACCTGTGCACCCTCCTCTCTGCAGCTCCTGGGGCACAGTGGTGTGGTTTGCAGAGTACCTGGTGTGTGTATGGGGGGGGCGGGGAGGGAGAAGACCCCCTTCTCCTGCCTCTGAGGCAGAAACCCCTGGGGTCCTTTCATGCCAGTCATTCTGAGCTGGGGCCGGAAACATCAAGCTCCAAGCGGGCAGCCGCTCCCTGTGGGCCTGGACCAGGAAGAAGCGCTTCCTCCCGCCCGCCTCATCCATCAAGCCGGGGGCTGTAATTGTCCTCCCCCCTCCCCAGCCTAGAGCGAAAACAGTGATAAATAAACTTGGGTGGAAGAACCTGCCACGGTCCGCCCTCTTTGACACTTGATTTATCTGTTATGTTTGCTTTACACTGAGATCCTCTCCCGGCCTCCTGGGCTGCTCTCCTTCCCTGGCCCAGCTCAGCCGTGGAGCTGACCGCTGACCGACAGGCGCTCTCCTTTCTCTCCTCCGGCTGCCCGTCCACGTGTGATTTCTCCAGACTGGAGTTTTCACAACCCCTGCTGTGTGTGCCAGACGCTCTCTTCATTCTGCAGGGCCGGCCTCTGATGTCTCAGCACAGAGGAAGGCACTTTTCACATGCTTAGTGGCCTGCTGCTTCCGACAGGAGCTCCCATATTCCAGAACGGAGCTGGCCCTGCAGACATGGTCCCGGGGCTGATCCCTCCTGAGGTCTGAATCAGATCCAGTGCCCACTCCATCCATCTGACTCTTCCTCCCACCAGGCTTGCCAGCCTCCAGGCAGGACCTGGAGATCTCCTGGAACTGCAACTCATCTCCAGTCTAAAGACGTTAGTTCCCTGTGAGAAAACGGATGCTTTTGGACGGTGGATGCCATGGCATGAGGCCCCACTGAGGAGTCCCCCTGGGCTCCAGCCCCAAATCTTCAGCAATTTCTCAACCCAGAATACAGTTCCAGAACGGCAACTGGTCCAGAACGAGGCAGCCTGGCTCCTCACCACACCCGTCATGCCTTGTGGGAGCTGCCCCCGGACTCGGTCTTCTGCTTCGCACCAAAACAGCAGTCCATCTGAATCTTTTAGCAAATCGTCACAATTCAAGGAGCGACCCAGGTTCTACCAAGATGTTGGCCACCCAGCGTATCTTCTCCTTCTAAAGCAGGGGTAGTCAAACTGCGGCCCTCCAGATGTCCATGGACTACAATTCCCATGAGCCCCTGCCAGAGTTTGCTGGCAGGGGCTCATGGGAATTGTAGTCCATGGACATCTGGAGGGCCGCAGTTTGACTACCTCTGTTCTAAAGGAATACAGGGATAAGTATGCACCAAAAAGGCACCAATGTTTGCCTTGTATTTTTCCACATTCTTCCTTATTTCTTTGTTAACTACATTTCCATACTGTCCTTCCTCGAGGGCTCAGGGCGGTTTAGGACATATGCAGTAGAATTCGCAGCCTCAGTCATAAAAGAATTCACTTCCAATTGTTGATAAGTTCTAAATTCTAGCCCACGGTTTCCGGCTGAGTTTGTTGCAGCTGAGGAGCGTATCGCCTTTCTCAAAGGTGGGGGAGAATCAAGTGCTGAGCAAGATGTTTCTGTGGCAGCGAGATGTCATTGCGCTTGGCTGTCAGTATACGTCCACATGCAGGTGGGGAAGCCAGGGACTTTGACGTCCTGTGGGCCTCAGCCTAAGGCCTGGCGGAACAACTCCATTTTGCAGGCTCGGCGGAACTGTTTTAGGTCCCGCAAGGCCCTGACCTCGCTCGGGGGAGTGTTCCACCATGCTGGAGCCCTACAGAGGGACTACCACGCATTTGCTTGCTGCCTCTGGCTTGAAAGCCGCTGTAGGATTAATCTGGAAAGCGGAAGCTGTTATCCCTTGGAAGTCATCCCTGGCTGGTGTCCAGCTGTGCCCTGGACGTGGCAAGAGAGCCCGGGATTCATTTGTCTGAGCCTCCGTGACTCATTATTATCAATAATTGCATATTAATAATACGGGCAGGCTGCATTTAGCAAGCAGAATCATTTAAACATGGGGATGGGAGATGCCAGTTGTCGAGTCCAATGCAACTTCCTGGTCCCTGGCCCAGACCATCGAACTCCCACAGAGAGGAGGCAGCCTGCAGGCAGAACAGACAGGCTTCCTGTTGCAACATAAGCCCTTAAGAGCCCCCTCCCACCCTGGGGGGTAGTTCTTCCAAGGAACACGAGGGGGACAATGGCACGGAGGCAGGCAACGGCAAAACCACCTGGCTGCCGGACAATCCTTGGATCACCTGCTCCACGTTCCAAATATTTATTTATGCTTTGATTTCTAAACTGCCAAGAGAGCTCTGTGGCCCGTGAGTGTGTTGCTTCCCTTGCTTGTTGGCACAGGAGTTGGCTGCGTCTCAGGGGAGTCTTTGTGCCAGCCTCTGCCCTTTATTTGTTTATCTTTCGATTTCTAGAACGCCACTCTCGACAAAAGCCGTCTCGTGGAGGTTTACAAAATATAAAACCAATAAAATTACAATATAAAACCCATAAAAACTCTAAACAATACAACAAACTAACGAACGAACGAACGAACTAAATAGATAAATAAATAAATAAATAAATAAATAAATAAATAAATAAATAAATAAATAAATAAATAAATGGCAGCATATTAAATTCCTGAACCCTCCTAAAATCCAGCCCTGCCGTTCCAGCCGTGGGGCCTATTCAGATGACCCTAGGCGAAGTTAACCCGGGGGTCTGGGTCATTGTGGGATCCACAGTTTAGTAACTCCAGGCTTTGCCCTGGCCGCAACCAAACGCCTGGTGGAGGAGCTCGTCTTGCAGGGCCTGCGGAACCGAGAGAGCTCGGTCAGGGCCCTCAGCTCTTCCGGGAGATCGTTCCACCAGGGCCTGCTCAAGGCCAGGCGACCTCCAGGAATTCCCCAGGGCTCCTGCGATAGGGCTGTCCTGCCAGGCCCATGGCTGAGGCCAAGGAACATCTAAACGCTTGGCCTCTCTGTCCATTTTGGGCTGTATCAACAGGGGCATCACATCAAAATCACAAGATGTCATAGTCCCATTGTATACGGCACTGGTCAGACCACACCTGGAGTACTGTGTGCAGTTCTGGAGGCCTCACTTCAAGAAGGACGTCGATAAAATTGAAAGGGTACAGAGGAGAGCGACGAAGATGATCTGGGGCCAAGGGACCAAGCCCTATGAAGATAGGTTGAGGGACTTGGGAATGTTCAGCCTGGAGAAAAGGAGGTTGAGAGGGGACATGATAGCCCTCTTTAAGTATTTGAAAGGTTGTCACTTGGAGGAGGGCAGGATGCTGTTCCAATTGGCTGCAGAGGAGAGAACACGCAGTAATGGGTTTAAACTTCAAGTACAACGATATAGGCTAGATATCAGGAAAAAGTTTTTCACAGTCAGAGTAGTTCAGCAGTGGAATAGGCTGCCTAAGGAGGTGGTGAGCTCCCCCTCACTGGCAGTCTTCAAGCAAAGGTTGGATACACACTTTTCTTGGATGCTTTAGGATGCTTAGGGCTGATCCTGCGTTGAGCAGGGGGTTGGACTAGATGGCCTCTATGGCCCCTTCCAACTCTATGATTCTATTCTGACTGGCAGCAGCGACGTTGCCCACGAAGGGAAGAGCTTGAATCAGGGAAAGGACCAGGCTCCTGAGAGACAGCGGCTCTGTTGACCTCAATAATCCTCCTACCGCAAGTGGTGTGCTGAGCAGGGCAGGGCGGTGGGAGCGCATCCTGGCTGGGGGGGGGGGAGGGGGGAGTGATGCAATGTGCGGAGGAGCACTGGGGGGGCCTCTAATGGTCACTGTGGGGGAAGCAAAGGTAAGGGCTTTTTGCTCCCCTTCCTTGAAGGGAACATTATCTAAAAGGAGCATCTCTCTGAAATGCTGAAATGCGCGTGCATAATGACACAAGTGCAGGAGCTGCGCATTAAAAATTCATGCCAAGGAAGATTAAAACTTTTCCCCCCAGTCCTGTCAGGGCACCAAGCAAATGTAAACAAATGAACTCTTCGGGGGGGGGGCGGGGGGGGTGAGAGACCCGCATTGCGGTCTCTGCTGTCGCGGGGACCATGCGCGAGCTCACCAATGTTGTGCTGGAAAGTGCACCCAAGGGTCCGCCAAGTTGGGTGCCGTAGTCCAGCCTGTAGACGTCGAGGTGGGCTTGGGGAGGGTGGACTGCTAGGCTTGTGCGCTCCGGCCGCTTCGGTGGCCGTTCAAGACCAAGGTGGCCTGCAGGGCTGGAGGCCTCGAGTGCGCTGAGCACACAGCCCTACGAGAGTGCTTGTAAGCTGCAGGAAGCTGGTCTGCCCAGGCCAGGATTGCCCACTCTGACTGGCAGGTCTCAGGCAGAGGTGGAGTTGCCAGGCTCCGGATGCGGCACCTCTGAGCCCCAGCCCCTGTGTGAGCCGCCCCTGGACCCTGTGCCAGAAGGACAATGGCTGCCTCTTGCCTGCAGCGGCACAGCTCTGGTTCCCAAAGGGCAGGCTGAGCCCCGGCTTCTCCTCGACCCAAAGAGCCCCAACCGGATCCTGCACAGACGTTTAGAGCGGAGTCCCGGTCCTTTGAGGGGCTTCCGACAGGGTCTCACCTGAGAGGATTTGGATAAGCCAGCCCTCATCAGCTGAGCCCTTTCAACGTTTGCAGCGGGTGGGTGGAGGTGCATGGGGGGGGGGGGGAGTGATGGATCAATTGTGCACATCGGCTGGGTGACATTACTCTGGCCGGGCAGGAGCAGGAAACAGCATCTTCCTTTGCATTGGAGAAGCTTCTGCTTGGTGCTGCATCGGGGCTGGAAGAATTCCCGGCCCCCCTTTTCTGCCTACCTCCCGGTCCCCCCTACATGCCTTCCTTCCTTTCCCTTCCCTCACTGACATGCCCCTGCTCTGCCCGTGTGCCCTTCCACTTGATCTGAGAGCAGCGGCCTCTAATCTGGAGAACCAGGTTCAATTCCTCACTCGTCCTCCACATGCAGCCAGCTGGGCGACCTTGGCCTAGTCACAGTTCTCTCAGAGCTCTCTCTGCCCCACCTCCTTGCCATGGTGTCCGTTGTGGGGGGAGGACGGGAAAGGAGATTGTACGCTGCTTTGGGACCCCTTTTGGTAGTGAAAAGCAGGGTACAGAACCCCAACTGCTTCTCCTCCTCCTCCTCCTCCGCTGGCTGTTTGGGAGCTCTGCCCCTGGCACGGGTGTGTGTGTGTTGCTGGGAGCAACAAAGTGTGCCTGTCCAAGGGGCAACAGAAATGCACAGTGATGAGTAGGCAGAGTTTGGGGAAGAATCCTGGAGAGTAGGGAATTAAGAGCTGAAAGGGGAAGCAGATCTGTTTGGCTACGCCCAGTAATTCTGTTAGTCAAGTTAAACACATTAAATGTGGACAAAAATGTGCAAAAGATATACAAAACCCGCATATAGTCTGGGCCAAACATCATGATTTTGTGGTTGTCATCACTGTACAATTTGATTCTTAATGGAGGCTATCACCAGGTTGAGTAGCTGGGGTTGTACTTACTTTGTAACACAAGTATATTGTTGTGTATCTGTCAAAATTTAATGTTTTTAACAGAATTATTGGGCCTAGCCCCTCCGACCTTCTTCACCTTTTCGTTCTTAATCCAGTCCAATTTGGGTTAAATCCCTGCCCCCCTTTTTTCCCTTTTCATGCTTTGGGGAGGCCAGGTGGGGAACTTGGTGGGCAGATCCACATCATCCCATTGCTGATTCTAAATGACCGAATGATGGCGTGTCTTTAAAACCCCCAAACGGGCATCTGGGATTAATTTCTCCCAAGGAGTCCTGGAGAAAAATGTGGCTCAGGAGTCCCCGTTCCCAACCCCAGCTCACCTCTGTGACTTCTGCTCCAGCGATCTGACCTCCGCGGATGGATTGCTAACAAGGAAGTGCCGTTTCTCTGTGCTCCTCTCCTCCTCTCTGGTTACATCAAAGTGCCAGGCGGGCGTAGCAGAGGCAGAGGGAAGGCGCCTTCCGGCTGGTGACCTTCCAGCAGGTGCTCCGGGGAGGGGGGGGATCCTCTTGGATCCTGTAACGCTGCCTGCATGAGAACCTGGGAGGGAAAGGGTCAAGAGAATTCTCTCACTCGGGCAGTTGGCCCAAACCCAAGGAGAGTTGGAGTCGCTAAAGACCAACCAAGTTTCATTCAGGGCAAAAGATTTTGGGTGCATGCACACCTCGCCTTGCTATCTGGTAAAAAGCTTCTACCCAGAATGAAACTTGCTAGTTGGTCTTAAAAATTCCCAGGATTCAGACTTTGTTCTGTTGCCTCAGACCACCTGAGTCTATCGGTTTGCTGTTGAGCCTCTTTGGGCCTTTTGTGCTTTCTGTTCAGTCTTATATAGGGCCTCTCTTCCTCAGCTTCTTACCTGGGTTACCTGGGTTAAGTCAATCCATCTGCAGTAAGTTAAATGTACCTACACGAATATGATATGCTTCTGTTTTTGCATGTAAAATTTCTTCCTCTTGTTACCACTGGAGTCAGGCCATCTTTGTCTTTTGTTTCCCCCTTCAACGGGAAATGTGAAGAACTGGGGATACTGTGTAAAGCGTCTGTGATTTGAGGGCAAATGGTCAGGTGGTGACGTCTTCCTTCCCTTCATTTGTTCTGATGTGCTTCAACCATCTCCCCCCCCCCCCACCCCATGAAACCAGCTCCCTGCAAAGACCAGGATGGCCTTTGCCATGCTTTCTCCTTCTTTTTATTTTGTAACATCTGGCCTAATGAAGAGCTTGGGGAGCTGAAAGTTAGCACATGGTTGTGGATCATTGGGTTGGTTCTAGCAAAGCTGCTACAGGAATGGAGTCTTTGGCTTTTTGGATGCCCCCCACTCAAAATACGCCAGGTGGCTGCCTCCCCTTTTGTGTTCTGGCATATCGAAATCACAGACAAACACTGCCAAGTTTGCAACAGCTGAAATCCACACAAAAGCCCTCTACCCAACTCTCTGCTTTCAACATAACAGCAACTGTTGAGCGATGAGCCTTGAATCCACGGCAGAACCTCTGCTTAGCCTGCAGAAGGTTCCCGGTTCAATCCCCAGCTTCTCCAGTTCAAAGGACCGAGCAGGAGATGATGAAGAAGAGTTGGCTTTTATATGCTGGAGTCTTACAATTGCCTTCCCTTTCCTGTGGAACACTTTTGCCTGAGACCCTGGAGAGCAGCTGCCAGCCTGAGTAGACCAACACTGACTTTGATGGACTGACAGTCTGATCCCATATTAGGCAGCACCATGTCCGTACACTCTCCTCTATGGCTCAGAGCTTTTGATGTGCCCGTCAAGGAGAAAGTCCCAGGTTCAATCCCCGGCTTCTCCAGTGGAAAGGACCAGACAGTGGTGGCCTGAAAGACCCTCCTCCTGAGACCCTGGAGAGCCGCTGCCAGTCTGAGTAAACCTTGATGGACCCAGGGTCTGATTTGGTATGAAGCCCCTTCAAGTGAGTCTTCTGAAGGGACAGGGACATGGTTAATGTTCTGCCAGCTGAGTTTTGTCCAGAGGGCCAAAGGAGACCTCACTGGGAACACTCTGTGCACTTCTGGTCAGTGGATCTGGGACTTTTCAGGTTAGAAGAGAGACAACTAAGGGGGGATATGAGAATCATATGAGGACCTAAATGAGTTGTGAGTGTCCTGCACAGTGCAGGGGGTTGGACTAGATGACCCAGGAGGTCCCTTCCAACTCTGTGATTCTATGATTCCAACCCTCTCGCTCACCCACTGTCCCCTGCCACCCCCCTGAACCTTCACAGAATCAGCCTCTCCATCAGATGGCTCTCCAGCCTCTGTTTAAAGAGAGAGAGAGAGAGAGGTATAAAATCAGGCAGTGGGGAGAGTGGACAAAGAGAACATTTTCTCCCTCCCTCAAAGTACTCAAACAATGAAACTGATGGGCAGACAAAAGGAGACACTCCTCTACACAGAGGGGGAGATTTAAATTTGGAATTGGCTGCCAGAGGATGTAGTGATGGCCACAGGAATAAACAGCTTTGAAAGGGGGAAAGGATAGATTCATGGGGGATAGGTCTATCCACGGCTGCTAGACAGGATGACTGAGCGGAACCTCCACAATCAGAGGTACTAAACCTCTGAATCCCAGGGCCAGGAGAAGGCCTTGACGTTGTTGTCCTGTTGTTGACCCGCCAGAGGACTGGTTGGCCACTGTGTGAGATGGGAGGCTCACTGGTCTGGCCCAGCAGGGCTCTTTTTACTTTGCATATTCTTAATCCTAGAATCCTAGAGTGGGAAGGGGCCACACAGGCCATCAATGCAGGATCCACCTAAAGCATTCAGGATCAGGTTCTGTCCAGGACCTGCTTAAAGACTGCCAGGGAGGGGGAGCTCCCCACCTCCTTAGGCCGCCCATTCGCCTGCTGAACTAGATTCATGGAATCCCAGAGTGGGAAGGGGCCATGCAGGCCATCTAGTCCCACCCCCTGCTCAGTGCAGGATCAGCCTCAAGCATCCAGGAGAAGGATCTGTCCAGCCGCTGCTTGAAGATGGCCAGTGAAGGGGAGCTCCCCACCTCCTTAGGCAGCCCCTTCCAAGAAACCTAGAGTGGGAAGGGGCCATAAGGCCATCTAGTCCCACCCCCTGCTCAGTGCAGGATCAGCCTCCAGCATCCAGGAGAAGGATCTGTCCAGCCACTGCTTGAAGACCCCCAGCGAGGGGGAGCTCCCACCTCCTCAGGCAGGCCACTCTACTCCTGACCTACTCTGTGAAAAACGTTTCCTGATATCTAGCTGGTACCCTTCGACATGTAGTTTAAGGCCATTCCTGTGGGTCCTGTCCTCTGCTGCCAGCAGGAGCCTTTTAATGTCCTCCTTTGGCCTTTCCACAAGAGTCTCTCTGCACCAAGGTCATCCTTCTGGGGGTGGGGAGGGGGCGCCCAGAATTGTTTCCAGCCTCAGTTGGGGAGATCTGTCCTGCTGGCAGCTGAAGCCAGGCACTCCCCCTGAGCAGACGGCAGGCCTGGAGCCTGTGGGAACTTGCATCCTGATCCTGGGAAGTTTGATGCTGGTACAGACTCAACTGGCAGGAGTCCCCTTGGGGGGATTCCTGATATGGAGGCACCCCACAGGGGAGGGGTCTGGGGAGGCTAGTCTGGGAAATGTGGCGGCATTTCTCAACCCCCCCCCCCCCGGGTGGGAGACTTCCATCATTCATCTGAGACTGCTGGGTTGACAATTCCAAAAAGTGTACTTGGAAAAACCACCCCCCACGCCAACCCCCCTCCCCCTGCACAGCCACCGCCGACATTAAGGGCGTTAATAATTCAAGGGGCTCTTAACTACAGCCAGCAATTTAAGTTATTGGATTGTTTAAATTACTGAGCTGGTTAAAATATATGTTGAAATAAGTTTAAAAATATGAGTGATAGTTGAGGCTCTGACAGCCTGCTTCGTCTTAGGCACTCTCATTCCTCCAGGCGGGGACGGGCGGAGGCAGGAGCTCTCCTTGCCTGGGCCGGGGGGGGGGGGGCTTCACATCAGCAGGCCTTTCAGGGGGTGGGACTCGATGGCCTGGATGGCCCCTTCCCTTTGGCTGAGGCCATGGCAGCTTGGCCAAGAGGGCCAGTGTGGTGCAGTGGCTTCTCATCTGGAGGGCCAGGATTGCTTCCCCGCTCCTCCATGTGCAGCCAGCTGGGTGACCTTGGGCTAGTCACAGTCCTGTTAGAGCTGTTCCTTCAGAGCTCTCTCAGCCCCACCTGCCTCACAGGGTGTCTGTTGTGCGGAGAGGAACGGAAGGCAGATTCCTTTGGGCGTGAAAAGCAGGGTATAAAAAGGGGCGGTATATAAATCAAATTAAGAACAAAACCTCTCTTCTTCTTCTTCTTCTTCTTCTTCTTCTTCTTCTTCTTCTTCTTCTTCTTCTTCTTCTTCTTCTTCTCCTTCTCCTTCTTCTTCTTCTCCTTCTCCTTTCTTCTTCTTCTTCTTCTTCTTCTTCTTCTTCTTCTTCTTCTTCTTCTTCTTCTTCTTCTTCTTCTTCTTCTTCTCCTTCTTCTCCTTCTCCTTTCTTCTTCTTCTTCTTCTTCTTCTTCTTCTTCTTCTTCTTCTTCTTCTTCTTCTTCTTCTTCTTCTTCTCCTTCTTCACCACACCATGGGGGTCTCCTGCCTCTCCTCCCCAGGTCCCCCCTCCCTTTCTTCTGGGCTGGGCATGTTTTAAATTTAGATTATGAATATTTTTATGAGGTTGTAAACTGCCCTGAGCCTGCTTGCAGAGTCTATAAATCCAGCCCTGCCTTCCGCAGTCCCCCTTCTGAAGTGGCTGGTTTCTCCTGGGGAACTGATTTCTGTCCCCTGGAGACCAATCGTCATGAGGGGGATCCCCAGCCACCACCTGGAGGTTGGCAAGCCTACGGCAGTCGCAGCCGTCCTCACACTGGACATGTTTTCTGACCCTGTGAGTGACTCTGTCACAGCCGCCTCGCCCGAGAAGCCCTCCAGCGGGGGAAACCGATTAAATGAAATTGCCATCAGGCTGCATCTCTTCCCCCGACCCGACAATTTCATTACTCACCATAATCAGATACTCTCCCTCATTCCTCAGGCACGACCGGACAAGCGGCCCATATTTCACCGTAAAAGTTGCACGCAAAACCCGTGTCGCTGGGAATTAATTTTTGTAAGACAATGTTTATATTAACCATTCATTTATTGACTCCTGTTCCCCACGTCAATACCGAAATTTATGGGCCCTCGTGGGACTCGCATTGACCTCGGCTTCCTCGCATGTCAATATTACTGTCTTGGCTCAATAAATCCAGTCCCTGACCTCCGGAGAAGCTGATAGCCTCTTCGCCCGCCTAGGCAGGCGCTCGCCCGGGAGGCCTGGTTTGGATCACGGGCCGGACCCCCGCAGGCTCAGAGCCAGGCTGGGCTGGAAGCTGGAAGCCAAAGAGGCAGAGGGCTCCTTCCGTCAAGTCCTGAATCCTGGCCCCCTTTCCCAGCCCTTGAGAGCCAGCGTGGGGCAGGGGTCAAAGAGCCTCGTCCTCTAATCTGGAGAACTGGGTGTGATTCCCCACTCCTCCCCCGTGTGTAGCTGACCTTGATCTAGTCACAGTTCTCCTAGAGCGGTTCTCACACAGCAGTCCTGTCAGAAGCTCTCCCAGCCTCCCAAAACAAAAAGGAGAAAATATCCTGACCCAAATCAAGGTCAAGAACCTAAGGAGGTCAAAATAAGGGAAATGAATGTCAGCCATTGACCAGACACGTTTCGGCCGTTCCCGCCTTTATCAATGGCCAGGCATGAAGTAAAAACAGCATGCAGAAAAAGGCAAGAATTCTAAAGAGAGTTCTATGCAGAGTTAGCACCTATCCATGAAATTATATTGTATCCTCTGGACACGACAGACCTTCGACCGTTCTGTGGCCCAGGAGGCCAGAGAAGACAAACGGAGGCCTCTAAGGTGTCCAGAGCAGGCCCTGGCCAAGGGGATCATGTTCAGGCGCCAGGGAGCGCCATGCAGGAGCCAAACTTTGTGCAAAGCATGAAGCAGGGGGTCGATCCAGGCACTGCTATGCATGTATGCACGGATTTCATCGAGGCTGTGCTATCAGCCATGGGTTTTTAACCTTAATAAATGTTAGCACTAAATTTTAAAGATGCGTTCTACCCAACAGACGCTGAAAGATTGTGCCAACAAGGAAAAAACGCCCTGAATAAATCTTTGTTGGTCTTCAAGGTGCTCCTGGACTCTGATTTTATCGTGCTACTTCAGACCAACACGGCGACCCATTTGAAGGAGAAAACGGCGTGGCTCACTAAATTCTGCAGTTTTCCAAAGAACCTGTTTCAGCGGCAGGAACAGAATCAAAACGAAGCTGAGCAAGAAGACAAATATCTTGTCTTCAGCATCTTTAATCGTAACCCTCAATCACAACCGAGAATAGTATCCCAGGTACAAGCTAGTTTCGTCGGGCTTCCTCGGTTGTATGATCATTGCACGCGGCCCAAATAAATTCAGCAAGAGCTCCAGGTCTCCCGAGTAACAGGAACGAGCTCATCTGGAGAACCCGCCTTTTGCACTTTGCAGGCCAATGATCACCTAGCGGGCCCTGGGCCCCTCTGGGCCCCTCTGGGCCCCTCTGATGTGGCTCGGGTGGGAAATGCCTCCTGCCCAGCCAAGCTCTCTCGCCAGCAGCCTCCCCCTGGAGGGAAGAGGAGCCCGTGCTCTCAGGTCTGCTTGCTTCCCGACATGGACACCAGGACAGATCTATAGCGAGAGGAGAGGAGAGCCTTGGCAGAGTGGGCAGCCATCCATCTCTCTAGCGCTGAGCCTTCTGAGGAAACCATCCATCAGGCAGAGATGGAGAGAGCCTGTCTCCAGGGCCGGGGCCTGCATTCATTTTGAGTTGGACCCGTTCTCACCTGGCGCAAGGAAGCTGCCAAGAAGGAAGCCTCAGTCGTTTATTCTAGCCTCGAATGCTGGGTAGTTTGGTGAGGCTGAGTGGTCAGCCTGCCCCCAATCAGGAGCTCCACGAGGCAGAACCAGAGCGTGGCAGCCTGCACCAGGGTCCCCGGCATGGCGCCTTTGGGCAACCCCACATGCCTCTCCTGGCATCTGCCCAATGTTTTTGAAAAGTGGGTGGAGTTAGGAGTTAGGGAGGGGGGGGGGTTGCCCAGCAAGGCTTCAGACTGGCCCCTGGAGACCTGATGGTCAGGGCAGATTTTAGAGAAACCTTCCTTTGGAAGCAAGATGTTTATTTTAAAGGTTCAACAGAGTGTCTGCCTGAAATGTCGAAGAGTTGCTGTTGGAGTTATTGGCATAGCTTCCTTGTTGGGACTTTTGGGCTTGGTTTGGTCTTGATTCCCTCCAGAGAAATGAAGCTGCAGAGTAACAGAGTGTTTTTAAAGTATGTAGTTATTGAGGATGGGGCCCAGATCCAGACTCAGAGCTTTGAGGTTTAAAAGAGAGTAATCTTTTCTGGGAAAGATTATTTACAAAAATATAACATTCACCTGCTTCAGTCTCCTTAATGAAGCAGACTACAAATGATTAAAGGGGAGTTACAAAAGCAGCACAATGCAAGCCTCTCGTGGCTGGGCTGCAGGCAGACTACATGTCATACATCAGCAGATGGAGAGAAAGCAGAGAGCCTAATGGTGGCTGGCTGGCTTCTGCAAAGGTACATACTGAGCTGCTCTTCCTGAAGAGAGTAAGTGGGAGGGAGCCCACCTTAAACAAAAGAGTCCATTGAGTACATGATGGGGGCTTTTCATTGCTCATGGCTGCAATTCTCAGACCGACCACTTGGCACCACTAGTGAGCACACAGGTGTTTATACAGCTTAACAGCCCTCCAGGGTTGCTTTCACCAAATTACCTGCAGGCTGAAATTCCAACACTTGCTCCCTGACATTTTGTGGTTGGCTCCACCTCTTGCAGCAGCCATTTTGTGGTTGGCTCCACCACCTCGTTCAGAATTCCAAAGGTGCCTGCAGGCTCGAAAAAGTTGGGGACCCAGAAGTGGAGGTGGTTGGCCTTGACCCTCCTCTGCAGAGCCTTCCTTGGTGGCCTCCCATCCAAGACTTATAGTGATTTCAGCTAGGGGCTTTCAAGGCAAGCGACAAGCAGAGGGGGTTGGCCATGGCCTTCCTCTGCAGAGCCTTCCTTGGTGGTCTCCCATCCAAGCACTGACCCTGATTAACTTCCAGTTAATTTATATTATCTATGTTCCACCTTTGTCACCTGGATTCAAGACAGGTGACCCACAGAAAGTTGAGACAATCTACAGAATGGGTCATTCCGTTTACAGTGGGATGGGAGTTGGGGCTGTAGAACTAACCAGAAGTCTAAAACTAGGAAGCAAGCCAAGCACAAAGATTAGTACGGCACATTAAGTGTTGCAAAACTTACACGGTAATAGAGATCTGATGAGATCAGGCTACATCCTGCCGTCTTCTCTCCTGGGGAATCGGTCTAATCCTCTTTTAAAGCCATCCATGTCATGGCTGGATAAGCAGTCGAGGCAAAAATTCCAACTTATTTGAGAAACAGATCTATTTCTAAATTTGAGGAGAGATGGCGTGTCTATTAAGCAAGCGGGAGGTAAATCTAGAATAAGAAACTGCTTAAAATTATTTAAAGACGTATTGTAACATTACAGAAATAGAATGAGCACAAGTTTTGAATGACGAGGTATAGGGAAAATGGATGTTGAATAAAAAGATCCTTTTTCAATGTGAGATATATAATAGAATTTAAAAAATAAAACTGGGTATATCGGAAGCTGCACCAAATGCACAGAAACGGAGAAATACGGAATATGGAGTAATGACGAAATTAATAATATCGCTGTAAAATAGATTAGTTTTGAAATTAGAAATTGAAAGTTGAAAATATGAATGTCTGAAGTAAGAAATACTGTACTGTGTAGAGAATGTTTTGAGGATATTGGAAGGGGATGTTGGGGAGAAAATTCTTTTTCTGTTTTATATTTCGTAGTGTGAAATTATTTTTTATATCTGCAATTTGCTAGGTGGCCACCCCATTTTGATTTTCTTTGTGTCCCCTTTGTACAGCTGCCTTCTTTTTCAAACTAAAAATATATGTTAAAAAATGACACCAGCCATGCTGGTCACCATCTCTGTCTAATGTGGCAAGGAATTCCTCCAGATTAACAGGGACTGAGTGAGGGTCTCTCGTTTGGATTTTGAGAACCCATCCGGCCGTGGGGTGTCGTGCTTATGAGTGGGAGTCTCTGATCTGGTGAGATGGGTTCGATTCCCCCAGTCCTCCTCCTCCTCCTCCCCATGCAGCCAGCTGGGTGACCTTGGGCCACTCCAGTTCTCTCAGGGCTCTCTCAGCCCCACCTCCCTCACAGGGTGCCTGTTGTAGGGAGAGGAAAGGTGACTGCAAGCTGCTTTGAGTCCCCTTTGGATAGTGAAAAGTGGGATATAAAAACTCTTTTTCTTCATTGGGTGTCTCCAAGTTTTCTCCTACAAGAAAGAACTAAATTCCTTTCCACCTTTGATGCCACACAGAGAATTCCATGAATCCTGCTGTGGCCCTTTGGAATTGTATTTTTGGAAGCTAGAAAGCCCCGCATTTCTTTTCTGCCATTAAAACAGTGCGGTTGTTGGTCGACTGGCTTTTACTCTAACCCGCTGGTTGAACTGAAGTGCCTTTTGCTACCCGCGGAGCCTCCTCAGCACAGGGGCCTCCTGAAGGCTGCAAAGCAATCCGTGGGGGCCACTCGCCCTCCTTTGCTGCCAGGCTGCCCGGCAATCTCGGTCCCGCCCCACCTCCTCTTACAGGAGCCAGCCATGCAGACCTCGAAAGGGCCAGGCCAGGCCAGCGCCTCCCTCCCAAATGCTCCCTGCCGGGGCGGAGGGATGGGCGTGCACGAGCCTGAGTCAGGCCCGCGGTCCATCAGTGTCGCCTGCTCAGGCCGGCAGCGGCTCCCCTGCGCCCCCGCCCCTGCCTTGCTCGCAGCGAGAGAGGCGCCGCGCGTCCCGCCGCCAGTCCGCCACCAGGGGGCAGCCCACCCCCAGCGCTGGCCGCCGCCAGAGACGCGCGCAGGAAGGGGCGCCCGGAGGCGCAGGATCCGCGAAGCACAAGGAGCGGAGCAAACGCCGCGCCGGCAGCCAATGGAGCCTCCGGGGCCGAGGGCAGCATACCGTTGCATGCCACTTTCGGAGAGACAAGCAGCCGGAAACGGGGTTTGCCTTGGTCTGGACGCTGGGCCGCGTGCACCTTTGGCGGGGCCGCCGGCTCTGCGGTGGGAAACACCTGGAGGGTTTTTTTTGGAGGGGGGGACGGAGGGGGCGGGGCTGGGATGGGGAAGGGCCTTCAGGATATTGTGGAGGGAGGCGAGATCCCTTGCCTGGGAGGTCACCACCAGCCCCTCCCTCCCGGAGGTTGGCAACCCCGACGTGGCCAGGCGTCTCTGTACAGCGGGAAGCACGGGCCGGGGGAGGGGGGAGGGGAGAGCTGAAGAAAGGCGCAGACCACCCCTTAGGGCTAGGCAGCAAGCAGCAGAATCTGCCTTTTTGAAATTCGTACGTGTTCCCATGGCTTGGGGACACGGGTGTGCGGGAAACGGGGGCATAAAAATGTTATGCCTCGTTCTATTTGCTAGACCTCACAACAAGCCTGCAGGGCAGGCCAGCAATAGTGCCATATTGCAGGGGCACAGATGGGTGTGTTTGTGTGTGTCGGTGGATGGAAAGAGACCGAAACTGTTGTGTTTGTCTTCCATGCACACCAGAGGACACAGACCCCGACCCACTTTCCATGCATCTGACGGCAGGATCTTGCTGGGGGAAACAGCAGGAGGTCCTTTGAAGTGGGTCGAAAGGACAGTGTTTTGCAGGTGGGAAAGCAGCCCAGATTTCCACGGGGACTTTCACTACCCTTGGCAAATTCTTGAATTGTGCGTGAGGTTGTGGCTAAGAGCGGCGGCCGCTGATCTGGAGAGCCGGGTTTGATCCCCACTCCTCCATGTCCAGCCGGCTGGGTGACCTTGGGCCAGTCCCAGTTCTCTCAGAGCTCTCTCACCCCACCTGCCTCCCAGGGTGCCTGTTGGGGAAGGGGAGAGGCAGGGAATGCGATTGTAAGCCGCTTGGAGATGCCTTAGGGAAGTGAAAAGCAGGGCATAAAACCCATCTCTTCTCCTCTGAGCGTTCCAACTTTCTGCGGGGCTGGGCTTGGTTTCCGTATCTCTCTGGCGGAAGCTCCCTTGATAGGCAGCTTCTGCATCGAGCACATTGAGATCTCCCCCCCCCCCGAAAAGGAGGCTTCCATCAAGTGGATGTTGTGTCAATAGCAGCATTAACTATTTATGACGGCCGCCCTAAGAGCAGAAGGCCCTCCCAGTGAGATCCACTGAACTCTGCCCCGCTGTGGGCCTTGCGGAGGCTTACGGCTCTGCGTCCTGCAGGATCCGGCCGCCCCATACCCCTGAAATAGCCCAGGCCTCTCCCTGGACTTTGCATCTCTGACTGGTCTCCAGGTGGCAGAGATCGGTTCCCCTGGAGCAATGGCTGCTTTGGAAGAGAAGTCAACCTGTGGTCTTCCAGATGTCTATGGACTACAATTCCCATGAGCTCCTGCCAGCAAATGCTGGCAGGGGCTCATGGGAACTGTAGTCCATGGACATCTGGAGGACCACAGGTTGACTACCCCTGGTCTATGATACTGAGCTAGAATATCCCCTTTCCCATTTTCCCACCCAGGGTTGCACCCACTTCCTTGGACAGCACCATGGCTGACTTGGCCCAATCCCGGCCCTTGGGGGGGTCCCTCACCCAACACCCCTGTGGAACAATTTAGTGCACTTTGCTGTCGAACTGAACTGTGTGAATCCGAAAAATCCACTTGCAAACAATTGCTAAAGCGCATTCCGAACACAAGAGACAACATGTTGGATTAGACCAATCGCCCATCTACTCTGTGTCACCCCATAGCCCAAGCCTGGTGCCACCAGAGCTCCAGCAGCCCTCCCAAGGTTGCCCCCTTAGTCAACATTTCCTTAGTCCTTGAGAGCCCTTCCACATCTGTTTGGTAAGAGAAGTTAGTTTCCACCCAGACCGTTCTCTGATGGGTGGGGGAAGGAGACGTGGCAGAGGGCAGACAGCCTCCAGGTGGGCCGACGAAGAAGAAGACCTGCCAGCCGTTGCAGAGAGCAGGACGTCGGAACGGGGGACTGACAGCTGGGCTCCTCTGCAATGTTGAACCGAAATTCTTCTGTATTCTATGAAGGGGGAGGGGGCTTTCCCAGCCAGGGGTTCTCATGATTAGCTTAGGGCTAATCCTGCTCTGAGCAGGGGGTTGGACTAGATGGCCTGTGTGGCCCCTTCCAACTCTATGATTCTAGGATTCTATGATTCTATGAAGCCTCGGGGTTCCTAGATGGCTCTGGAGGGCTTCCCAGATGGGTGGGAGTTAGTTATTTTTTAAATATATCTGTTTAACTTGTTAAATATTTATGGGGCGATATGACCACATATGGCCATGTCAGTCCACGTCCCCTCCCTAAATAGCCAATCATGGGCCTGGAGGGGATGGGAAGGGGAGGGTTCCCAGGTGGGCGTGGCCACAGCTCTGCTTCCCAACCATGATCTGCACCATCAGGCCACTTCTGGGGTTTCTTGAAGCCTGAAGAATGTCTCAGGGGGGGATCTCAATGATAGGAAAGTAGAGAAAGGTTCATGTAGAATCAAAGCCCAAACACGGACCGGTTAATTACGTGTTTTCAATAAGATTTCCCGAATCCACAGGCATGAAATAATCTCCATAATACAGACTTAGATGAACGCCGGGCAATGCGACTTCCAAAAATGATTTATATTCAGGGCCTGATTGGTTTGGCTCCCTGTTAATTTGGGATGAAAGTCAGCGTGACGTGGTGGTTAAAGTGTTGAATTATGATCGGGGAGACCAGGTTCAAACCCCCACTCTGCCATGGAAGGGTGCTGGGTGGCCTAAGGCCAGTCATATAGACTCAGCTTAACCTACCTCACAAGGCTGTTGTGAGGATTAATGGGGGAGAGGAGAACAATGTCAGGGGCTTTCAGTCCCCATTGGGAAGAAAGGCAAGCGCTAAATAAAGTAATTTAAAAAAATTACATGACTGGAACCTGAGGGTTTGTAGTCTTGGCAGGGTTTATATATGGAAGTGGAGCATCGGCTGCTTAACAGAATATTTTAATTAATTAATTTTATTTGTATGCTGCCATACTCAGCACATCTTCTTGAGAAAAGAAACAAACTGTGAGTAAGAGAGGAGAGAGATAGTCCTAATAGTCTAACTGACTAATGTTCTTACTTCTGGAGGGAAAGAGAGCAGGAAGTCTCCCTCTGAGCCAATCACGGCACAGATGGAGAAGTAGGAGGGGACCACCAAGGAAGACTCTGCAGAGGGAGGCCATGGCCAGCAACCTCTGCTTCCCCCTTGCCTTGGAAGCCCCTTGCCAGAATCAGGGTAAGTCAGTTGTGACTTGATAGGCCAGATGTAAGTTCATTGGTTGACCCTGTACTCGCTTAGCCTAACCTACCTTGCAGGGTTGTTGTGAGGGGAAAATGGAAACGGGGAGAAGTCCGTACAGCTTCTTGGAAGAGGAGAGGGACCCAAATATAATAGAACTGTTCGGCATCCCCTCTTCCTCCCTGACAGGGAAGATGCATTTCTGTTATTTTCCGGGCTGGGCAAGAAAGTCTTTCTGCCACAGCCTCCCTGCAACGAAGACAGAAAGATGAAACTCCGGCGTCAAAAATCAATGGCTGGAAAGATAGGCTACATCATCAAAATTATATTAGTCTTTAATAGTCAATCAATTAATTTTAAAACATTCCAGTTATTTAAGAGCAGGGGAGGGACTTTCCTTCACCAGGCTAATATTTCCCCCCCCCCCCTCGTTTTCTGAAACGGCCTCCGCCGTGTCCGTTTCTGCCCCGGGAGCCACTGAGTCGGCCACAGCTTCTTGGGACCGTTTGCGGTGTGACATTCTGCCTTCCTGGACCGAGAAATGGGCATGCGTGTGCGTGTGCATGCAGAGGGGGTGGAACATGGGGAGGTGGGCTGGGGGGGCAACACTGCAGAGGTGCTGGGAATAAATTGCTGCATAGATATGAATTCTGACAGCTAGTCAATGGCCTCCGTCCACTTCAATTAAAAAGGAACAGATTTCTCTCAGGCCAAACGGGCAGCATTTCAGAGCCCATAAAAAACGGACCGGGGGGTGGTGGTGGTGCCGCAGAGGTCCCAACAGAGTTCGATCCGTTAGCCCCCCCCCTTTTTCTTTGATTCTTCCTGATACTGACTTTATTTCTTGGACAGGAAATCCGAAGACCCCCTAGCCCCCTCCCTGCTGGCGGGCTTCTCCTCTCTTCCTTCCATGAAGATAGTTTTGGACTCCCTAGGGATGCCAGCCTCCAGCTGGGGCCTGGGGATCCCCCAGAATTACAGCTCATCTCCAAACTACAGAGACCCTGAAAAAAAACAGGACACTTTGTAGGGTAGATTCCAGAGCATTGCACCCCACTGTCCTCCCCAGGCTAAATCTCCAGGCCTTTGCCATCCATGGCGGGGTGGGCAAGGCACTGCATGGGGGGAAATGACCAGGAGAATAGTGAGGTAGTGAAAAGGTTTTGAGCAGGGAAGAACAAGGACTTGGGAATCTATCAGACAGCTCCGTAGGGCTCAGGGGCGAAAGAGGAGGCTGGAATGGAGCCCGGGTCCTGTGTTCTGTGGTCGCCCAGGCAATCGGTAAGTCTGGGACTTGTGAGGGGCCTGAGGGAAATACCCCGGGAGGTCTGTATCTCCAAGGGCTTAGATTCTTGGGGTTAAGGAGAAGTTCCAAATGAAATCCTTATGACCGTTTCTCTTTTTCTGACAGAAACACCCTGTCCGTTCAGTGAAGCCATGGGTGTCTGAAAGGGTCCCTTTTGAAAAGCAGAATTCTGCTCTCCTTGGCTGTTCATAACCAAGAGCTCGTTCCATTCCGTGTCTTTCCAACGCTGAGGCCTTCTGAAGATAAGACAGTAAACCTCTTGTTGGACAGTCATGAAAGGAAGGGGCTGGTGCGAATCACCGAGAGAGTCAGGATTGTGCCAAAGGTCCCAGGTTCAATCCTTGGCATCTCTGGTTAAAAGGACCAGGCAGGAGGGGATGGGGAAGACCTCTGCCTGAGACCCTGGAGAGCGGCTGCCGGCCTGAGTAGACAATATTGACCATGATGGATCAAGGGTCTGATTCAGTAGACGGCAGCTTCATGTGTTCGTCTGTGACCAGGAAAGGTCATTTTGTTTATGGAAAGCAGGTCTTTGCGGAACATGCATGAGCCAGGGTCACTTGAGCAGGGCACTCTTCCAGGCTCCAACCGAGCCGTCTGCTGCATCTCCCAAAGCAGGCCCTTTGGGTATTAAGCTTCCCTCCATCCATTCAGGGGTTAAGTCCCAGGACACTCCAATAGATAAATCAGGCAATTAAGCTGGCATTATAACATTTAATTTTAAAACCCTCATCCTGTGAAATAACGGCCCCGGTGGCCATGCATGTCCGCACACACAAACACAGGGACACAGGAAGCACCAGAGACGCATAAATTTTATTATTAAAATTAACATTAAAAACCCGGACCATGAAGTAATGCACAAGGAGAGGACAGATAAATCAGGTGGTTAAGCCGGTAACGTAACATTGAGCAGTTAGATTCCTGACCATGAAATAAACTCAAGGTTAGAAGAGGGATAAATCAGAGGGAGAGAGGCAAAGAAATTGTCCGGCCCTTTTGAATGTTAACACGGTTAATTTTCCCAGACCAGGAAATGGCTCACGAGTTTTAAGGTGAGAAATGAGGCTGCAGTGATGGGGGAGAACGAAGAGCGCAAGGAGGTGAAATGGGGCAGGAAGGGCCCTGTGACTCCCAGCTGCCAGCAGGAAACCAGACAGTAAGACTGATTCGGTGTGGTTTGGTTGTAGAGATCATGCCTTACAGCAGGGTAGTCAACCTGTGGTCCTCCAAATGTCCATGGACTACAATTCCCATGAGCCCCTGCCAGCATTTGCTGGCAGGGGCTCATGGGAATTGTAGTCCATGGACATCTGGAGGACCACAAGTTGACTATCTCTGCCTCTCAGCAACCAAGGAAGATTAATAAAGGGTCCGCTCAAGTATTTGGTGGAGCAAGAGTACAAAGAAAAAGCGCAGAAGCGCGAGCAAAAGGTGAAAATTCCCATCTGAAATAGTGTTTAACCAGGACAGAGTAGCACCACTGGGCACTGCAGGACTTTATAGTCAGCACGGCCTTAGTTCCCTGGGGTGGGACTTCTTCCTGCTGCCCCTTCCGGGTGGGCATGATGGAATGCAGGGCTTGTACACCCCTACTTGGAAGCAGTAAGACAAGAGATCGTTTCTGTGCCGTGAACAGGGCTACAGAGTATAAAATGGTTTCAGAAAGCTATTTGGGCAAATGGCTGGGTCTTGTGGTCTTTACTGCTAGATATAGAACAACAAAACAAAACCAGAGTCCAGGGGCACCTTTAAGACCAACAAAGATTTATTCAGGGCATGCGCTTTCCTTAAATAAATCTCTGACCTTAAATAAATTTTTGTTGGTCTTAAAGGTGCCACTGGACTCTGATTTTGTTTTGTTCTGCTGCTTCGGACCAACACGGCGACCCACTTGAATCTATGCTAGATCTAGTGTATTGTCAGTAGGATCCCATTATGTAATTTCTCTCCTGCTTGTGTCATGTTAATAGTTAAGCTGTGCTTCTTTTTCTGCTTCCAATACCTAATGCTCTGGTCACTGGATGTACCATGTGGTTGACTGCACTGTCGGACTATACGGGTAATCGGCCTCGATTCCAGGGGGGGATTTACAATCTCCTCTTGGACAATCTGTCCTATCTTGAGATTGTTTTGAACCTCCTGCCTCAAGAGGAAGAGACTGCAGGTTAGCCATTTGGCTGTCCTGCTCTTTGTCCCTGTAGGACGGGGATGAGACGGTAAGCCTTTTGTGCTGCTTCAGCCAGAGCCATTGGCATACCTTTGGCCAAAAGTGCTTGGAGCTTTATGGCTCAGCCCTTGACTCCCTTCTTCTTCCCAGCTAGGAACTGTAGGGTGGATGACATTTCTTCACATCAGCCAGTTTGGTGTCGTGGTTAGGAGTGCGGATTCTAATCTGGCATGCCAGGTTCGATTCTGCACCCCCCCCCCCACATGCAGCCAGCTGGGTGACCATGGGCTCGCCACGGCACTGATAAAACTGTTCTGACCAGGCAGTGATATCAGGGCTCTCTCAGCCTCACCCACCTCACAGGGTGTCTGTTGTAGGGAGAGGAATGGGAAGGCGATTGGAAGCCACTTTGAGCCTCCTTTGCGTAGAGAAAAGTGGCATATAAGAACCAACTCTTCTTCTTCTAAAGAAAAAATAGAAAAGGTATTTTCTTATGGGTGTTTTCATAGGACACGCTGGACACTTCAATAGAATTTCATATTTATTTAGGAGCCGGAAATAGTGACTTTGTGACTTTGGTCAGAAGTTTTGTGACTAAGAGGGAGAGCAATTAATGTGGGCTGGGTCTTCATGCGCAGCAGTCATGGGGGAACCCGAAAGTCCTCCAGCAACTGAGTTTGTGCTTCCATATGCTCAGACTGCTGGAGCACCAAGTCAGCTCTCTCTGGGAATAGAATCATAGAATCACAGAATCCTAGAGTTGGAAGGGGCCATACAGGCCATCTAGTCCAACCCCCTGCTCAACGCAGGATCAGCCCTAAGCATCCTAAAGCATCCAAGAAAAGTGTGTATCCAGCCTTTGCTTGAAGACTGCCAGTGAGGGGGAGCTCACCACCTCCTTAGGCAGCCTATTCATAGAATCACAGAATCATAGAGTTGGAAGGGGCCGTACAGGCCATCTAGTCCAACCCCCTGCTCAACGCACGATCAGCCCTAACCATCCTAAAGCATCCAAGAAAAGTGTGTATCCAACCTTTGCTTGAAGACTGCCAGTGAATAGCCTCTGATCTTTCCTTGTCTCTGACTGCCCGAGGAACAGGGCCCAAACCTTGTTGAGATGTAACTTGTGCTGAATGGGTTCATCTGCACAGAAAGATTTTGAGCCAGATCCGGAGCACCCGGCCTGCATCTCCTTGTCTGTGAGGGTTACAGACAGGCTGCTGGCAACTAAAAGTGACTTTCCCCCCAGATGTTCCCAGATGTGGGTTGCAGCTGTTCAGGGGTGACACGAACTTGAAGAGGAGTCCCTGGTGGAGCATTTTTAATGGGGTTGCCTGTCTGTTTACCATCCACGGAAAACATTTTTATAAGTCCCACCTGGGCTGTCGCAGCCTGTGCTCACGCCGTATATTACAAACCGGGCATGCTTCAACTGACAAGAATCTTGGACCCCGAGGACGGCAAGCAGGCGAGGGACAGAGGATTCTCCCAGAGGACATGGGGGGATGCAAATCTTGTGCGGTTCCCTTAGCCCCACACGTGCTCCTGTCCTTGGCACCATTTCCCTGCACCTGCAAGGGAGACAGAAGTCGGTGTAAGGATTTCAGGCACCTGTGTGTGAGAAGGGAAGGACACAGAATCTTGTAAAAAGAATTCCCAGCAGCCTGAAACAACCTTGGCTCTTCATCCCAGGCCTGTCTTTTCCCTAAACAGCCTCCCAATTTCAACCCTCCGACAGAGATCTACTAGGTTCCATTCCAGGAGCACCTTAGAGACACTAAGATTTTGGAGGTACAAACTTCAAAGAGGAAATTTTTTGGGTTGGTCTCTAAGATGCTATTAGAATCGACTTGTCAGCCGTAATCAAGCAGAAGAAAAGAATCTCAATCTGGCGATGGCAAAACAATTTATTCTGAATTTCAAAACAGATTCCTGAGCATAGTCCGTTTCGATATCTTCATGAGTGATGTCCTCAATGTTGTTATTAACTCCATCTTCTCTCATTGTATCCTTAAGGGTGATGAAATTATAGAAAAGGACTTGGTCTCTGGTAATATTTTGCCTTATGTGGCTCAATCCCAAAATGGTCATATAACATCCAAATTTGTAGGGGTCTACTAATATTAATATCACAATGTGTAATTACTCTTCGTTTTGTTGGTTTCTAAGGTGTTCCTGGACTCGAACCCACCTCTTTTATTTGTGGCTGTTAAACCCCCCTTTTGCGGCTCCTCTAGCCCCCTCCTGGAGTGCACAGAAAGGACATTACCCAAAATGTGCAGAACGAGGTTAACCGTTGCCCCTGCACGAGTAGCTGCTCAAGGGCACCACAAGCATTGGATGCCATGCGGAAGAAAGATTTACGCGATTGGAAGAGAAACCAGATAAGCCCGTCCTAATCTATGTGTGTATTGATAGATTGTGAGATGCGAATGGGCAAACTGTATATATTAAATGTGACAATGGTTGGCGGTACCAATAAACATATGTTTAATTTTATCAATTTATGTTTTAATTCCAGTGAGCGGTTGTATAGGGAGGGCCGTAGCCCTGCTGCCCCTGTGTCAGGCCCCTGGCATGCCTTGGCCATCTCCCATCCAAATTCTAGCCAGGGCTGACCCAGCTGCGCTTCTGAGATTCAACAAGGGTCCAACTTGTCGTCCTCTCCGTGAATTCCATCCCAAGGGGTGGGGAAATCAGCTCTGGCCAACGAGAACAAAATGGAGAAGATGCAGAGGGTGATCCGGGGCCTGGGGACCAAGCCCTGTGAGGAGAGGCTGAGGGACTTGGGAATGTCCAGCCTGGAGAAGAGGAGGTGGAGAGGGGGCAGGAGGGCTCCCTTGAAGGATCTGAAAGGTAAGATTCAAGTGGGTGGCATGTTGGTCTGAAGCAGCACAACAAAACAGAATCGGAGTCCAGAGGTATTGGCAACCCTAGGAGCCAGCACACAGCAAAACATTTGTGCTGGGCCCCCCCCCTTCGCAGGAGGGCTGCTGCCGTGTGCCGCTTGGGTTTGCATTTATGAGGTGTGATGTTCTGGAGCCAGAAATGGATCCCGCCCTGCTTTCTCAGCGGGAGAAGCGGCCTCTTTTCCGAGGGATCCCTGCTGGGTGTGCCGCACTCATTTGCCTTGCTAAGTTCAGAGACTCTCAACGTCCCTTTGGCGGCACCCACATTGGGGCGTGGGTCAGCATCTGGGTGCCCTTGCATGCCGCCCCTGCAGTGCCTGGAGAGCAGCAGGTCGGAGTGGGTGGGTGTGTGTTTCTTGACTACCACGTGGGGGTGGCAACCTTGACGTTTCCCCTCCATATCACTTCTCCTCACACACGGCTTTCTTACAGCAGTGAGGCTGCATGATTCAAGAGGCCATTCAGTAAGGAGGTGCAAAGTCCTACATCTGGGTCACAAGAATGAGAAGCAGGCCTACTGGATGGGAAGGACACTGCTGGGTAGCCGTGCGTGTGAACGAGATCTTGGGGTCCTCGTGGACCAGAAACTAAACACGAACTAACCATGTGATACAGCGGCAAAGAAGGAGAATGTAGTCTTGGGCTGCATCAGCAGAGGCATCACCTCAAAATCACAGGCTGTCCTGGTCCCCCTGGTCAGACCCCAGCTGAAGTCCTGGGTGCAGCTCTGGAGGCCTCACTTCGAAAAGGACGTGGACAACATGGAGAGGGTGCAGAGGAGAGCGACAAGGATGATCCAGGGCCAAGGAACCAAACCCTCTGAGGAAAGGCTGAGGGACTTGGGAATGTTCAGCCTGGAGAAGAAGAGGCAGAGATGGGACAGGAGGGCTCTCTGGAGGCATTTGTCATTTGGAGATTATCCTGGAGGGCAGGGAGAGGTTCCTGTTGGCAGCAGAGGTCAGGGCCCACAATAATGGGTTTAAACTACTTGGAGAACGATATTGGCTAGATCTCAGGAATAAAATTGTCATAGTCTGAGAAGTTCAGCATTGGAATCTGTTGCCTGAGGAGGTGGGAAGCTCCCCCTCACTGGCGGTCTTCAAGCAGCGGCTGGACAGATCCTTCTCATGGATGCCTGAGGCTGATCCTGCACTGGGCAGGGGGTGGGACTAGCAGGCCTCCTCTGAAGTTTTTAAGGGTCTCGGGGATCTCTAGCCAGGACAACTGCCTGAGGATGAATCCATTTTAAACCCCCTCTGGCCACAGAATGGGAGCAGCCAAGGTTATATGTAAAGTTCTTGGCACTCCGGCCTAACCCCTGCCGTCTCCCCCCGAGTAATGTTTGCTCCGTGAAACTTCTCCTACCGTTGGTGGGAATTTACTGTCATAATTAATAGGTTATGATTAGGTCAATAACTTTCATCAACCCAGCCAGGAGAGAACCTCTTAATGAGACTGTAAAACCAACATAAACTGTGCGATGGAGATAGGAGGGTGAATTTACAACTTCCCAGAAACCCTCATAACTAACGCGACAATTTACAGGAAGTAAAATGAACCAAGTTCCCCCATAAAACACAACCAAAATTATTCCCCCCTATCCAAACAAGACAAATTAAAAATGTTTCAGTGAGTTCTTCAACCTGAAGAGCCGTGGCTTAATGGACTGTGGAAGGAAAAGATACGGCCAGCTGTGTGAGTGTTTGAGTGTGTGAGTGTGTGTGTGAGTGTGTGAGTGTTAGAGAGAGAGACAGAGAGAAAATCCTTTATTTGCTCCTTTCCTTTTTGCCTTGCCTTTCTCCCCAGCCTCTGCCATTCTCCTCTTATCTATTCAGTCCTCACAATAGTCATGGGAAGTTGGTCACAACAGTTCTGTGAAGTTTTGGCCACTGTGTGACACAGAGTGTTGGACTGGATGGGCCATTGGCCTGATCCAACATGGCTTCTCTTATGTTCTTATGCCTGGGGCAGGGATGCTCTGTCTTCATGATGCTTGGGGGGAAGACTTTTGGAGTTCTGGCCCCACTGGTGGGCCTCCTGATGGCCCCTCAGTTTTGGCCACTGTATGACACAGAGTGTTGAACTGGATGGGCCACTGACCTGATCCAACCTGGCTTTTCTTACACTCTTAGGTCTGGGGCAGGGATGCTGTGTGCTCTTGGCACTTGCGGGGCAACTGTGGGAGGGCTTCTGGAATTCTGACCTCTCTGGTGGACCTCTTGATGGCTCCTGGTTATGGCTACTGTTGGACTGGAGGGATGATTGGCTTGCTCCAACACGGCTTCCCTTATGTCCTTAGATTAGGCTTAGAGGGTGTACCCAGCCCAATGTCACCCAGTGAACTTCTGTGGCAGGGTGGGGATTCGAATCTGGGTCTCCCAGAGCCTAGTCTGATACTCTAGCCATGACACCACTAAGGCATGCATATTTCTATCTACAGCCAAGGGTTTCTCTGGCCTACAGCCGCTGACAACAGGGCCTGCAAAAGGGAGCTCCTCCGCCAGGCATTTGGTTGAGGTTGACCCAAACCATTGCTTCCAATTGGCCCCCAAGCTCCCCCCCTCCTACTACGATGGACACCAATCTGCCTAACCCACTGGGTCCCAGTAAGAGTTGAGCGGAGGCTCTTGCAGTTCCATTTTCTAATGTTATTGTTATGATCGTGTTAAGTTATTGTTATTATAATGTTATTACTGTTATTATTGTTGTCACCTGTTGCCATATGTTATCTGTATCTTTTCTCCTTCCCTGTAAACCGCCCTGAGCCTTTGGGGAGGGCGGTATATAAATATAAATAAATAATAAATCTCATGCAGAGATAATTGCCAGCGAGGGTTGCCGATAGCCAGGGGAGACCTAGAGATTCCCGAATTACAGCTGGTTTCCAGACTACAGTGGCCCTAAAGGGAGAATTTCCACCCCAAATTCTCCCTATCTCACTGTCCTTCATGTTTTAGGAGTTATTACTCTGTAATAATAGGCACTGTGACTTTCCACCAGGTGCGGGAAAGATTGAGTGAATCTGGTGAAGGTTTTTCTTGCAGTGAACAGATCCATTTGGGAGTCAATGGATTTTGGACTAACCCTAACCCCCTCCCCAATTTCCTGGAAGCCTTATTCCTCCAGTTTCTATTGTCTGAAATGGCACTGAGCTTTTTTTTAGTTCAGCAGTGGAATAGGCTGAATAAGGAGGTGGGGAGCTCCCCCTCACTGGCAGTCTTCAAGCAAAGGCTGGATACACACTTTTCTTGGATGCTTTAGGATGCTTAGGGCTGATCCTGCGTTGAGCAGGGGGTTGGACTAGGTGGCCTGTATGGCCCCTTCCAACTCTATGATTCTGTGATTCTGTTTTTTTGAATGTCAGCTGGGCTGCAAAAGAGCAGGATGCTTTGGGCTGATGCTTTTAGGATGCTCTGGGCTGATCCTGTGTTGAGCAGGGGGTTGGACTAGATGGCCTGTGTGGCCCCTTCCAACTCTATGGTTCTATGATTCTATGTAATGTAGCTGGGGTGGGGAAAAGCTCATCAGCTACATTTCTGTGTACGGCAGAAAAGAAAAGTTGGCAACACCACCCACAGAGCTGGCCCAAGAGAATATCCTTCTTCTGAATCATCCTGTCTTTTCAAGGAATGGGAATTCTGCCTGGTCTTTAGAGGATTTTAGTATCTGGTGTTTTTACTGGTCAGTCCTTGAATATAAAAGTAAATTACTGCGAGTGAAGAGATACCATCGCATACCTTAAATGTAAATTATGACACTTGTAAAAACTTTATTGCATATGTAAAAGTAAATTATTGTCCAGAAGCGATGGATTTTGGCATATCTTTTTCATGTACCCGCCCTATCATGACTTCCTGAACACTTTTAATCTCTCATTTCCAACATGTTGAAATTATGCGGAAGGTATCGTGTTCTCTTCTTTAAGGCTCTCGAAATGAATTAATGCCACCCTCCAGTTCTGCGGCCCCCTCTGGCTCCTCTCTGGCCTGTGAATGCCGACCGTTCCCCGCAATCCAGGTTCTGTGGCCCCCTCCTCTGGGCCCCACTCATGGGGCAGCACAGCCCCTGTAGACTTCCATGGGGCCTAGGTAGGGGCTGGGATTCTCCATCGATAGAAGGAACGGCCCATACGGTTCTGCAAAGGCCCCTCAAGGTTGCCACAGTGTGGGAGTTTTCAAAAGGGAGGCCGGGGAGAGCCCCCCACCCCCACCCCCACCCCCACCCTGTGAAAGAAAAAGGGTTTCAATTTATTTTTTTAATCTACCATTATTTGGGCTGGTGGACCTGCCCCCTCCTAAAGTGGCCAATGACGGGCTTGGAGGGGACGGCAGGGTAGCCATTATAAAATTTGCTGGCCGAGGCTCCTCTCACTTCCGGTGTGTGTGTGTGTGTGTTTGTGTGTGTGTGTGTGCGTGTATGGCAGGGAGGCATGACCAATTGACATCATGTCCTGGTACCTCAAAGCCTAGAAAATATTTCAGCAGTATCCCAATGGCCAAAAGGCTGAAAAAGGGTGCTTAAGCCCTTTTGTGGAGATGTGTCCCCCCACCGTATCTCGGCAAAGAAAGGGGCTACAGCGGGGCTTCCCCAACACGGTACCTGTGGGCGGCATGGCACCCACCAGTACTTTCCTTGGCACCCACCGGGACTTCCCTTGGCACCCAGCAAGCTTTGCTCAATTCAAACGAAAGGGGTTTCCCCAAGAGGACTGAGACATACCCGGGGTTTTGTTTGTCCATATAATTCTCCTCCTGGCTCTCAGTCATGAGCCAGTGCACTTGCCTTCTTCCAAGGGGGTGCGAGTAGGGGGGGTATTCCACTTAGCTCAGCCCCCTGCGTAAATCTACGGACGTTATCTTCCGGCCGCTCCACATGACCTCACCAACCTCCTGCATTCAGCCAGCAAACTGCGCTCTACATCCACCATTTTAAAGCACAAGTTGGTGAATCCCCCAAAGTGGATTCCCCAACCTAAAAAGCGCTATCTCTGGGTGGACAGCCATCGGGCCACCAGGAAAATAAAATGTATGGAGGCAAAGAAGTGCTACCTCCGCCTCCAACGCCCCGCCCTCGCACCCTCCTCCCTCTCCCCTCTTTCTGGACGGGAAGTTGTTTTTAAAAATTGAGGAGTGCCTGGAGCAACGAATAGGCAGACGCGCCTCGGCTGAGATTGGTTGTACCTCTGTGAATATTGGGGCAGGCTTTTAAACTAATAAGTCTATTAAGAAAAATCCGGTGGTCTCTGGAAGTTCACCTGTCAGTCAGCCGTGCCGGGAGGGGACTGGTTGGTGACACTGGTAGGCAGGCCAAAGCGATACAAGACTAAAGCAGCTGGTTCTGTCTTCTCTTGTTTCTGGCAGCAAGTGAGGAGTGCAAGACACGTGAAAAGTGTCCAGAAACACTTGAGACTGCTCAAGAGGAGTGGAGTGCCGGTGAGTCGCCATTATTTCTCACGCTTTGCCATACAGCAGGCTTCACGCGATAATGCCCAATGTGCGGAAAAGCCCGCCTATGCAAAATCACTCCCCGTATCTGCCCCTCCACAGGCTCCAGCCCCAAATAGCCGAGGGTTTCCCAGGCTGGAGCTGAGAACTCTAGCCCAAATATCTCAGGCTGGGCTTTAGGGTGGGGGCTGGGGAGGGAACTCAGTCGCCCAGCACAAGCCTTTGAGGCCTCCTGCGAAAGCTGCCATTTTCTCTGGGGATGTTGCAACTCCAGATCTCCAGGCCTCACCTGGAGGTTGGAAGCCCTGCCGCCTCCCCCCAGCCCCTCACTCCCTCCCTCCTGGTACTTATCTGACGAAATCATCACATTTATGGCCAAATTGAAATGAAATGCAATTGAGTTGCCGTTCTGCTTTCGGTCCATCACCTCCCTGGCCAGTCCCGGAGGACCAGCTAACCTAATCGCCCGATGGCGGTAACTTCATTAGCGTTGCCGGTCCCCCCCCCCGGCGTTTCTGCTGCGTGCGGCAAAGGCGAACCACGGCTGACGCCCCTCGGTGGGAATTACTGGCAGGAAGGACTTTTCGGAGTTTTTCTGTCTCTTTGGTGAGATCTGCTTCCTCAGCACTCCGTCCTCTTTCCAAGCGCCCGGCCGGTTATTACCTTTCTGGCACGCGCTCATTTATTTACTATCATTTCTTTTTGCTGCCGAGGGAATAAGAGCCGTATTTCTTCCTGACCTAGAGGAGGAAGAGCGAAGATGGGGAAGGAACAAAGAGGGCTCGGTGACCAGGAGGCCCTTGAACGCAAGAGCACTGCAGAGGAGCAGCCCAGGAGCCCCCCCCCCCAGGTGGGGGAGGTTGCCGGCTCCAGGTGAGGAAGTGTCAGGAGCTTTGGAGTGTGCCTGGGGAAGGTGGAGTCTGGGGAGGGGCCGCAGTGGGGTACGGGGCCATAGAACCCACCCTGCAAAGCAGCTGTTTGCTCCAGGGGAAATGGCTCTCAGTTATCTGGGAAACTCGTAATTCCAGGCATGTGTATCTCCAGCCCCTAACTGGAGGTTGGCAAGCCTGGGAGCCAGCCATTGCAGATGCAGGAACTGCAAGGCATCCTTCTGGACACAGTTTGCCATCAAAGGAATCCTTGCAGTGTGTTGGGTAACAGAAGCCCTCAGGTCTGCAAGGTCTCCCCAGGCCACCGGCAAGGGATGGGGGGTCGGGTTGCCAGATCCAGGTGGGTTTGGGGACGGGGCCTGGAGGGTGCAAAGGGTCCACTCTCCAAAGCTGTAGTCTGGAGATGAGCTGTAATTCCAGGGAGTTCCCTGGCCTTCCCTGGAGGCTGGCATCCCTACCTGAGACAAAGACAGGCAAGCTTTGTTCCTGCTGGACACAAGCCTAATATTTTAGGGGTTGGGAGAGAGGGGTTGCTTGGGTTTAAATATGTGGCTGCCAACCTCCAGATGGGGTCTGGAGATGACAAGGCTCTGTTCCCCTGGGCACAATGGCTCCTTTGGAGGGAGGCCTCTATCACGTGGTACCTTGCTGAAGCTCCTCCCCTCCCCAGGCTCCGCCCCAAATCTACATGAATTCCCCAGCACAGAACTGGCCACCTTGCCTAAATCAGAGCAGCGAGCTCAAGCTGCCTTTGCCTGCTGCTAACCATGAAGTCCACTGGGCAGCACAGACATTCTGCAAGGAAACCTGAATCAATGACCCAGGGAAGCAAGGGAGATTTTGGAAGCGGGCAACTGAGCTCCAGACGCCCGCCCGCTCCCATGTGCCCCCTCCCAGGCAGGCTGAATACTTCCCAAGTGCCCTGCTGGATCAGACCCAGGTGGGGGAGGTGGGTCCCCACTGTGGCCAGCCGCCCTGCTAGCCCCCAAGTAGGGGAGGAAGGGAGCCTGTGCCCCTGTACGTCCTCCTGCCTTGGTGGACATCGATTCCACTCCCTTGGCTGCGGTGGTGGACAGAGGCATTGAGTCACAGCAGACTTGGCTGGGTGAGTGGCTCAGCATGCCGGGACACTGGGTAGGGGGGCTACATCACCCTAAGGGTGTATAGTTGCTAAGTCCTTGAAGGGGTGTAGTGGTTAAGAACATTGGCCTTTAATCTGGAGAACCAGGCTGGATTCCCCACTCCTCTTCCACATGCAGCCAGCGGGGTGACTTTGGGTTAGTCATAGTTCTCTTAGAGCTGTTCTCTCAGAACTCTCTCATACACACCTAACTCCCAGGGTGTCTGTTGTGGGGAGAGGAAGGCAAAGGTGTTGATGATTCACTTTAAAATCAGAGTCCAGTAGCACCTTTAAGACCAACAAAGAGCGTGAGCTTTCGAGTGCAAGCACTCTTCCTCAGACTAAGAACTGATCATCTTAACGGTAGGAATACATAAGCAAAAGTTGTACTTTGGGATTCACTCTGGGACTCCTTCAGGAAGCGAAAATCAGGGAATAAATATAGCCCGCTCTCCGAAGCAGCCGTTCTGCCCAGGGAAGCTGACCTCCCCTGACTGGAGATAGGCTGTAATGAGGGGAGGTCTCCAGGACCCCCAAGCCCCTGCTTATGCCATCATTACCTGCAGAATTTCTGGGACTCCGCCTCCCCTCCCCCAGCAGCCTAACCTAGGCCCTTTACTGATTTTGCTTCTCTGGTGCTGCTAGTTCTGGTTGATTTCTCAGATTTTTTAGCCTTTTCAAGGGGGCTACTGCTTGCTTATGGGTTATTTTTGCCACCGGGCTTTAGCATCCCAAGGAATTTATTGAACTGGCCATCTTGCACTTGATGGTTTGAACTGATATTAATCTGTCTGCAGCCCCCAGCATGGCCCCCCCCCAATGAACGGGGATGACCCCATCTGGCTGAGTGCGGAGAGACCCTGCAGGGGCGTTCCTGGGCCCCCTTCTCCGGTCTGTGCTGCCTTGCCTGGCTTGGCGGGAGATTGATCCACTGCCAGCTGCCCATCCATCTGGGCCGCCCAGCCCATTACTTGCCCTGATGGATTCTCATCCGATAGGCAGGTCTCGCCGTGATAAAGAGAAAGGCTGCTACGTTTTCAACACGCCTGCTAGCTCCGAAACCCAACTCAATAGCCCCACAGATTGATGGCACGGAAACCACGGGGAAGGGAAGGCTGTGTGGGACGCAGAGCATTATCCGAGCATAAATCCATCCGGGCTGCTGAAGGGTTGGGAGGAGAGCAGAAGTCTGCTCCTTCTCTCCATCCTTTCCCGGGCAGCCTTGCTGGCTCCAGATCCAAATCGCAATCTACGCGTGTGTGTGTGTGTGTGTGTGTGTGTGTGCGTGCGTAAAGTACCCTCCCTGGGGAAGGCCATCATGCTGGACATGGAAGCAGGAAACGCAGGAGAGCCAGTGGGAGATGGGCAGACTCCCTCTAGAAAACCACGGCTGCCAGTTTGCTGAGCTTGAGCTGGACATGTTGCATGCCAGGAATGTGGGGAGCGATTTTTAAAGTTATTAGCACACCGCCATCTTGTATTTGTATTCATATTTTACATTGCTTCACTGTTTTATTGTTTTAATTGATACTGTGTTTTGTTTTGTGAATTGCCGTGAGTCAGTTTCTGGGAGTGGCGTACAGAAATGCAATGATATAAACAAACAAACAAACAAATAAATAAATGTGGGTTTTGGCCACTGGGTGACACAGAGTGTTGGACTGGAGGGCTCACTCACTGCCTGATCCAACAGGGCTTCTCTTCTGTTCTTATGCCCTCAAAGGGTTTTCAAGGCAAAACATGTTCAGAGGTGGCTTGCTATTCCCTGCCTCTGTGTCTCAACCCTGGTCTTCTTTGGAAGTTTCCCATCCAAATACTAGTATCATCTCGGCATTGAATTGGGGGGACTGTGGGTGGGCAGGTAGCTGTGAGTGTCCTGCATAGTGCAGGGGGTTGGACTAGATGACCCTGGAGGTCCCTTCCAACTCTAGGATTCTGTGACCCTGCTTAGAACTCTGCTGAGTTTTGATGTGATCAGGTAGAACAGGTATTTCTGTTGCTTCATCTAACCTGGTTGCAACTTTTATGGTAACCCACATGAGTTTGCTTAATCCAAGCTGCTAGTGATGCCAAAGAATTTTGTCCATGCCTCCATTTCTTCTAATATGCCTGTTTGACACCCCTGAAGGAATTAAGAGTCCAGTTCAAAGTCCTGGATGTCTCCCAGACCCCTCCGCCTGGTTTTCTCTTGGACCCATCGGAACCTGAGGTCTTCGTTCTCTGGCGGGGCCTCTGCTGTGTGGTGTAAGTGGACATCCATTGATTGCCTTGCAGCTGTGCTTTTGAACCTGGGATTAATGGGAAGACAAGAGCAGCTGTTAATTAACCCCAATTATAGACCTATATTGAGCTCCAGTTGAGGACTACCTCACTGGAGCAAGTCAAAACCGCTATGTAGGGTTGCCAGCCTCCAGGCGTTGCCTGCCTGGCTCGGATGAAGACTGATCCACCTGCCAGCTGCCCACCCCTCTGGGCCCCCCACCCCATTACTTGCCCTGATGGATGCCGGGTCAGGGAAGGGAACAATTAGCAATCAGGGCGTCTTTCCCAGGTTGGCCTCAAAATTGCCTGCTTGTCAAAATGGCGTCCCTCTCCCCGTGACAGCTTGCGTGCAGATGTTGTGTTCAGTCGCATGGGTGGAAGTGGACACTTTTTAGTACATTTCCAATCCAAAGGAATGACAGCAAAGCCACGGCAGGGTGCAGCCCTGCCTGAAGTGTTTGTAGGCAAGCTTCTCCCCTCCCCTCCCACTGAACAGATGCCTGCTAATTCCCTCAAAAGGCCTGGGCAGGCCGTCCAGCTCCTACTGAAGGTCTCCAGGGAGCCCCTTCTAGAGAGCCTGAGCCATGATGAAAAGGCCTGGACTCCGGTCTACACCACAGGAGCCACCCGGCTTGGTGGGACAGCCAAGAGTAGACTGTAGTTGGCCAACAGGCATACATGGAAGGCGTTTCTTCCATGAGGGACCCGGGTCATGAAGGGTTCTTAAGGTCATACCCAGCATCTTGATTAGAACCTGGAAACAGATATATCCCTGGTTTTGGTTATCTTGCTCATTTCAAGATGCTGTTTCTTAGCTTGTAAGCTCTTGGTGGCCTGGCCTGGAATCATTGAGATAGACTCAGTCTCCCTAACATCACTCGTTGGTCGCTGGGATCAATGTTCTGGTGGTGTCTTATCACATCAGACCAGCAGCCATCTGCCTCGTGAAGGGCCAACAGATTCTACAACCAGCTTCAGTTCTGGCTGCATGCCGTGAGAGTCAGGACCCTGAAACTGGTTCTAGCCTTTGTGTTACCCAAAATGGATTCCATGAGGGGGATTATGGGGAATTGGACTGCATAGGAAGAGGCTGGGTAATAGCAGGATCTTTTCTACCAATATTTACAGGGTCCTTTCCTCAGGGAGAAACCCTTTTAAAATAACAATGGCTATTTAGCTTACACACAAGGAGATTTATTTGGGGAAAATATTGGGGTGCATTCAAAATTCACACACAAGCAAAACATACAAGTTCCTAGGAGATGAAATGGAGGAAATAGGTGAGCTCAGAGTAGATCTGGATAATAGTTACCTGCTCCAGAAGGGTTGCAGTTCAGAGGGGTGGGCAGCAGCATCTGGAGCCAGGTGGGCTGATCACGGAGCACAGAAATGGGGCAAAAAGGTTGACTTTTCATTGCTAAAATGTAGCCTCTGGCCATATGCGATAGATAGCATGAGGTCTCTGGAGGTCTCCCAGTCTGTGACAAGTATTGATCCCAGGTGGAGACAATCTCTACTTGCATTTGCTGACAGACCCCAGGTATTTTGGACAAGGAGGTGAAAGATTGCTAGCAGGAAGGAGGGAATGAGTAACTCCCATCTTGATGGCCCATTAATGCAGATGTGTTGAGAGGAGGAGTACATGATACAAGTCTTGTGACAGCCCAGCCTGCTTGTTCCAGCTTGTTTGGCTTGGATGTCATTTTCTGAACACAGAAATGCCAGCGCAATATAATTCTTTTATTTCTACGGTTGTAAAAAGCATGCCTCTGGGACCCAGTCCAGATTTCATTGGCTGCGCAGATTTCTCAAAGCCGCCCTTTGCCACCACAACACAAGGATCTTCATGGTGGGACTGAAGCAGCCATTTTCTTGCTTGGTGTCCCCTGCTGTGGCGGCCATTTTGTTGCGGGCTTCACTGGCCGTAGCAGCCATTTTGTGTTTGTGCGCAGTCCGAATTCCAAATAGGCTCGCTGGCTTAAAAAGTTTGGGGAACCCTATGTTAGAGGACTGGGAAGATCACTAGAGTTGTAGTTACCTTATGGCACCTGTTTTCGAATTCTGTTTCTTGCTTATCATGCTTCAGGAAGGGTTGAGGTTGCCTAGCCAATGCTGAAGCTTCACTTAATTAAGAAGCAAACAACTGAAGTCTCTGGGAGAGGTGATTCATGCTCTGCTCCCCTCCCCCAAATTCCCCGCCTCATCTGGCCGTGTACAATTAACAGCTGAATGAAAGCTTGGGATTTAATGTGCGTTGATGGAAATGCTGACTCGCCAGATACATCTGTCCAAAGGCATGGGCAAACCTGACATCTTTGAGGCAAACAGCACCCCTCCACTCCCTTGGAAAAGGGAACAGCCTTCTAGGAGATTATCTTTTATTTTAATTTTTGCAAAGAAGATCCTGCTAGACAAATCTCGCCACCGCGTCCGTGCTTAACGTAAATTCATGCTTGTATAATGGATCTCCTTTAGGATTTGCCGTTTTCTTTCCTCCGCAGCCTCTTCATAGGCAGTCTGAGAAAGAAGCATTTGTTGTTTGTAAAAGTTCGTCTAGCAAGATTGGCTTCGATTCTGAGGCAGAGTTGCCATTATTGGGTTGCCAGCCTCCAGGTGGTAACTGGAGCTCTCCTGGGATCACAATTATCTCCAGATGACGGAGATCCATCCCCTGCAGAAAATGGTGACCTTGGCAGGGGGACCTGATGGATTTTAATAAACAAAATTTATAACTGATTTGGTTATGGGCAGCTTGGAGAAGAGGGGGGCAGGGGACGATAGGATGTCTGTATTGGACTACGTCAAAGTTAGGCATGTTGAAAAGGGGGCCAGCTTGTTTACTGCAGCTTTAGAGATGAGGCCTATGAGCAACGGGTTCAGATTATGGGAAAGGAGGCTCCACTTAAATATGAGGAAGCATTTTCTGAAGGAGAGGGCTGTTGGTGGATGGAATTTGTAGCCTTGGGGAATGTTAGAGTCTCCTTCACTGGAAGTTTTTAGGAGGAGATTGGATGAGCCCCTGTCAGGGGTGGGTGATTTTTAAGTCCCTGAGAAGGTGGGGGCTGGACTGGATGATCTCAGTGGTCTCTTCCAGCTCTGTGTGATTCTGATTTTTTAAAATTTTACTCTTGTAACTTATGATAACTGAATGTTTAATACCCCGATGTTACCCACCACAAGCCAACCAGAGAAGGGCAAGATAATTAAAATTATTATCATTATAGCCCATGGAAGCCCCCCCCCCCACAAACCCCACCGTCCTTAGGCTTCATCCCCAAAATGTCCCATCCTACGGCCAGCCACCCTTGGTGATATCCCCCAGATACCAAAACTAGTGGAGCAAATTGATTTCTGGAATATGCTGATTAAGCTAGTGGAATTTGGAAATCCCTCCCTGAAGAATTGGCTACTTGGACATCCCTTCCAAAACCCTCCTTTCCAGAGGTTGTGCCCCCAAATCTGCACGAATTTCCTTCCTTCTTCTACCTCATCCTGGTACAACCCAAGGGTGGTTGACAGGCCCAGGTGCTTGGCTCTTGTGGCCCTTTCTGGCACGCCCAGAGAAATGCCGATCGCCACGTTGGGGTCGGGAGGTGAATTTCCTCCAGGCCAGACTGGCCAGAGATTCTGGGGTGTTTTTTTGGGGGGGGATCATCTGGGCATGGAATTGGGGTCACTGCAGGTGGGCAGATAGTTGTGCTTCTATGGTTCTTTGACTCTATGGTTGGGAATTACCTGGAGATTTTGGGGGTGGAGCCTGAGAAGAGTGGTGTTTGAAGGGTATAGGAAAGGGGTAGTCAAACTGCGGCCCTCCAGATGTCCATGGACTACAATTCCCAGAAGCCCCTGCCAGCATTCGCTGGCAGGGGCTTCTGGGAATTGTGGTCCATGGATATCTGGAGGGCCGCAGTTTGACTAGCCCTGGAAGGGCTAAAGAGATCATTTTATCCAGGGGCACCTTTAAGTTTTAATCAAGGTGCAAGCTTTCATGTCCACACCCACTTCATCCTTGTTGATCTGAAAGATGCCCCTGGATTCAAACTTTGTTCTGCTGCTTCAGGCCAACATGGTGACCCAACTGAATCGCACAGCATCTCTTGATCCTTGATGGAAATGCACTTCCTCATTTGTATAAAAAGACACACTCAGCCTCTTTGGTGCTATTCAGGGGTTGTTGTGTTCTGTGGATAGGCTGGCCAACGCATATGCGCTTTGGGGATGTTCAGGTGGCTTCTCTTGCACTGCCCAGTTGAGAGCCACTCTCCCCCCTTGAGGATTTCCTTCCTGCTGCTCTGCCTGCCAGGCAGTTGTTGAAGCGAACTGTTAAATCCGTCACAAATCATATAAATCAGTCATAAACAAACGCTTTTTACAAAGTCTTCTTGTTCGGTGCTCATCCATGCGGTCTTCAGGGATGTCAGGGGCTCTCTTTTAAATCGGCAGCATTTCTGTGCAAACACTGTTTAGAAAGGGAAGGAAGCGCAAACCTGATTGACGGGCATCTCAGTCATTTGGCACCAAAGTAAAATAGATGCAGTGATTGGCTCACTTAGAATCACAGAAATATGGAGTTGGAAGGGACCTACAGGGTCATCTAGTCCAGCCCCCTGCAGAATGCAGGACATTTACAACCACCTGCCCACCCACAGTGAGCCCAATTCCATGTACAGATTATGCCCCCCACCCCCCAAAAAAACCCCACAGAATCCCTGTCTAGTCTGGCCTGGAAGAAATTTGTTTTCTGATGCCAAAGAGGTGATTGACATTTCCCTGGGCAGGCAAGAAAGGATGACAAGAGCCAAGCTCAGACACAGTCCCTTCTGCCCACCCACACAAAATCTGCCTACATTTTTAAAATCAGCATTTCTGTTAGGCAGCTAAACACATCCGAAGAAGGAGAACCCACCACCTCCCAAGGAAGCCTGTTCCGCTCAGGAACTGCTTAAACTATCAGGAATGTCTTCTGGATTTTTGGCTGAAAATTCTTTAGAATTAATTTCAACCCACTGGCTCTGGTCTGACCCTCTGGAGCAGCAGAAACCAACTCTGCTCCATCTTCTCTATGACGGCCCTCCAAGTACCTGAAGATGGTTCTCATATCACCTCTTGGTCATCTTCTCTGTAGGGTAAACAGACCAAACTCCCTCAACTTTCCCTCATATGTCTTGCCTCGTCCTTTCATGCATTGGGATGCATGGTTAACATGTTTGTCCCCAGCTTTCTTCTCTCCACAGGGGATCCAAAGCAAGCTATAAAGATGCTCTTCCCTCCTCCATTTTATCCTTGCAACAACAACCCCAGGAGGTAGGTTTGTCTCAAACGGAAGGGCCCAGGGTCAGCTGGTCAGCTTCTGTGTCAGGGTGGATATTTGCTTGCCAGGAAGCTCAAGACAGACAGAAAGACTCCTTTACCCCATGCACACGGTTTTGTGCACTGCCTTGAACTACGAGGAAAGGCAGGATATCAATGTTTCAAGTAATTAATATTTATATATTATTGGATTTACATGGAATTCCTCTTGCCTGTCCTGAACCTTCTGCCCATCGGCTTCATTGGATGCCCTCCAGTATTTTGGGAGAGGAAGAAAATATTCTCATTGCCAACCCCCCCCCCCAATGGATAATTTTATAAACCTCTATCACGTCCCCCCTTAGTTGTCTTTTTTCTAAATCAAAAACTCCCAGACTTTTTGGCGTTTCCTCCTCGGGAAGGGGCTCCAGCCTCTCTTAGTTGTGGACCCAGGTCCGGTTAGGGGGCACTCCTCGGAAGAGGAGACTTGGCAGGAGCTCCCGGTTTCACCCGGGCCACAGCTGGATGATAGCTTAGCCGAGCCAGATGTCCAACAGGTAGAGAGGGAGTGGAGCTGCAGACAAGCCAGGGCTTAGACACCAGGGTGGTTGCAGGAACCTTGTTGGGAATCCCTCACTGTTCCGTGCTGGGAAAGCCAGCCAGCCACCAAGCAAGGAGCCACCGGGTTGCCCAGAGAGAGTCCCAGGCTCACCCTCCAGTTAGGTGATGAAATTCATGCAAAAGAAATTCCATCTAAACATCCGGAAGAAGTTCCTGACAGTGAGAGCGGTTCCTCAGTGGAACAGGCTTCCTCGGGAGGTGGTGGGTTCTGCATCTTTGGAGATTTTTAAACAGAGGCTGGATGGAGAGGCTGATTCTGTGAAGGCTCAAGGGGGCGGCAGGTGACAGTGGATGAGCGAGAGGGTTAGAATCGTAGAGTTGGAAGCAATACCTTACCAATGCTTAATGCTCTTCAGAAGGGACATCCTGGGCCATCTATTCCCACTAGATGGGACACTCACACCTGCATAGTGCAGGGGGTTGGACTAGATGACCCAGGAGGTCCCTTCCAACTCTAGGATTCTATGATTCTAAGTGGTGTGGCTGGGGAAAGTCCTCTCTCACTTTTGTCATCGAAGAATTGTGTGTGTGTGTGTTACCAGGAATGTTAATCCTGGTCTTTATTAGAATAGCTCCTAACTGCTGACGTGTTGCATACATCTGTGACCCCCCCCCCATGTCTTGGATCATCCCATTGAGCAATTTTCTCAAAATGTCAACATCAAGAAAGCTCTTCCTCTCCTGCCCTCCCCCCCTCTGCCCCCCTCATTCCACTCTCATTTCCTCCTGCGCTAAGGGGCCTGTCCATCTGACAGATGCCTCCGGACACCCTGAGCGCTAAAGATCACACGCCGATGGGGTTATAATAAGGAGAATTGAGCCCCCGCCAGCCCAGCCCAGCCCATTGGGTATCCGAAATCAATGGCCAATAGTCCGGAAAGAATGAAGGCATGGGAGTGTTTGCTTTGGAGCTGCCAAGGCCTGTCGGAGGCGGCATCTCCCGGGCCGGGCCTTTCCTGCCGGCTGAAAGAGGGGAAGATTAACACATTAGCCAGGGAGCTTTGCCTCTGGAGCACCAGCGAGACCCCGGTGACCTCGGGGAGGGGCTGTGGGTCAGGGGCAGAGCCTCTGCTAGGCTCGCAGGAGGCCCCAGGTTCAATTGCAGCCTCTCCAGCTGAAAGGGCCAGGGGCTGGGTGACAGGAAAGACGCTCAGTCTGGGACCCTGGAGAGATGCTGCTAGTCTTGAGTGGACCACACTGACCTTGGTGGACCAAGGGTTTGATTCGGTACAAGGTGGCTTCATGTGTATGCGTGGGAGCTAGCTGTTGTGATCTCCTGGGATTACAACTGATCCCCTGAAAATGGCCACTTGGAATGCTGCGAACATAAGAGCAGCCGTGCTGGATCAGGCCAGTGGCCCTCCCAGTCCAACCTGCTGTGTCCCACAGTGGCCCAAGCCCAGGGGCCCTCAGGAGGTCCACCAGCAGGACCAGAACTCCAGAAGCCCTCCCAGTGTTGCCCCCCCCCAAAAAAAACACCAAGAATATAGAGTATCCCTGCCTTCTCTACCTTCTGACTAAGAGCCACTCTGCCCCCACGGGTTTCTCCCGTCCCCTCTCAAAGCTGCCTGTGCGAGCAGCTGCCACCACTTCCTGCAGCAGTGAATCCCGCAGGTTAACAGCTCTTTGGGCAAAGGAGGATTTCTTTCTTTCTGTTCTAAACCCACCACTCATCAGTCTCCTGGAAGTTGGTGTCTTGTTGGGAATGGGAGAAAAGGACCCCTTTCTCTGCCTTCTCTACCCTGTGCATAATTTTGTAAAGCCCTCTCAGGTCGCCCCCCTTTCATAGAATCACAGAATCCTAGAATCCTAGAATCCTAGAATCCTAGAATCCTAGAGTTGGAAGGGGCCATACAGGCCATCTAGTCCAACCCCCTGCTCAACGCAGGATCATAGAATCCTAGAATCCTAGAGTTGGAAGGGGCCATACAGGCCATCTAGTCCAACCCCCTGCTCAACGCAGGATCATAGAATCCTAGAATCATAGAGTTGGAAGGGGCCATACAGGCCATCTAGTCCAACCCCCTGCTCAACGCAGGATCATAGAATCCTAGAATCATAGAGTTGGAAGGGGCCATACAGGCCATCTAGTCCAACCCCCTGCTCAATGCTCATGTTCATCATTGCTCCAAGCTAAAAAAACCCTAACCACTTTAACCTTTCTTCACCATTTCAACTGGGCTGTGAGTGTCCTGCACAGTGCAGGGGGTTGGACTAGCTGACCCAGGAGGTCCCTTCCAACCCTATGATTCTAGGATTCTTAAATAAAATAACAGATACATCTCTAGGAATCTCCCCCCCCCCTGGCCTTGGCAGCTGTACACTATGCTGGCACAACCAGCCGAAGGGGCCTAGGCGTTCTCCAGCGAGGGCTTCGCAGCCTCGCAGAACTCTAAAACGGGCCTGCTTGGGAATTCTTCCCTCCGCAGCGAAGCTTAGCAGGCTGCTGTTGCGAGGGTGAAGTCAAAAGGGGTTAATTTCCACAGGCCAGGCAGCGGCAAGGGAGCTGTTTTCCAGCCCACTGAGCTGTCGTTTAACCTGCATTGTCAAGCAGGGTCAGGCCAGACCGGGCAGGCTGCTTAAGAGACAAGAGCCCCGAGATCTGACATCCTGCCCTGGATGTCTCTGCATTGTCGAAGGCCCCAGAAAAGCACAGTATCCCGAGACAACTGCCCTGGGGGAGGGAGGAGAGAGAGGGAGGGAGAAGGGAGAGGTTGGGGAAATATCCTGAGCATGGCCAAAAGCACAGGTATAGGCAGAGTCCACCAAAAGTTCAACAAAATGGAAGGGGTGCACAGGAGAGCAACAAGGATGACCCTGGGCCTGGGGACCAAGCCCTCCGAGGAAAGGCTGAGGGACTTGGGAAGGTTCAGCCTGGAGAAGAGGAGGCAGAGAGGGGACAGGAGGGCTCTCTGGAAGGATATAAAAGGCTGTCCCTTGGAGGAGGGCAGGGAAAGGTTCCTGTTGGCAGCAGAGGAGGGGACCCGTAGTGATGACTTTAAACTATATGTAGAAAAAAAATGTATTGGCTAGATATCAGGAAAAAATTTTTCACAGTCTGTGTAGTTCAGCCATGGACTGGGCTGCCTAAGGAGGTGGTGAGCTCCCCCTCACTGGCAGTCTTCAAGCAGCAGCTGGACAGATCCTTCTCCTGGATGCTGGTCCTGCACTGAGCAGGGGGTGGGACTAGATGGCCTCCATGGTCCCTTCCCCCTCTAGGATTCTAGGAGTCTAGTTCAGCAGTGGAAGGGGCTGCCTAAGGAGGTGGGGAGCTCCCCCTCACTGGCTGTCTTCAAGCAGCAGCTGGACAGATCCTTCTCCTGGATGCTGGTCCTGCACTGAGCAGGGGGTGGGACTAGATGGCCTCCATGGTCCCTTCCCCCTCTAGGATTCTAGGAGTCTAGTTCAGCAGTGGAAGGGGCTGCCTAAGGAGGTGGGGAGCTCCCCCTCACTGGCCGTCTTCAAGCAGCGGCTGGACAGATCCTTCTCCTGGATGCTTGAGGCTGATCCTGCACTGAGCAGGGGGTGAGACTAGATGGCCTGCATGGCCCCTTCCCACTCTAGGATTCTAGGAATCTAGTTCAGCAGTGGAATGGGCTGCCTAAGGAGGTGGGGAGCTCCCCCTCACTGGCGGTCTTCAAGCAGCAGCTGGACAGATCCTTCTCCTGGATGCTGGTCCTGCACTGAGCAGGGGGTGGGACTAGATGGCCTCCATGGTCCCTTCCCCCTCTAGGATTCTAGGAGTCTAGTTCAGCAGTGGAAGGGGCTGCCTAAGGAGGTGGGGAGCTCCCCCTCACTGGCCGTCTTCAAGCAGCGGCTGGACAGATCCTTCTCCTGGATGCAGCTCACATCATCACCAAACAACCCTGTGAGGTAGGCTTGCTTATCTCCAGACTACAACTTGGTTGGTCTTCAAGGGGCCAGACTTTGCTCTGCTGCTTCACGGCCACCCACCAGAATCTGCTGTCAGTGGGGAAAGAGCCATCGAGCGTCACCCGGAAGGCAGAAGCCGACACATGGGTAGCTGTGGGGATCCTAGTCTGTGAAGCTCCCAACCAGAATGGCCCAGGCGAGGCCAGTACTTCCCCCTCCCTCCAGGCCCCTCCCATGAACCTAAGAGCCAGGCAGGGCCCCGGGCATAGGGGTCCCGGTGGGGACAGGGTCCTCGACCTCCCCTCAGCATCCCTGTGTCGTGATGAGCACCTGCTAGGGCCCTGGAGCCTAAGAACCGTGGGGGTCACCAGGCAGGATTGTGTGTTTTCCCCACTGCAACCAAAGGATCTGAAGGATCTACAGCCCCCCACGTTCACCCGCGCTCGCCTCTGCATCCGGCCCAGCAGTCTCCAAGGGGTCCTCTGGCAGAGGGGGCCCGGCCAGCCCTCCTCCTCCTCCCCTTTTAATCTTTGGACACTTTTAGTGTCACTCAAATGACAGCCCCGGTCCCTGCTGCCTCCGCGGTAAAAGCCTCTGAAAGCTGGCCACCCTGGGCCGCCTCACCTCCGGGGCTCTTCTCCGCCTGGGAAATGACATCCTGATGGGAATCAGAGACCCATTAAGCCCCCCCCCCGCCCACGCCCTGCTGCCGCCCGCCCCTCAAAGCCCTTTCCCAGCCTTACCCGAAGTCCTCCAGAGAGGCTCTCTGAGGATGCTGTGGCCGGGGGAGCTCTTGGGTGCCGTTCTTTCCTGGGGCTTGTGCTTGCCTAGGCCAGGGGTAGTCAACCCGTGGTCCTCCAGAGGTTCATGGACTACAATTCCCATGAGCCTCTGCCAGCAAAGCATAACTGTCTCAGGGCCTGGAGGAAGTGATAGCCCTGCGGTCCATGGACTGGTCTGCTTTCCGTTAACACTGTGGTGTTGTGGTTAAGAGCGGCAGGCTCTAAGCTGGAGATCCAGGTTCGATTCCCGGGACTTTGGCAGAGTATCATGGCATAAAATCCATTCTCCAAAGCAGCCCTTTCCTCTCGTCCAGACAACTGACTTCTGGCATCAGTTTATAATTCCAGGAGGTCTCCAGGCCCTGCCTGGGGATTGGCATCTTGGTCAGATCCAGCAGGCCTCTCTTTTGGTTCTTCGTACAGGCCTCCTTGTCTTGTGCTTCTACCCTCCCCCCCGCCCCCCAAAAAAGCCTTCCCTCCTTTTTTCGTACTCTCCTCTCTCTCTCTCTCTCCGGGGCTGCCAATAAAAAAGGTCAAAATGAAACCTTCTTCCTATTAAGACGAAGAAAAGGAGCAAAGGAAGTTTAAAGGCAGAGCCGAGAAGCCAGTTGGCAGAGCTCAAATTGGAGTTTTATGGATATTTCTCTCCTCCTTTGGCGAGAGCGTTAAACTTTTCTTTTGTTAAGAAATACCGAGAGGACCTTGGTAGGAGCCAAGAGGGGTGTGTGTGTGTGTGTGTGTGTGTGTGTGGGGGAAAAGATCTATATAGACTCTCAGAGGTCCGTGTGTGACATGCAGCTCAGGGGAGGCGAGACGTGTGTCTGATTTGCTTAATGCTGACAGGTCTTTCTTCTTATTGGAAAGGGATCACAGCGGGGAATCTCAAACGTGCCGTGGAGAGGTCTGCGGAGGCGCATTGCCAGCCGGGGGCAGTGGTGCTGCAGGCCAGCCCTTTGCAGGCGTCACAGGGGAGGGGGGGATTGCCAGGCCCCCCAAAAGCACCCCTGCCAGTCACATGACAAGTGCATCCTTTCTCAAAGGGCTCCATTGCGTGGGCCCCCATGGGGGGTGCACTCAGCACAGAGAGTGGCGGAAAGACAAAAATGGGCGAATCCAGGGCGGGCCTGGAGGGGGGGGGATGACCCACCTGCCTAGTTATTGTCCTCTAGGGCAGGGGTAGTCAACCCGTGGTCCTCCAGATGTCCATGGACTACAATTCCCATGAGCCCCTGCCAGCAAATGCTGGAGGACCACAAGCTGACTACCCCTGCTCTAGGGGACCCCTTGCAAGCTGCTAGGGCGGGACCAAGATTGAGAACATTTCATCTCAGTGGATTCTTTAAAAATCTTATTCCGAAGATTCTCATTTCGTAGCACTTTGCAGTAGTTTGGGTCTGGGGTGGCCAAACTTTGTCAGTCTGCAGGCCCTTTTGGGATTCTGGCACGGGGTGGGGGTGCAATGCCAAAATGGCTGCTGGAAGAGGCGGAGCCAAACACAAGGGTCATGGAGTGAGGTCATGCAGAACCGTGACAGTAACTTTTCGCCCTTTCTGGCACAAGGTCTGTTTAACAGAATCCCTCAGAAGAGCAGGACATGCTGGTTTGGATTCACTTTGCTGCCTGCGTAATTATATAAATAATTTTATTAAAATGATTAATAGCCCACCCTTACAAACGTTCAGGGCAGGGAAGGCCAGTAAAATCAGCACACAGTTTAAAACTTTGAAACAAGCAACATATGCAGTCAACCCCTCTAGACTCAGAAAACCTTTATTGGCATACAGCCTGGGGGTGTGCTGCCAATAGAGATACAGAACTCTGCCAATGAGGGCCAATCAGTTCAAATTGCACTCTGCCAATGGGGGCCAGTCAGCTCAAATTGCTTGCAGACAAATTGCTACCAACCTGATTGGACCTCTCTTTGGGTGTGCTACTAATAGGGAGCCAGCACTCTGCCAATGAGGGCCAATCAGTTCAAATTGTGATCTGCCAATGAGGGCCAGTCAGCTCAAATTGCTTGCAGTCAAATCACTCTCTACCTGATTCCCTCCCCCCACCCCAAATATTCCTCCAATAAGAGAGGGCCCTCAGCCAGGAATGGCCCGCCCTGCTGGTTTAGCCCCAATCAGTAGGGAACCCTTAGCCAGGAAGGGCTAAGAAGGGGGTCAGCTCTCCACCTCCAACTTTCTGCTGGTTTCAGAGGCTTGCTGTGTGGAAGGGTAGGCAGCCCCATAGTTCTTCCAGTAAGTTACCATGGCCTCCTGGCCTCTTTCAGTTCAGATAACATGAGGGTTTTTTTTTTTTGAGAAGTAGCCTCTGCACCCCTTCTGGAGGGGGGGCCCTGCGGGAGGCCGAGAAACAGCCCTCTGCCAGCCCTCAGGGACCCCGAGCAGCCAGGAAAAGCTGGCTGAAAGAGGAGCTGGCCTCAGAGCATGCCCTGCTGCCAGTAAGCTGCCCTGGCCTTCTTCAACTCGGGGGGGGGGGGAGTAAGTCGCTTCCTGGCACAGCCTCCGCTCACCTTTGGGGGGGGCACTGTGGGAGGTCCAGAAACAGCCTCCTGCCAGTCCTCTGGGACCCAGGGCTGCCAGGAAAAGCCTCTGCCCTGGGAATGTTTACTCCTGAGTAAGTCATGTGAGGTTTGCAATCTGCACTCTGAGAAGGGAGGAATGCTTTGGGGGGGGGGGGAGCCATCCCAGGCAATTGCAGCAGGGAAAGGAATGCTGAGGTGGGCGGGGCTGAGAAGACGCAGGATTTCCCCTTCTATATGGAGACCCCCCTGGGTCTTGATGCCATCTTGCCATCACCACAAAGCAAATCTGAGACCAGTGGCATGGAAGATGGGGCAAAGAAGCCCCACGGGGACATGTGAAGGGGGGACCACACTGTTTCCCAGTAGAAGAAGACTTGAGTTTTATACACTGCTTTTCCTTGCCTTCCCTTTCTCTCCCCACAACCCTGTGAGACAGGTGAGGCTTAGAGAGATATGAGAGAAACTGCTCTGTGAGAACAGTTTCTAACAGGACTGTGACTAGCCCAAGGTCACCCAGCATGTGGAGGAGCAAGGAATCAAACCCAGCTTGCCACATTAGAAGCTGCTCCTCTTAACCACTACACCAAGCCGTACAAACTGCCATTGCCCTAAAGAGATGTAGCTGGAGCAGAGACAGAAGAAGCTGTTGCAGCTGGATGGTGCGAGTCCCTTTTGACTTGCTCACTGGCTGCTGTGGGGTTCTTTGCCTTTAAATTTGGACCTTCTGACCGGCTTCTCAGAGCAATCAAAGGAGGGAGACACTCAGGTGTTTCCCGCCTGGAGAGGTGATTTTAGTAAGGTTTGCAGTTTAAGAAGGGAGCAGTGCTTGCGTCTTCCCTGTTCTCCCTCTCTCTCTGCGGGTGTAGAGGGGAGTGCTACGCAGCCCCCCACCCCCAGCAACTCTGTCCTCCAGGGGAACAGTTCCCTGCAGTCTGGAGGGCAGTTTCCATTCCGGGGGCTCTTCAGGTCCCCCCTGAAGATCCTACTTCTGGGGCTTCTTAAAGGCTGAAGAATGTTTCAAGAGTTTCTCAGTGGTAAAAAAGTGGAGAAAGGCTGGCACAGAGGCAGTGACCGGGGAACCTTCTGTGAGTTCTTAGCCAACCCATTTTTTCATGTTTGTTTGTAACATGCCACAGTTTGTTGTTTTTACTTTGATATTGAACTGAGCTGGAGAACCTACAGACAGTCCCCCCCCCCCCCCGCTCCAGCAAGTCCTTTGGGGATGAGCTGTCATTGCAGAATCCCCCCTCCGAAACAGCCGTCTCTAGTCTGCAGGTGACCTCCAATTCCAGGAGATTTCCAGGCTGTACCTGGGGGTTGGTGACCCCTGGGTCAGGAAGGTTTGGAGGTGGAGCCTCGGGACTCCGGGGATGGGCAGGAGATTTTGCCATGCAGGCAGCCCCCCAGGAAGGCCACAGGGAAGAGGTACAGCCTAGCACCTGTAGTTTCCCTGGGTGCCATGGGCTTTACCTCTAGTAAGAGATGATGATGATGATGATGATGATGATAATAATAATAATAGAGTGGCAGCCTCTAATCTGGAGAACCAGTTTTGATTCCCCACTCCTCCCCCATTCTGAAGGAATGGGAAGGCGACTGTAAGCTGCTTTGAGCCTCCTTCGGGTAGGGAAAAGTGGCATCTAAGAACCAACTCTTCTTCTTCTTCTGTAATCTCAGGGCTCTCTCAGCCTCCCCTCCCTCACAGGGTGTCTGTTGTGGGGAGAGGAAAGGGAAGGTGAATGGAAGCCGCTTTGAGCCTCCTTCGGGTAAAGCGGCATATAAGAACCAACTCTTCTTCTTCTTCTCTGCTCCTTTCCCTTCCTCTCCCCACAACAGGCACCCTGTGCGGTAGGCGAGGCTGAGAGAACTGCCCCGTGACAGCAGCTCTAACGGGACTGTGACTAGCCCAAGGCCACCCATGTGGAGGAGGAGCACCTGTGACAGCCAGGAGACCTGGGGCTGAGGGGCTTGCCTTCACAGGCGGTCTTCCCGTTGACCTCTTTCGGTCACACAAAGTGCTCTGGGTACCCACATGTTGTCCTGGACCAGAAATCAAGATGGAGGATTGCGGCTGCTTCCCCTCCTTGCCCTATTTGGGGCTGATCACTGGCTCCGCACTAACTTGGGTTGCCAACCTCCAGGGGGGGCCTGGCAGTCTCCCAGAATTACAACATTTCCAAATGACGAGGCTCGGCCCCCCTGTAGAAAAAACACTCTCCGCTCTCTCCCTCCAGGATGCTTTCGGGCCAGCCTGCTCGGCCGCCAAATCCGGCTGACATCTGAAAACTTGGGCCCTTCCAAACTCCCAGTTCCGCCAAGTTCCCCCTGGCCTCTTGGAGAAGCGGGCCGTCTGGGGCAGAAGGGGCTGCCGGGCCCAGCCCAGGGGTGCCCATCTGCATCGCAAGCTAGCTGGTGCGCGGCGGCCGGGCCGTCTCCTTGCCACCCCGCCTCCTGCCAGCTGCTGACGTGCTTGGGCTGCCTTGCTCAAACTGCCCCTCCTCCCCTCCCTCCCTCCCTCCTCTTGCTCCCAATTTCAGCTGAACAGCTAGAATTCCTGACCCGCGGCTTGCAATATTTCCCCCTCGGTGTGTGGAGCTGCCGGAAAAGCTGCTGGTTCAGCAGACAGCGGGCGCTGGAGATGAGTGCGAGCGAAAGCCCGGGCCCTGGCAGGGCTGCGCAACGGCTGCTTTCATTAGTTAATCGCATCTGTGTCTCCTCTTCCCCGGGGAGACGGAGCTGGGCCCGAGGGGGCGGCAGGCACGGGATGCCTGAGTCGGCAAAGTCAGGCGCGGCTGCCAAGGCTGGGTACTGTCAAAAGGCCGGGGCCGGGGCCGGGAGGGTGACAGGCAGAGGGGCAGGCCCCTGTCCCCCAGGGCTCCTCAGGGCTCTCCTCCTCAGGCAGCTCCTCCAGCCCAGGGAAGGCCTCTGTGGAAGAGCTGGGGATGCCAGCCTCCAGGCAGGACCTGGGGGACCACCGAACCACAGCCCAGCTTGGAAAAGGGAGCCTGAGAGGCTAGCCACATCGTTCTCTGGAGCAGGGCAAACGGATGAATGAGGAGTCCCTCCACACAAAGGCTTACCCTCGGAATTAAACTTTGGTGGCCTTCAAAGTGCCCCTGGATTCAGACCTTGTTCGGTCTCCCTTTGTTCTTCTCCATCCCTCCCCTGTTTCTGCAGGGCTCTCTGGCTGGAGAAATGTCCTAAGGACCTGCCCCCCCCCCCCCACGCATGGTGCACGCCTGACCTGGCTGCTCTCGGTGAGGCTTCTCTCTCTTTTCGATGAGCTGAGCTGAGCTCGGTGAATAACCCTACGTTTCCTTTTTTTGCAATAGGTTCCTGGGGAGAACTCATTTGCTTGCACTCAAGAGCACACTTCTGCGATGGGCAGACTTTGCCCTCTTAGCCCCACTCCCCCCGACCGCAGCCCCACCCCCACCCCTGGCCCACGCTCCCCACCCACCCCCCGTTTGTATCTCCTCTCCTCTGGCCGTCAGGTGTGTTTCGTCATATCAGAACAAACTTCTGCTGTTAAAAGAAAGAAAGGACTCCGAGCGTTCAAACCCCCCTCGCCTTGTCAGAGACTTTTCGCTGCAGGTTTCGGACCGCTTTCTCGTGTTCTCCGTTCAAACCTCGGTGGCCCTGGGGACCGTCGCCTTGCCTTGATCCGCCCGGTTTCAGGACCCTGGTCCCCCGTCCCCCCCATATCCCCTGTCCCCCGTGGGGTCGCCGCAGTCTCTCTCTGCCGCTGACGGAGGCCTCTTTTTCCAAAGGGGGCTTTCTGCATCTCTCCCCCTCGCTTTGGCTTTCATGCCCCCTCTTTACCGTGCGCACGGCTCCGACAAGGCCGCACGCAGCGCGACTGGGGCCCAATTATGAGCTGTCGTCGCCGTCCCCCTTTCGAGAGCAGCCAGATCGGAGCTGTCGGAATATTAACAAGATCTTTTGCGGCGCTTAGGAATCCAGCCGGGAGAGGGAGGTAAGCGGAGCTCTGTGTGAGTGCAGGAAAAGAGGCCCATGAATTATGAATAGTCGTTATAGACTAATGTGAGGAAGGAAGGCCGCCTCGCCCCGCAGTGTGTGGGAAGATCAGCTGGCGGTCGGCCAGCAGGACCAAAACCGAGATCGATTCCTAAGCCACTGGCTGGGCGGGTGGGAGGGCATGTGAGCCTGACTGGGTGTGCGCCAAGGAAAATGCAGCCTTAGAGCACATGGAATAGGTGGCCTTTACCTATTTCCCCTCGTTTGCATACATTCCTTTGTGACTGATGTCATCCGATGTCTCCAGGCGGCGGTTTTGGGTGTCTGGCCAGTCCCCACGGATTGGACAGGGTGGTGCTTGGGACCCAAAGGGAGGGGGATAGAGCCTCATCCTGCACCGTCGCTGTCAGATGCAAACCTTTGCCCGTGATTATGCTCAATCGGAGCCACAACAACCGTGAAGCTCTTGTGGTCGGTCTGTGGTTGCTGGCCCAGTGTTGTAAGCCAGCAGGAGGCAGAAACGGCCCAGCAGGAGGCCCCGGCCTCTCTCCCGGATCAGTGATGCTCTAGGATTTCCCCGCAACAACCATAGAGAGCACTATCATCATCTTCATCAGCTTTATTTTTGTATCTCACCCTTCCGAATAGCTCGAAACAGGCAAAAGCATATGTTAAAACAATCAGTTTCTTAAAAGCCAGGATAAATATTAAAACGTCCATATTTTCATCAGCCCCATTTCAGTAAAGTGTGTGTGTGTGTGTGTGTGTGTGTGTGGGGGGATTCCAGTTCTTTCTTGGGGAGGCAAGTCTTCCATCTACTTCTGGCAGTGAGGCCAGCTCTCCTTGGTGTTCTGCCTGGCCTCCCCTCTAGTCTCGCATGATGTGGCAATATCCCTTCTCGGTTCTGAGTTAGAAGTGATGTTGTGGCATTGTGGAATGCTATCCATCCCTCAGTTTGTGCTCTTGCTGTTCCATTGGGCATCAGTGAGAGACTGAGGGCTTTCCTGCACTCATATTTGCACCACTTGTGGTGAAATTGTAGTCCATGGACATCAGGAGAGGCACAATTTGGCCTCCCCACTAGTGGTCATTTCAACATTATAGCAATGTATTTCACCCTATTTCCTTGAAAGACGATAGAGATACAGCAATGCAATATCGAAGTGACCACCAGAGGGGGCAAAACACATATGGAAAAGAAACACCCGGATGCAATACAGCAAGGGTGGCCAAACTGTGACTCATGTGTGCATGTGCTGGCAGGGGCTCCTGGGAATTGTAGTCCATGGATACCTGGAGAGCTGCAGTTTGTCCACCCCTGCTACAACAAGCATGCAAGGGACAAAAATAAGAGTGTAGAAAAGTTCTGGGAGCAACAGCAGGTGTTCCCTGCTACTAAGTGTAGCTGATGGCACACACTTCAGGGGCTTGAAAAATGCTTGAACAGGTGCAGGCTGGTGATTAAAGCCACTGGGAAGAGTCCAGGTAGGCCTTCCCACTGGAACCAACTCAGATTAAAGAGCACTGCAGGTGAGAGCTGGAAGTTCAGGAAACATTCTGCAGATGACAAGATACGTAATTCTCGGTGTGGTGAACTTCTGAGAAAGTGAATGGCGTCCTCGCCTACAAATAACCCATCACCAGAAACAGAGAGGTGGCAGCCACTCCATGTGAGTGGAGAAGGCTTGTGGGTCCCATAAATTCATTCCCCTCCCCTGCTTTTCAAAAGCAAGCCAAAATGCCAGGGATTTGAGAGCTTGTGAGAATACCAAAGCACAGTACAGAAATCATGTCCCTGTTTCAAATGTTTCCTCTGCCATGGAAACCTCTCTCAGCCCGAGTCCAGAATATTGGCCTGCCTTGCAGGGTTGTTAGGAGGATTACCACAAGATGGTGTGAGCCCTGGGCATTTCCTCTTGCTGCTTCTTGGATGGCCATCCAGTTGAAGACGGCGATTTTTGAGAGAGCTTTTGTTGCTCCCGGCCACCTTTTAAAAATCAGCTATTAGCTATTTATGTCTCTGCTGCTCCCAAGTCCATTTGGCTGATTACTTTGGCTGGCTTTGCTCACGTCTGCTGCGGTCCAGCACTGCTGGTTTGTATTTTAGGCGTCTGTTCATCGTTAGACTCCTTGTGGTTCCATTCGGTCCAGGGATAGGGCATCAATAAATTAATGTTACTCATCTTAATAAATAGATTCATTAGTGTGAATAAATAATATTGTTTATTTATTTGCTAAATTTATACCCTGCCTTTTGGCCCTTGGCAGAGCCCCCCAGGTGGCTAACAGATTTTTGAAAATCTTTAAGAAACACATTAAAACAATTGGAGCCAAAGCTATAGGAAAACATCTTTAAAAGCAATAAAGCACAGGGCAGGAAGGAGGGACACGTGGCAAGAAAAAGTAGAACAAAGTTTGAGCCCAGTGGCTCATGAAAGCTTACGCCCCGAACAAAACGATGTTGGTATTCAAGTTTCCCCTGGACTCAGATGTTGTTCTGCTGCTTCAGACCAATTGAACTGCCCACCTGAGTCTAAGAGCCTCTTGTGGCGCAGAGGGGTAAGGCAGCAGACATGCAGTCTGAATCTCTGCCCATGAGGCTGGGAGTTCAATCCCAGCAGCCGGCTCAAGGTTGACTCAGCCTTCCATCCTTCCGAGGTCGGTAAAATGAGTACCCAGCTTGCTGGGGGGTAAACGGTAATGACTGGGGAAGGCCCTGGCAAACCACCCTGTATTGAGTCTGCCATGAAAACGCTAGAGGGTGTCACCCCAAGGGTCAGACATGACCCGGTGCTTGCACAGGGGATACCTTTACCTTTACCTGAGTCTATGTGAGCTGGTGGTCCTACTTCTAGATGACAACTCTTCCAGTCCTTGAAGATGGTCATCATATCACCTCTCAGTTGTCTCCCCTGCAGGCGGAATGTAGCCAGGTCCTTCAGCCTCTCCTCACAAGTCATGGTCTCCAGACCCCTCACCACCTCAGCTGCCCTTCTCTAATGGCCTAGGAAATCCCTAGAGATTTGGAGAGGGGAGGGTGGGGCTTGGGGGAGGGCTGGTTTGAGGGCAGGTGTGTGTGTGTGTGTGACTTCCACAGATCCAGGTGTCATAGAATCCATACTCCCAAGCGGCAGAATTGATCTCTGGATATCAGTTATAATTACGGGAGATCTCCAGGCCAAATCTGAATGATGATGTTGGTGTTTAATTTGTTACCTGCCCCTCCCAAGCAGGCTCGTGGCGGGTAGCAGTTAAAACTCCCATTAAAAACCCCATTAAAATGGACAAGAAAATACCAATACAAAAAAACAGCAACCCAACAACATGGTGGAGAAACCCACCCCCCTTTCCCCAACCCCGGCCTCCAGAGTGATGGCTGACCTTGCAGAAGGCTCCCTGGAGTTCCTCTCATGGCAGGGGAGAGGAATCACAAAACAGCCTGCCCTGCCCTGCCAAAGAGATGCTTGGAAGAAATCCCTTCTTGATGAACCAGTCAGCAAGTTGCCTAGGCGCTGGTCCAGCAGGGCAAAGAATTCTTCTGCCCTTTCTGTGAAGGTGAGCACACCTGGGAGACAAGGAGCCTTCAGGGAATTCTCTCACCAGCGCAAGACTCCAGAGGGACCGAGGGGTGAGCGATGGCCGTCCGTCCTCAGGGGAGCCCTGTCCCAGATGCCAGGAAGGAGAGGCTCAGGTCAGCGGAGGCACAGCCAGGTGGTCAGCCACCTGACCAGCTTCATGCAAGGAGTGATACCAACAGTCTCTTTTGGAAAACGCCCATCCGGTGATAAAGGCTGCGATACCAGGGGCTCATGGGTATTGTAGTCCATGGGCATCTGGGGAGTTTGGCCACCCCTAGACTAATGCGTATTACAGATGTAGTTTTCCAGTTGATGTAGCCCAGAGAACGAAGCTTAATCTCCGGCAGTGGAAGCTGAAACAAATTTACTCTGAAACCCTCCACTTATTTTTCTTCCTTTCTCAGAATCGTCTCCTGCCAACACTGGTGCCAAATATTCTCCAAAGTTTTGCTGAAATTTTGGAATTGCACCTGAGTATTTGAGGGTCACCCATGTGAGCATGCCTTGAGGGCTGCGGAATAGCAGCTGACGGGTTCTGTTTGGCAACATTAATTGAAGGCAGCCAATTGTCTTTGCCGCCGTTTGTCGTTGACACGCAGGGATATCTGCGGTTTGTCAGCCTCCTTGACATGCGATAAGTAGTAGATGTGGGGCCGCTGATCGCACGCCACCGCGTTCAACATTGGATGTCTTGCCGGGGATATTGAACTGACACTGATAGCATTTGATAGTTGACACCTGAGATCAGAAAGCAGGAAATGAAGGAAGTCACGAGAAGTCTGGGGCGGGCAGGCAGACCTCTGAGGGCGAGGCCAGATTTCATTGGAAGCCTCAGACCTTGAACATGCATCTCATGATGGGCTTTTCCTGGCCACGTTCTCTCCAGTGAGACTTTCCTTCCCAGTGACTTTCTCGACGCCCTTCATGGCCTCAAACCTGCCTCTCCGCTCTTTCCTCTCCCTCTCTCCTTGTTGCTTATCAGGAGGTCCCTGTGGATGGACGGGCAGTGGCTCAATCACAGAACCCCTGCCTGGCAGGCAGAAAGTCCCAGGTTCAATCCCTGGTGCCCCCAGTTCAAGGGACCAGGAAGGCAGGTGAGGGGAAAGGTGAGGAGAGCAGCTGCCAGCCTGAGTAGACAATACTGACCTTGAGGGACCCAGGGTCTGATTCAGGGCAAGGCAGTTTTGTTTTGTGCAGGAGTCACGGCTCAGTAGTAGAGCATCTGATTGGCACGCGGAGGGTCCCCGGTTCAATCCCTGGCATCTCCAATTAAAAGGATCTGGCAGACAGATCAAGATGGGTGGTTAAGTTGTCTGCTAGAGACAAACAGCCAGAGTCCAGGAGAGCCTTCAAGACTAACCAAATTTGCGGCAGAGGAAGGGCTTTCGGGAGTCGCTGCTCCCTTCTTCAATGCTGCACCTCATGCAGCAGTACAAGGCAGCGTCCTGTGTCCATTTATGCCGCAAATTGCACCAGGGCCGTGCTGGAAGGAGCCAGACACCCGGCCTGACGGTTCATGCTTTTGTGGAACAGCCTGAGTGCAAAGTTGGTGCTGATTCAGACTGATTGGCAGCCATTAGCTTCTCCCGGAGATGAACCCTGATGGGTGCGACTTCGGAGCTGGGGCTGACGTGCATGATGTGTGACTCACTTAATTGTCCGTTGAAACGCAGGCCGGCTGAGCGGGGCAGTCATGCAAGCACAATCAGCCTGGGCAAGGATGCGCATGCCCCCCAAGTCAGTCCTGTGGCATTGCCCACTGAGGGAAGAATGCGGGGATCCATCAACCAAAGAGCCCCAACCCAACACGGATCATTTCCACCCTATTGGCAACCAGGGAGGAGGATGTGAGCGGAACCAGGGCGTTCAGGAGCCCCTACCCACAGTGAAGGCACCAAATGACTTGAGCACCGGCCCCAAAGGTTTGCGCCCCCCCACCCCCCGTTGTACATGCACCAAACTTTTGCTGGTGCAAAAATCCTGGCAGCCATGAAATGTCTCTGATGTGCTGACGTCAATTTGCTCCCAGAAGATACTCCCCCCTCCCCTGCTGGCAGTGCCAACGCGTTTGACAATTCTGCGATTGTGCCCCATTTTAAGCGGAGGGAGATTTCCCCTCTCTCGTGTGGATCCTGCAGATGTCACCTCCCTAATTAAAACATCCGCCGTAAAACAAAGGAAAGGCAGACTAGAGAGAGAGAGTGCGCTCCAGCGTGAAGCCCCTTTCTTTTCTTTGTCTTTTCAAATGTCGAAGGGAGTTCTCTCCTTGAGTGGCATGAATTTATCCCACCGCCAGCCTCCTCACCCCTTGACATCCCGCTAATGAAGTATAAAAACATGACCCTGCTAAGTAAACATCACATCACAGGGAAGAGACCATTCCGTTTTATGCCACGGCCTCGCTTAAATGCTAAAATAAATATTGATCTTTGTGTCCAGCCTATTCTCAGCTGGCTCCGGAGGAAGAAGAAGAGCTAAATACACTTTCTGAGCTTGATTCTTCAGTAGTTGCCCATCCAGTCAGGCAGAGAGAAACGGTCTGTTCCCCCTGACATAACGCTAAAGGTCATTTATGACTACGAGGCCAAAATCACGGCTGTCAGTAGGTGTTAGGCACGACCGCAAAGTATGGAACTTCCATATTCAAAGGCAGTATACTTATTGCTGTTGGCAGCTTTCCAAGGTCTCTGTAGAAGTGATATTTCCTGGCCGTGGCTCTCGACTTCTGTCGGTGAAGCCAGTGAAAGGACATTTCAGTCCAATCAAGGGTGGCTCAATTGCCTTCAATTATAACTGTGGTTCCGGATGCTGGTGAAAAGATTCTGCAATTTTGCAATTCCCTCAAATTTAAAAAGAGTTCTTTTAGAATCATAGAGTTGGAAGGGACCTCCTGGGTCATCTAGTCCAACCCCCTGCACAATGCAGGACACTTTCTGAGTGTCTTTTATAAACTCTTATAAAAGGTGAAAATGGGGCCTGACACGAGGGGGGTATTTGCTTCATAAAGCTGCACAGGCTGTTTCTGTTATTTTTGTCTTTTTAACTGATCATTGTTGATTTTTTGGGGAAGAGTTTAGATTCTTCTGCAAACCTAGGCCTTTTCTCAGGTCTTCTCTGCTCAAGGCTCCAACCCAGGCTCTCTCTGGTTTTTTTTTTTGACATGGAGAAACCCCTGAAATGTTCTTCAGTCTTTGAGAAACCCCAGAAGTGGCACAATAGTGCAGGATTTGGTTGGGAAGCAGAGCTGTGGACACGCCCACCCAGGGACCCTCCTCTTCCCACCCTCTCCAGGCCCATCGGCCATTTTGGGAGGGGGAGGGCTGGTCAACATGACCATATATGGCCATTTAACCCGATAAATGTTTAACAATTTAAAAATATATATATATAAAATTACCTAACTCCCACTCATTTGGAAAACCATGACATCAAGAAACCCCAGGATGAGAAAGCCTGGCCTAATCTCTAGCACTAAATATGAATAGATATGGTTGAAAATTAGATGTATTGATAATTGTGAAAATGTAGTATTTGTAATATAATTCCCATGGAAATGAAACTAATTCCCTATTTAAACAACCTACAATGGGGAAAAAAAGGATATTCTTTCCTTTGAGCACATTTCCTCCCTGTTTGCCCTTAGATGAAGAACAGTTCATAAGTTAGACTGTAAGGTCAGTCTCTCTCCCCCCCCCCAATTTTATTCTTTAAACAGCCAGTACTCCAGCCCTTTGCACATTCAGATTCTGCCAACTGATATTTCCTATCAGTTTTCTCATAACTCTTAATGAGGGCTTTCAAAGGCCTTATGGGGGTTGGAGGTTCTTCTGCTGGTCTGAAATTTGGCAGCTTGTGTGTCCTAGGGGAATTAGGGATGCCAGCCTCCAGGTGGGACCTGGGGATCCCCCAGAATTACAGCCCTTCTCCAGACCACAGAGCCAGTTCCCCTGGAGGAAAGGGATGCTTTGGAGGGAGGACTGTACGACACTGTACCTCAATGTCCTCCCCAGGAAACACCCCCAAATCTCCAGGAATTTCCTCACCTGGATCTGACAGTCCACCAGTGTCCACCCTAGGAATACTACAATCCTTCTGAGTTTTATAGCATCAGAGAGTTGAAAGGTGCCATAGAGGCCATCTAGCCCCACCCCCTGCTCAGTGCAGGATCAGCCTCAAGAACCCAGGAGAAGGACCTGTCCAGCTGCTGCTTGAAGAAAGCCGGTGAGGACTACCCCCTTGCGCAGCCCATTCCACTGCTGATCTACCATGACTGTGAAAAGTGTTTTCCTGACATCTAGCTGGTACCATTATATGTAGTTTAAAGCCATTGCTGTGGGTCCTCTCCTCTGCTGCCGCTAGGAACTGCTCCCTGCCCTCCTTCAAGTGACAACCTTTCAGATATTTAAGGAGAGCCCTCCTGTCCCCTCTCCACCTTCTGTTCTCCAGGCTGGACATTCCCAAGTCCCTCAGCCCTAGTCCCATTTGGTCAGAAACCCATGAAGGTCGGGGTCCAAGAAAAGAAAGGTGTGTGTGTGTGTGGGGGGGTCTTCCACTGGAATGAATGGGCAAGAATTATGAAACGAAACTATGGAAACGGAAGAACCACAATGAAATAAACGAAACGCAGGAAGCAGACCGGTCCCAAAGCACCCAATAATGGAATGGTCCCTTTGGACAAACACAGAGGAAAGGAAACCAACTCCCAGGCATGAGTCCCATGAGCAAGTCTGACCGAGACCCAGCGAAGGTTTGGTCAGCCAGAGTAGACCGATTGTCTGACAGCATAAGGAAACTTTGGATGTCCCAGGTGTGCACAGGGGTGAGACAGAGAGCGCACTTTGGCACCCATGTCCTAATTCGGGGTTAACGACTTTGCTTCCCCTTGCAAAGCGCTTGTGCTGATTCTCCCCCCCTCCCCAAAGCTATTAAGAGTTGCACACAAAAAGCTACGAGCCTGGCAGTTTTAAGCTCCATTCCTTTCCTTTCCCAGGCTCCTGCCAATTAAGGGAGCGGCCTTTGATGGCGTCGTAATCTTGGCACCAGGAGGCAGACCTTTAAAAGTGCACCGGGGAAAAGGAGAAGGAGAACCAAAATAATAACAATAATAGCAAAGGAGGAGGCAGCTTTCGAGAAAAAACAAAAAAGCCCCCCGATCTCTCCCCGGCTTCTCTCAAGGTAAGGAATCAAAAAGTTATTTGATGCATAATTGATTCGCTTTGGAGTGCCTTGCAAATTGCAGAGGAACCTTGATAATAACCAAATGGGGAGGAGGGGGCGCGATACGGGGGCGGCCGGGCCTTTTTGACCTGCGGGGCTAAGTAATGGGGAGAGCGAGGGGGGAGGAGGAGGAGGAGAAGGGGGGGGGAGACAAAGAGGAAAATAAATAAATAAAGCAATCAGAATTGGGAGGGGGGGATAAACAGGGATATTAATGAGCACCCCCAAGAAAGGCTGGGGGAACACCGGGTCTGGGGACCAGACAGTAAAGGAGCAAACCCAGAACTGGAACTGAAAAAAGAGAAGAAATATTCAAAACCTTCAAGAGAGACCTTGCTAATTTTGCATAACAAAAGAGCAACTGTGCTGAAGAGGCCGTAAAGGGAGCTGTTCGCCATCTTCCTTTTGAGAGGGTCTCTGGGACAGGGCCAGCTTCGACTGACTGTGAAGTAGGGATGCCAGCCTCCAGGTGGGTCCTGGGGACCCAATCCCCTGGAATGCTGGCTCATCTCCAGACCAAAGAGGTCAGTTCCCTTGGAGGAGATGGATGTGCTGAAGTGCAGGTGCTATAGCATCTTTCCCAGGCTCCGTCCCCAAATCGCTGGGAGGTTCCCTAACCTGGAAGTGGCCACCCTACTCCCCAGACCCCAATGGCCACCCTGCTGTGAGGTTCACCACAAGGCCTACTGCGCCCTTCCCTCCTCTCCCTGCCCTCCTGCCCAGCATGCCCCTGGCTGCTTGTGCCGCCCTGTGCTCACTCTTGGGCAAGGGCACGCCTGCGGGAGGTGCTGCTTGGAAGGCCCGGGGTGGGAGGGTTTGCCAGCCAGAGAGCTGCTGGGGAAGGAGGCCCAGGTGGGTGGCTGGGAAAGGCTGGGCAGGAAGAGGGGTAGAATCAGGGAGTGGAGGCAGGCGAGGGGGCCAAAGTAGTGGGGGGTCTTTAAGCTGATCCTGCATTGATCAGGGGATGGGGCTAGATGGCCTGCACGTCCTCTTCCAACTCTATGGTCCTATGATTCTCTCAGGAGTCTCTATCCAGGACTCCAAAGATCTGGAAGCAGCGCTGCTTTGGGGTGTCATAATAAGCAGCAGGATGGGTGGATGAGGCTGCCCTGAAAGGAGGCCGATTCAGATCAGAACAATGTTGTCGTAGCAGAAGAAGAGCTGGGTTTCTTGGACTTTGCTTGTCATTCCCCGAAGGAGTCTCAGGGCAGCTTCCCTTCTTCTCCCCACAACAGACAGGGAGGTGGGGCTGAGAGACCTGGGATGGGCCCACGGTCAGCCAGCTGGCTGCATGAGCAGGGGGAGTGGGGAACCTGTTGGGTATGTGGACCCTGGACCGTGCTGGTGGTCATTCTAAGGCAAGCATTGTCATGAACCTGCAACTATCACTACTGCTTCTATGTAAAAATAATAACAGTTTTTATATTATTATTATTATTGAACAAATCTTGGTTGGTCTTAAAGGTGCCTGATTGGATTCTGATTTTGTTGTGCTCCTTCAGACCAAAATGGCGACCCACTTGAATCTTGGCAAGGGTGATGATTTCAAACAGGACCACCCCATCCACCTGACCGCTAAAGAACTCCCCCCTAATGTTGAAACAGCCCCAGTGGTTACAGAAGGTGTTGGCTGTGAAAACATGCTAAAGACACCCCAGTCGGGCGGCGGTTCTGCAGATCTTGTCTCCTGCGCTAAAACCCCCCCCCCCCATGATTCTTCACGGGATTTAGAAAGGCCAGCTACCCAGAGGCCAGGAGCGCCTTCAAGACTGACAACACTTGTGGCAGGGGAGACTGTTTAGGGTGCCCCAGCTCCCTTCTTCAGATGGATCGAGGTGGGTGAGTCTGTCTGCATCAGCAGCAAGGAGCCAGAGTCCAGGAGCACGTTCAAGGTGGATGAAATTTGTGGCAAAATTCGGGTGTCACAAGTGAGCAGGGACTCCCGAAAGCTCATCTACGCTGCCACAAAGGGTTCCTGGCTTCACAGGTGCTGCTGGACTCTGGCTTCTCCCTGCTGCTCCAGCCAGACTCACATGGGCTAGCATCATGCTCTGTCTCCCTGGAAGGTTTTCGAAAGATGGCCAGCGGTCTGATGCCCTCTCGCTGAAGGCTTGGGGGGAGGGAACGGCCACTCTGTGCCTCGCACTTCGCCCGGGTCCTGCAGTCTTCGGGGGCTTCCCCCCCTTCCCCTCTCCCTTCAGAGCAGGCGCAATCCGATTCATCTTGCTTGCCCTTTGTGACATCACCGTGCAGCCAGATCTGATTTGCTCTGGAGGGTCTGACACCCCTGGCAGGATCCGTGATTGGCTGGCATCACACCCGGGAGAGGGGGGGAAACATTCTAAACTCCTAGGAAGTGTTCCGCTGACTCCTGCAGAGCATCAATGCAGACAGACACAAAAATGTGAATGTTCCCTCTAGGGAGGGGGATGGAGGGACTTTGCCGGACCCTCCTGAGCCCACCTCCCCACAGGAGAGCCCGCGCTGCCGCCTACCCGGCCAAGGAACCAGAGTCTGCGGAGGAGCGCTTTCGAGATCAGATCCCTTCCTAGCAGGCACAGAGATCGTTCACATCTTGGAAGTCACTCCCAAGCCGTTACATCTTCATGCCTGACGCACTCAAAAGCTTCTCCCTTGAATAAAATTCTGTTGGTCTTAAAGGTGTCCCTGGCCTCAAACTTTGTTCAGCCGTTCTCAACAATCCTGACCCCAAAAAATAGAAAGTAAGTCAGCTGCATGGTCCTTGTGTTGCAGGTGTCCACGTGCGAGCACTGGAAGGGGCCTGCTGGATCAAGCTCATAATCTGCCTAGCCCAGCATCCTGTCCCACCGAGGTGTGGCGGCTGAATAAGGGGGGAGGGCTTAAAGCCCCTCTGCAAGTTCTTGACCGAAGCCAGCTTTCAGTCTCAGACCCCCCCCCCCGGCGAGTTGCATGTCATCTGCTTCGTCATGGGAGAAGCAGGCTGAGGAGGAGGAGGAGGCCTCTATTCTGCTCTTTGGGTGACCGATTTCCTGGCATCGCCGTAGCTGTTTCTGGAAGGCCGACTGCTGGAGGGAGAGAGGTAAGGAGAGGTGGGTGCGTTCTCAGCTGGAGGTTGGTGGCAAAGGCCCCTTGAAGGAAACTTGGGCTTGATCTAAGCAGGATGCTGTGGCTACGTCTGGAGCACTCACCTGGGGCACTTGGCTCTCAAAGGAGGTCTCTTTGAAGCTGGGCTACTACCAGCGCTGTGCGATGCAGAAGGGCCGGGTTGCAGGTAGCTTACAACCCCCTCCGTTCTGCTCCAGCCTGTGTGACGGGGAGGCAAACCGAGCAGTGGGGATCTGGTTTTCGTGGCCCCTTGGAAGGACCACCCAGAAACGGAGAGTGGATTTCCTTCTCCTTCTGAGCAAGTTGCTGCCAGAGCTTTTCCTAGGCTAGCAGATCTTCCTGGCTTGGTGACAAAGTTTGGCCTGCAGAAGGCCCTGGCTTCATCCTCAGGCAGCACCTCAAAAAGCAGACCCCGTCCGGTGAGCAGCCAATTCGTTGACAAATGCACTAAAATGTCACCAGGGAAACTGCTTATCAGACAGGGCCAGACATCTCCTCATTTAGGGGGCTTGTTGCAACCCACCCTTGCTTTAAACAGAAATGCTCAAAGCCACTTAACAAAAGCAAGATGAAAGATAGCCCCGTAAAGCCAACAGAGCAACGAAGATGGCCGGGCTAACTCAAGACAACAGCCGATCCTTGCAATTGTTTAAAAAATGTATACAGAAACAGCCAACCCAGCTAGCAACTAGCCAGCTACAGGATCCCTGCCTCTGACAACACAGGCAGAAAAATGTCGATTCCTGTCAGATTTATACCGTTCGCTGCAGGGCTAGGTGCCGTCGATGCCAGAGGACTGGCACCCAGAGCTTATGACAGTTTCGGAATACCAGATGGACGATCATTTCAAGCCTGTGTTGTAAGCAAAGCCGGAACTTGTTCAGCTCCGCCCAGCAACCAAAGCTCACACGAACACACGGGAAGCTGCATTATACAGAAACAGAACTCTGGTCCATTAAGGCCCAGCATTGCCTACTCAGACCGGCAGCTGCTCTCTAGGCCTCGGGCAGACGCTTTCCACAGCGCCTACTGCCGGATCCTTCAACCGGACTCGCCTGGCAGGCGGATGCATTGTGTAGTCCTCTTTTGTGTGTTGTGTGAAAGGAAGGACCACTGAAAGCAGTGGGACTTTCCTTTACACAAAACCCTTCCGGGGTGGGGGCCTTATCTGGCCTTTGTGTTTTGGTCCATCCAAAACCACGCTGCCTTTTTGGCAGTGAAACTGGCAAGGACTCATGAGGGAGGAGAAAGGGGAAGAAGTCTATCAAATGTGGCCTTACTCTATTGGGGTCTTGTGTGGTACAGTCCTACACAGGAGAAGAGGAACATGACCTCCATGACGCAGTCACGTTCGAAGTTCTCACATTCTTCTTTTACTGGAAACCTGGGTCTATTTCCATCCAGGATGTCGATGAGAAACCTTGGAATCTCACATCTTTCTCTAACGGGCAGGTTCCTCATTTTGGACGGGAGCAAATGGCCTTGATCATTCCAGGACATTTTGTTTCTGCTGACTTGTTTTGAGTTGAGGATGCATTTTCTTGGGAGTCCCATTTTTGTGTGGACGTTGCCAGTCTTACAAGATGCAGCACACTCATATGGATTGTGAGAAGATGTGTAGATCGTTGACAAGTTGGCAACAGCAATGGGAACCCCTGAGGTCCACATTTCACCACCACTCAACACTGCAAGCCATTCCTTTTGCTCAAGGGAGGACATGTTTTGGGTCCATCCCACCTGATGTTCCATTACGGAACAGAAGGATGGTCTTATTCGGAAATGAGAAAACTTGCTTGGTCTCCACGGTCTTCTCCAACATCACAAATTAAAGGGGCAGTCTTTACATTAGTGGTGTGAGGACCTTAAAACCATCCCACGTGGACATAAGAAGGGTGCCATTTCTTCAGGAACATGACTTCAGTGTTCAGCGGCTGTAACCACTGATGTCAAAGAATGGCAGGCATGGCTTACCAAAAGGTTGGCCATCCCTGGAGCGTTTTGAGTTGTTTGTTGGTTTTCTTTTCTTAATTTTCTAAAAAGTTGATGAACACGATGACCCATTTCTCTGTCTTTGGGCCACGTGTCCTTCATTTCCTTTCTCCCACAACCCCTGGGAAAGTTCGTGACACTTCCAAGTTGAGCAGCTGCCACTCTGGTGTGTTCTGCTCTCCTCTCTCTTTAAAATGGAAGGGAAGGGGGGAAGGGAGGCGGGGGGAGAGGAAACAAAACGATGAGGTGCTGTCAAGGTCTCTGATCTAACAATCCACGAGCCACGTTTGCTTCTTTGGCAGATGGTAACAGAGTTGACTGCTTAGCACTGCATGTTTGACGTCTCCCAGAAATAGCAAGCCACGCTGAAGTGGTAGGCCTGTAGCCACTCTCAGCTGCTACGGTGCCTTGGCTCGATGTGGAAGTCACATGCTCGGCTTCGCACCTCCCTGATGCGAAAACGCTCTCGGGGGTGACTCACGGTACATCTGCTTTGCCTCCGACTCCCCCTCCCCTCCTCCCCGCCCCGTTTCCCCTTCAGCCCATGGTGGCGATTGGCGGGTGGTGGCGTTACTCTCTTGTCACCAGCTTGTGTGACAGGTGAAGTGACACAGAGTCGGCAGAGTTGCTAAGAAGGTTGCTCCGGGCTTTTCCCACATGGGGAGGTGAGGTTGCTCCAGCAGGAGGAGAGCAAGGTGGAAAAAAAACATGTTCCAACATCTGTTCGCTTCTCCACTTTTTTTGTTCAGAGCAGAACAACGAGGAGGGCAGGGAGGGAGCAGGAGGAAGGGTAGCTGGCCTGCAGAATGGGCGAGGAGCTCTTAAGAGGGTGCTGTGGGTTCGAGAGACCCCACTTCCTCATTCTCCATGACCCTACTTTGCTCAGAATGCTCCAGCACCCACCTGTGGCCATGGCATGTGCAACACCTTGACATAGGCTGGTTGGGCCCCTAGCTTGGCTTTTGATGAACTCCATGTCCACCATCAGGTGGACCATGGTGGTGGTCTTCATGGTGGGATCTGTACAGCTTGGTAAATAGCTCAATGAGGAAGGCTCCTCTCCTTCTCAAAGGAGACTTTCAAGCCCATTGAACAATACAGAATACAAGTTGAAGCCTGCTATCACAATGATCTTACCTACAGTAATTTCATGGTAAAAGATCCAACCCCCTTGGTCACACAGTTTTCTGGAGGTCTTAAACCTTCGCAGCATAAAGACAGAGCTGGAGAAAAGTTCTTTGTTTCTCACATGTGCCCAGTGGTGGTGGGGGTGGTAGTAGAAAGTTCTGACAATTCACTGCCGACTGATGGTGACCCCGTTGGGTTTCCAAGACAGGACAGGTTCATAGAATCATAAAATGTTGAGAGGTGGCTTACCATTGCCTGTCTCTGCAAAGCCCCCCTGGACTTCTTTGGTGGTCTCCCATCTAACTGCTAGCCAGGGAAACCTTGCTTAGCTTCCAAGGTCAAACAACATTGTCCTAGGCCGCCCAAGAGACTGCAAAGCCAAGTCAACTTCTTTCTTGTCTTCCTGATGGCTGGAAATCTCTGTTCTATGACTGGCCACAGTGAGTAATTGGTGACCAAACATGTTCTAGAAACCAGGCACCAATTTAGCTCCACCTCACCAACAATGTGGATATGTAGACCCTTTGCTGATGGAATTGATAGAAGAGATTGCCCAGTGGAAAACCTCCGTGCTCGGATTCCCTGTCTTTCTCATCTCCGTTCTTTCAACCTAGCTGTGTGTCCACACCCTGCGTTCACCCTGGAAGCCCCTACTAATAGGAACAGAATGCTGGGAGGAAGCAGCTCTGCCCTGAGGAACAAGGACGCTATTGACGGAAGTTGACTAAAATAATTGATCCACCAAAGAATAGTTCACAGAACTTGTTCTTTCTTTTGTGCCCTGCAATCCATCTCCTTTTCCCTAATTCCATATTTACTTATGCGGTGAACAAGAGGAAGATGAAAACTTTAAAAAGGCATTTCAGCATTAGAAGTAATGGAATTTCCAGCCTTAGACACCACCTTCAATTCACCTGCTCAACTTCCAGCTCCGGGAAAATGGAGGAACCAACGTATTGGGAAGCCCTGCCTGTTTTCAGTTTACAACAGTGCTCTGAAATGTTATTTTTTAAACAAACAAGAGGCCAATCAGACTATTTCCAACATCTATAGCTTAACAAGCATAAGTTTATTAACAGTCTTCTAGATCTAGAACTTTCTGCTAGATTTCAGAAATTGTTCAAAACTTTGATACATATTTTAGTACTTATTTTAGTACTTATGCTGGGAAATTAGCCAAAAAAATGAATGTACATTTGAAGAAATAGGCTGTTTGTTTTTTGTAAGACATCTATATTATATCTCCTAAAAACCTTACTGTCCATCCGATGACATGTTGAACATTCCATGGCCTAAGATTGGCCTTCAGTGGGAGAAGGCACACACGCAATGAGGGCCAATCATGGATCTTCCACATCCCCGTCTTCCTCCTCCTTCTCTGTGGCCTTTCCAGATACCTGGTGGGAGAAGGAAGAGTCAGAAGAAGGTAAGCCAGGGAGGTGAGGGAGGGAGGAGATTGGCTGTGCTCTGGTAAAGGCCCAGTGCTGGCCCTGGCAGCCCAGCTTGCCTTGTTGGGCTGCCATGCTACGAAGCCTCCTGTCTGACAGGGAGCATGGGAGGTTAATTGCCTGTGCTCCACTGCAGCTGCAGCACCGGCCCAGACCGTCCATCCCCCATGGCTGTGCGACTCTGTCCCCTTGACTCCTGGCCACTGGGAGGGTGCGGGAGGCGGGCTGGCTGCTCTCTGCCATGCCATGCCTGCTGGGCCACCCTTCTTTGCCCTCCCTCCTTTCTATGGTCCATTTTTAACATTGGCTTTGCTACTAGTTTGTTTATGAAAATGGAAATACAAAGAACTAAGGGAGTTCACAAACCCCCCAAATATGGGTTTTGAAATGCTTCCTCAATGGCTGTGGGAGATCCTGCAGCCGTTGCCTCTCCCAAATTGAGTTGGTGTCTTCTGGGCAGCATCTGGAGATCTTTTGCTATTTCAGTTGTTCTTCAGACAACCAGGATTGCCCTCCATTCCTCTCCTTACAACACGCACCCTGTGAGAGGTGGGGCTAAGGGAACTCTGACAGAACTGCTCTGTGAGAACAGCTCTAAGAGAACTGTGACTGGCCAAAGGTCACCCAGCTGGCTGTATGTGGAGGAGTGGGAGGCTTGCAAGATAAGAGGCCTCCACTCTGAACCAGTTAACTTCTCTGGCTTTCAATATCCAGGCAATGGACTTTCTAGGGGGAGATTCTGATTTTCTATCCCCCCCCCCCAGGAAACAGTGGTGTTCGGCTGGGAGCACCTTTTCAGGGGCCCATAGAACTATACCTCTTGGTACAACAAAACTTGGGGGTCAGGTAACAGCAGTTCCCCTGAAATTTTTGTGACAGTACCTTTAAAAAACATCCCCAACTCTTAAGAACTCTGCCCCATGGGGAATAACGGAGCTGAAGAATATCAGAAACCTGGAGGGTGGGGGGAACCACCTGGATCCGAATACCATAAGGGTATTACATCCCAGGACGCTAGGAATACCAATATCTGGTATTCTGGATCTTTAAAATACTGATTTTTTTATTTTATATTACATCCCTAGTCCTGATCCTGCATGGTCCCTGGATGTCTCAGCCTCAAAAATGCCAGCATGGTTCACCAGGGTGAATCAAGCCGAACGCTGAATTGACCCACCCACAAATCTCCTGAGGCTTAGAAAGGGCCAGCAGTAGCATCTCCCCGAGCCTTTCACTATGGGAGGGTAATGCAGCCATTCCCTGCTGCCCTTCGCCAACCTGCCTGCCCCGGAGAACACGCCAGGCCCAAAGGGCTCCTGCAGAGGCTGGATCCCTCCTCAAGGAAAATAATATCTATCAATAAGGCAAAACTGCCGCGGTCCGCAGGCCTGTCGATCAGCGGGAGTGATTCATCTGGCCCTTTCAATACCACGGTCCCACTCGCCCGTCAAGGCCCTGATTTACGACGGGAGAGCCGTTTCGTAAATCTTCTGGGGATTCAACCAGTCAGCAAATTTCTTCCCTCACAGGGATGACAGCTTTGTTACATTTTGGACAGGGGCCCTGAAGTATGGCCTCGATTCCAACTTTCCAGTTTGGAAAGAAGACGCCGGAAGGGGGACGTAGGAGAGGTTTCTAAAATGATGCCCGGTGTGGAGAGGGCTGACAAAAAGAAGGCATCCTCCCTCTCCCAGAACTCTAGACCTTGAGGGCATCCAATGAAGCTGGCGGGCGCTGAGTTCAGGACAGGCAGGAGGAAATATGACTTTACACAGAGTGATTCAAATGTGGAACTGGCTGCCAGAAGAGGTCGTGATGGCCACAGGAACAAGCAGCTTGAAAGGGGGAAAGGATAGATTCATGGAGGTGAGGTGCTGCTGACCACGGTGACTGAGGGGAACCTCCATACTCAGAGGCACAAATCTTCTGAATCCCAGAGCCAGGAGGAAACATCAGGGGAAGGCCTCAGACTCCATGCCCTGTGGTTGGCTCTCCAGAGGAACTGGTTGGCCACTGTTTGAGACGGGAGGCTGGACTGGATGGACATTCCCTGGCCTGACCCAGCAGGGCTCTTCTGATATTCTTATGAAGACCTCAGCCTCTTTGCATTGTTGACCCTCCAGAGGAACTGGTTGGCCACTGGGTGAGATGGGATGATGGACTTAATGGGCGGTCACTGGTATGGTCCAGCAGGGCTTTTCTGATGTCCTTATAAGGTGAAGGCCATGTCCGCTCTGCCGTGCTGTTGGCCATTCAGAGGAACTTGCTGGCCAATGAGTGATACATGATGTGGGACTAGATGGACCTTTACTTGTTTGACCCAGCAGGGCTCTTTGGAGGTTCTTCTCAGGGGAAGGCCTCAGTCTCCATGTCCTGTGGCGGGTCTTCCAGAGGAACTGGTTGGTCTGTGATGGGATGCTGGACTAGCTGATCCAGCAGGACTCTTCTGATGTCCTTTTATATCTGACCAAGGGAGCTCTGACTGCAAAGCCCCTTAGACCCCCAAATCTTGAAGGACTGTAAAGTGCTCTTGGCCTCTAATCTAGCTAGCCACGACCCTTCAAGTGTTAGTTGAAAACGGCTGGAACTCCGATAGGGCAGCTCTGCCTTTCTAAACATCTACCAGAAGCTGAGTGCCTCAATTCCACAGAGGCTTGTTTCGTGCGGTATATTTAGGCTTCCGGGCCTTCCGCCTTCTCAGTTACACTCTCAGGAGAAACGTGTGAGTTTCTGAGTTTAAGGGAAGCCTGCACTTGTCTGCTTGCCCACCGAGGCCGGCTGCAGAAATGGGCTTCCGTGGTGCCTGGAAGCTGCCTCCCTTCCTTCTCCATGAGCGAGTCCTCTAAATGGCTGCCATGAAATACGGGCAGCCACCGCACGAATTCCCCTGTCTCCCTTTAATTGGAGCCTTAATCTCTCTCCTGATATAATAATCATGCAATCGGTACCACCCGGCAGTTTTCGAACAGTTAACTACCCATGCCGTCCACAGCCCATTAGCCACACAAATTCTGCCAAGTGCTCACATTAGCTCCATCCAGAGGGCTCTTTGGTGCTGTGGAGAATGGGCTGCAGAGGGGATTGGAGGGTGGGTGCGGGAGGGATTGTGTGGCTGGCGGCCTGCGCAGTACTCACAGTACTCGCAGTACTCGCCAGCACACTAGCCTGCACCCTTTTCAGACTTGAGGGATCCACCTTTAACCTGCAGGGGGCAGCACACAACCCGATGAACTGCAAGACCGGGACTTCCTGTCACATGACATCACAGTCAAGTGGGAGGAGCATCCATAGTGCTTCCCGCAATTCCTAGAGAGGCGTGATGTCACTTCTGGGTCCCCTGCTCTGGAGGGGCTTAACACTGGTTCCAAGGGTGATCTTTCTCTCTTGCCTTCTGACAGCCATCTTTCTGACTACTTTATTTAACTTAGTATCATGGAATCACGGCGTTGGAAGGGGGCCCCCAGGGTCGTCTAGTCCAACCCCCTGCACAGCGCAGGAAACTCACAGCTACCTGCCCACCCGCAGTGACCCCAAGAACACGCCCAAATGATGAACTTATTTTATTATATGTTCATACCCACTTTTTTCTTTGTAAGTCCATCAAACAACATCAACTCGGAGTGGACAATACAGACGATGATGACCCAAGGCTCATATTTAGTAGAAGGCAGCTTCAGGTGTTCTAATGACAGTTGAGGAGGCGATGCTTGACCCTCATCAACATCTCCAGCAGAGGACTCCTCCCCCGCCCCTTCAGGGCAGAAAAGAAGTTACCCCAGCTCTGGATTGGCTCCCTGCTCTGATACTTTCATTGCTTCACAAAAACCTAAAGATCACTCTTCTTGAAAATGCAATGTGCAAAAGCATGCCTCCTGGATGGGGGATACGCTTCTAGGTAGCACTGTGTGTGAACGAGACCTTGGGGTACTTATGGATTGTAAACTAAACATGAGCAGGCAGTGTGATGCAGCGGTAAAAAAGGCAAATGCCATTTTGGGCTGTATCAACAGGGGCATCACATCAAAATCACAAGATGTCATAGTCCCATTGTATACGGCACTGGTCAGACCACACCTGGAGTACTGTGTGCAGTTCTGGAGGCCTCACTTCAAGAAGGACGTAGATAAAATTGAAAGGCTACAGAGGAGAGCGACGAGGATGATCTGGGGCCAAGGGACCAAGCCCTATGAAGATAGGTTGAGGGACTTGGGAATGTTCAGCCTGGAGAAAAGGAGGTTGAGAGGGGACATGATAGCCCTCTTTAAGTATTTGAAAGGTTGTCACTTGGAGGAGGGCAGGATGCTGTTTCTGCTGGCTGCAGAGGAGAGGACACGCAGTAATGGGTTTAAACTTCAAGTACAACGATATAGGCTAGATATCAGGAAAACAATTTTCACAGTCAGAGTAGTTCAGGAGGTGGTGAGCTCCCCCTCACTGTCCAGTCTTCAAGGGAAGGTTGGATACACACTTTTCTTGGGTGCTTTAGGATGCTTTGGGCTGATCCTGCGTTGAGCAGGGGGTTGGACTAGATTTTATGGCCCTTCCAACTCTATGATTCTATGATTCTGTGATTCTAAGATAATACACGTCCACATCTAAGGCAAAGCCGTTCCTGCCCCCCTCGAAACCTGGCCTGGCGAGTCACTTTATGCCAGCAAGTTGGGATCTCATTGGAGATTATCATTAGCATCAACTTGTTCTTCGAAAACAAGGGGAAGTTCAAATTCTGCACCAAACCCATTCCTCCCTTCACAGGCTCGGCTTCATCACCTTCTGATCCCCATCGAAACACCCTCAAAACCTGTATGAGGAGGACACGTGTGTGAAGGAAGATCCAGGTGCCCGGCTGTTCCAACCAGAGAAATGTATAAATGAACCAACTTTGAAAAATCAGAATGTGACTCACACGGTGTTTAACAGCTCCCCCATTCCGGCAGTTCCCTAATTGGCCTGCTATGGAACATTGGGTGTGTGTGTGTGTGTGTGTGTGTGTGCAGTTTTTTGTTTCACAACCTCTTTTGCCAGTAGTAGGCGACCCTTATTGAAATTTACACACCCACACGCGTGTTTTATTTCCCTTTTTGGAACAACTGTAAATTCCAACCCATATAGTTTTACGAAGACTAGTAAAATAAAAACATTGTCCTCCTTCTCTCCCAGTTGTTTAAGATGCTGATATGGGCATGCTTCGTTTTCTTCCTAAAGAGACCTTTTATTTTCTTTAGCAGAATAATCTAAAGCCAGCGGGGCGAATGAGGCCGAGGGCCAGGTGAGAAAGCTCCGCAAGGCCATGGGGTGCCTGGGCCAAGGCCACACACGTCAGTTTTTTCAGTGTGTTTGGACTCCTCCTGCAAGATCAGAGGCCGCCGCTCTTAACCATGATGCCACGCAGGCTCTCAGCATCCCTTTTCTCCAGGGGAACTCATCTCTTCTGAATGGAGGTAAGTTATAATTCCAGGAGATCTCCAGGTCTGACCTGGAGGTTGGCAAGCCAACGACTCTCGTCCGAGCTGCAGAGCCAAGCAGCACCTCCCGTTCCCTCTCCTTACTTCTTGCGTTGTGCTGCAGTGCAGTTGTGGCTTCTTCTAATCCCTGGGACCTGTGCCCTCTTCTCCAGGCACCTGAGAGGATCTGAAAGGCTGGCGGGGGGGTGGGGGGGTGGGGGGAGGAAATCCCCCTCGCCCATAATTGGAAAGGATGTCGCCCTCCGAGCCAGAGAGCTCTCACTGAAGGGCAGCCGTCAGCTAGGGGAGCGAAGCAGAGTCAATTTCGCGTGCCTTACTGTGCCGTTCCAGCTGATTAGGGATTTGATGAGGGAAGGGGTTTGATCCTGGCATCTAGAAGGACAGAAGCCGTCCGGTCGTGTCGGAGGAGCTGGAGGGTCTGGAGTGGTGCGGACAGATAGGCGGCTGAGCCAGAGCGGGGCAGATTGGCCCGCCTCCAGCTCACTCAAGCCCCCTGGCCTCCGGGGCTCAGAGTCCCAGTCCGCCCCAACAGAAGGGGAAGGCAGCCGGCGAGAAAGAGGAGGCCAAGCAGCTAGCCAGGTTCCAGCCAGGAGGGCAAACCAAAGACGGGAGTCTGCATAGGAACATGCAAGACACTGCCTGCCATTGGTCTATCAAGGCCAGTGTTGTCTACGCAGACTAGCACGGGCTTTCCAGGGTCCCAGGCTGAGGTCTTTCTCATCCCCTGCTGGCTGGTTCTTTTAAGTGGAGATGCTGCCGGGGACCGAATCAGGGACCTTCTGCATGTGTTGTGAGCCCAGGTCCTGTTAGGGAGGACTCCTTAGAGGAAGAGTCTTGCCAGGAGCTTCCAGCGTCACCTGAGATTCAGCTGGATGAGAACTTAGCTCAGCCAGATGTTGAACAGGCAGAGCGCTCTGACTAGCTGAGGGGAATGGAGCTGCAGACAAGCCAGGACTTAGACTCCAAAGTTGTTACGGAAGCACCTGCTGGAAGGGAGCTCCAGTCTTAAAGGCACCATGACAGGTTAGTAAGACAGTGGCTGACTGCAGAAGCCTGTGAGTCATCTCAGGGTGAGGATGGTGTGGTTGCTGACAACCTATATTAAGTCTAGGAGAACTTTGCAGCTACCTGTGACCTGCTCCTTCTGCCAATGCCCTTGGTCTGCCTGAATGAGCCCTTGACTCACTGGACTGCCCAACCTTGCATTCTGTCTGTCCCCTTGGCATTCTGTTCTGGACACTGATTTTCTCTGCCTTCCTGACAAGTCAGAAATAGAACACAGTGTAATTCCAGGGGCACCTTGAAAACCAACAACGTTCAATTCAAGATCTAAGCTTTTGTGTGCAAGCAGAAAGCCAGCTTGGTGTTGGGGTTAGGAGTGCGGACTTCTATTATTGCGAGCCGGGTCTGATTCCCCGCTCCTCCTTCACATGCAGCCAGATGGGTGACCTTGGGCTCGCCACAGCACTGATAAAACTGTTCTGACTGAGCAGGAATCTCAGCTGCTTTGAGACTCCTTTGGGTAGTGAAAAGCAGGGTATAAAAGACTAGCTCTTCTTCTTCAGTAGTATCAGGGCTCTCTCAGCCTCACCTCCCTCACAGGGTGTCTGTTGTGGGGAGAGGAAAGGGCAAGCACATGTAAGCCTCTTCAAGACTGGGTAGTGAAAAGCAGGGTATAAAAGACTAGCTCTTCCTCTTCTTCCTCTTCTTCCTCTTCTTCCTCTTCTTCCTCTTCCTCTTCCTCTTCCTCTTCCTCTTCCTCTTCCTCTTCCTCTTCCTCTTCCTCTTCCTCTTCCTCTTCCTCTTCCTCTTCCTCTTCCTCTTCCTCTTCCTCTTCCTCTTCCTCTTCCTCTTCCTCTTCCTCTTCCTCTTCCTCTTCCTCTTCCTCTTCCTCTTCCTCCTCTTCTTCTTCTTCTTCTTCTTCTTCTTCTTCTTCTTCTTCTTCTTCTTCTTCTTCTTCTTCTTCTTCTTCTTCTTCTTCTTCTTCTTCTTCTTCTTCTTCTTCTTCTTCTTCTTCTTCTTCTTCTTCTTCTTCTTCTTCTTCTTCTTCTTCTTCTTCTTCTTCTTCTTCTTCTTCTTCTTCTTCTTCTTCTTCTTCTTCTTCTTCTTCTTCTTCTTCTTCTTCTTCTTCTTCTTCTTCTTCTTCTTCTTCTTCTTCTTCTTCTTCTTCTTCTTCTTCTTCTTCTTCTTGCCAGCTCTGGATTGGAAAATCCCTGAAAATTTGGGGTAGTCCCCTTTGGTAGGGTGGGGTTTGGAGAGCATTGATACCCTCCCAAGGAGCCATTTTTTTTCCAGGAGAAAAGAGGTCAGGAGATCAGTCTTAGTGCTGGGAGATCTCCAGGGCCTGCCTGTAGGCTGGCACTTCTGGGGGGCATAGAACAAAGGCAGCCAAACCTTCCACACAAAAGCTGCTCCTGGGAGCCCATCCAACTCCACTCCGTTCCTGCCGGCTTCTCCTGTATTGCCCTTCATCCTCCCGCAGTCTCAATAAACCTGGCTAATTAGCATCCTGACCACTCAATTAATTAGGCAGTACACTTAATTATGACAAACTACATTATCCGATATAGCCCTGAGTCCCGTGGACATTAGCGCTGGGTTATGTTCGGTAACAATTTGATTTGAGAGGGAGTTTATTGACCAGAAAAGACATATGATGAGATTAAAATAATCAGTAGAACTCGCACGCTGCTATCGGCTTGTCGTAGCTGAGGGCTCGGGTTATAAAGAGCGGGAGGCTGATCAAATTAGCCGCTTCGTTCTCATTAAGGGGCCCTGCGTAAACGGAGGAGGAGGAGGGAGGGGGCAGCCGAGGGGGTGGGGGCTGGAGAGGGCCCAAGAGGGGGTTGGGCTTGGCCACCTCCGTCCTTCTTGGCCCAAGAAGCTCCCATCTCCCCTTCCTCCAGGTCCCTTTCAGGGCTGCCTCCTGCACTGGGCAGGACTGAGAGCCACAAGTCAGAGAGCAACCTGGGGGAGCGGCCGGGAAAGCATGCCTGGCCCAGCAGAGCTGCTTACGAAAATACCTCTCAAAGCCTAATCTTGAAATGGCTTCCCATTGGCCTCCAGGCCAAATTCAAAGTGGCATTTTAAACCACAATGGGTGACTCACGACCACCATCTCCCGTATGAACCAGCCGACTGTTGTGTTTGCAGACCTGCCTCAAGGACCAGAGCTGGAGGGCCATCTCAGGCTGGATCCCAGCTGCCAGATCCAACAAGGTTATCCTGAAATCAGCTGATAGTGGTGGCTGGTGGGGAGTGGCTACTGGTGTTTTTTGGGGGTGTTCTCCGTTCAGTTTCCGCTCTCTGAACATTAGAGCTGGGGTCAACAAAGAGCTGGAATCCTGCGCCTGGTTTCTGAACCCGCTAACACCCACTCCGGCACTTGAGGCACCAGAAGAAGACCCCACCCGCACTGGACATAGATGGGTGGCTGTTAGAGTGGCCAGCCTCCAAGGGGGACCTTCTTCTGGTGTGACCAGCCTGCAGAGATTAGTTCCCCTGAGAAAAAACACCAGTTTTGGAGGGTACACTCTCTACAGTACTATAGACTGCCCACCTTCTCCAGGCTCCATCCCCAAAATCTCCAGCATGATTTGTATTATTTGGTTTGCTTTGTTGTTGTTTTAAAAAAATCCTTTCTGAATCTTTGAAGATGGCTTTGCACATCAGAATCATAGAATCATAGAATCATAGAATCATAGAGTTGGAAGGGGCCATACAGGCCATCTAGTCCAACCCCCTGCTCAACGCAGGATTAGCCCTAGGCATCCTAAAGCATCCAAGAAAAGTGTGTATCCAACCGTTGCTTGAAGACTTCCAGTGAGGGGGCACTCACCACCTCCTTAGGCAGCCTATTCCACTGCTGAACGACTCTGACTGAGAAAAACTTTTTCCTGATATCTAGCCTATATCGTTGTACTTGAAGTTTAAACCCATTACTGCGTGTCCTTTCCTCTGCAGCCAGCAGAAACAGCATCCTGCCCTCCTCCAAGTGACAACCTTTCAAATACTTAAAGAGGGCTATCATGTCCCCTCTCAACCTCCTTTTCTCCAGGCTGAACATTCCCAAGTCCCTCAACCTATCTTCATAGGGCTTGGTCCGTTGGCCCCAGATCATCTTCGTCGCTCTCCTCTGTACCCTTTCAATTTTATCGATGTCCTTCTTGAAGTGAGGCCTCCAGAACTGCACACAGTACTCCAGGTGTGGTCTGACCAGTGCCGTATACAATGGGACTATGACATCTTGTGATTTTGATGTGATGCCTCTGTTGATACAGCCCAAAATGGCATTTGCCTTTTTTACCGCTGCATCACACTGCCTGCTCATGTTTAGTTTACAATCCACAAGTACCCCAAGGTCTCGTTCACACACAGTGCTACCTAGAAGCGTATCCCCCATCCAGTAGGCATGCTTTTCATTTTTCTGACCCAGATGCAGAACTTTACACTTATCTTTATTAAATTGCATCTTGTTCTCATTTGCCCATTTTCCCATTGTGTTCAGATCTCGTTGAACTCTGTCTCTATCTTCCGGAGTATTTGCCAGTCCTCCCAATTTGGTGTCATCTGCAAACTTGATGAGTAGTCCCTCCACCCCCTCATCTAGATCATTAATAAATATGTTAAAAAGTACCGGCCCGAGCACCGAACCCTGAGGTACCCCGCTACTCACCTCTCTCCAGTCTGATGAAACACCATTGACAACAACTCTTTGAGTGCGGTTCTCTAACCAATTCCCTATCCACCTAACGATCTGAAAATCCAGATTGCAGTCCTTCAACTTATCCATCAGAACATCATGGGGAACCTTGTCAAAAGCTTTACTAAAATCCAAGTAAATGACATCAACCAAATTTCCCCGATCCAGCAAACCTGTTACTTGGTCAAAAAAGGAAACTAGGTTGGTCTGGCAGGACCTGTTGGAGACAAATCCATGCTGACTTCCTTGGATCACCAAGTTGTCCTCCAGATGTTTGCAGATCGCTCCCTTTAATATCTGCTCCATTATCTTCCCCACAACAGAGGTCAGACTCACTGGTCTGTAGTTTCCCGGGTCATCCTTCCTCCCTTTTTTGAAGATCGGAATAACGTTTGCTCTTTTCCAGTCCTCCGGGACATCTCCAGTCCTTAAAGAGGTTCCGAAGATGATGGACAAGGGCTGTGCAAGTTCTCTGGAAAGTTCTTTGAGTACTCTCGGGTGCATTTCATCTGGACCAGGGGATTTGAACTCATCCAGTGCAGCTAAATGCCTCTCGACCACCTCTCTATCCATGTTAACCTGCCACCCAGACACTATCCTTTGGCTACAGCCATCTCTAGATGTGCCTAAACACTTAGACCTGTGGGAAAAAACAGATGTAAAATAGGCACTAAGCCTTTCTGCTTTCTCTGCATCTTTCGTTAGAGTTTGTCCATCCGCACCCAACAGCGGGCCTATTGCCTCCTTTACTTTACGTTTGCTCCTCACGTAACTGAAAAATCTTTTCTTGTTACAATGGGCTTCCCTGGCCAATCTTAGCTCACTCTCAGCTTTGGCCTTTCTGATGATTGATCTACAGTGCCTAGTAACCTGTAGGTACTCTTCTTTAGAGCTCTGTCCTTCCCTCCATTTCCTGAACATTTTCCTTTTCTTTCTTAGTTCCTCTTGAAGTTCTCTGTTCATCCAAATAGGCTTCTTAGAGCTCCTGCAGTGTTTTCGTATTTCTGGAATAGTCATTGATTGAGCATGCAATAGCTCTTGTTTGAGTAGCGCCCACCCTTCACATGCTCCCTTCCCTTCCAGCATTCTCGTCCATGGTATGACACTCATCATGTCTCTGAGTTTATTAAAGTTTGCCCTACGAAAATCCAACATCCGCGTCTGGCTACAAGCTTCCTTGGCTCCCCATCTCAAAAAGAATTCTATGAGGACATGGTCACTTCCCCCTAGGGTCCCCACCTCCTTCACCTCATCCACCAACTCTTGCCTGTTGGTCAGTATTAAGTCCAGTATGGCTGAACCTCTTGTGGGTTCATCTACCATTTGATAAATGAAATTGTCAGCCAGGCAGGTCAGAAACTTGCATGACTGAGGACGCTTCGCAGAGTTTGTTTCCCAGCACACATCTGGGAAATTGAAGTCACCCATGATGACAAGGTCCTGCCGTTTGGATATTTTCTCAAGCTGCTCACAAAGTGCAGCATCCACATCCTCTCGTTGGTCAGGCGGTCGGTAGCAGACACCAACCACCACACTGTTTGTTTTCCCCTTGCTTATTTTCACCCAGATGCTTTCCACTGTAATGCTCTCCTTCACTAGAATTTCCTGACAGGTAAGCCCTTTCCTCACATACAGTGCCACTCCTCCACCTCTTCGATCTATTCTGTTTTTTCTGAACAGTTCATATCCATCCACCATTACATTCCAGTCATGAGAATCATTCCACCAAGTTTCTGTGATGCCTACTAGATCATACCTTTCCATCAGCATGAGAAGTTCCAGCTCTTCCTTTTTATTGCCCATGCTTCGGGCGTTAGTATAAAGACATCTGAATCCTTTTACTTTTGGTTCCCTATGAGCTGGCCTTGCCGGTTGGGCTGCCTCCGATAGTTTTCCTTCCATACACTCCCTATGTTGATCGTCTCCTTCCCCTAGTGGCTTTAGTTTAAAGCTCTCCTGATGAATCTCCCCAGGTTCCTGCCAAACACATTCTTCCCCAGTTTTGATAAGTGCAGTCCATCAGGTGCTAGTAGGCCTTCCTCAAGAAAGCCTATCCCATGGTCCCAGAAACCAAATCTCTCCTGCCGGCACCAACTACGCAGCCAGTGATTCACCTCCATTATCTTCCTCTCCCGACGCATTCCTCTTCCCTTGACAGGCAAGATTGAAGAGAATACCACTTGTGCCCCCATTTGCTTGAGCTTCCTCCCCAGATCTTGATAGTCTTTTTTAATAGGAGCGATGGTATTCAGGGACATGTCATTCGTTCCCACATGGACCATCACAAATGGGTAGCGATCCGTAGATTTGAGGAGTTTGGGCAGCCTTTCTGAAACATCTTTAATTTTCGCCCCTGGCAAGCAACACACCTCTCGGGTTAGGGGGTCGGGCCCAGCCACGTGGCGATCCATTCCTCTTAGCAGGGAGTCTCCAATTACCAGTACTCTCCTTTTTTTTTCTTCTCAACTCCATTTCCTTCTGTCCCCGTGGCCTCTTCCCTTTGTCTTAGAGTTTGTTTTGGGACCTCTTCCCTTGTTGACCCTTGCACCTCCTCTGCAAGGGCCTGAAATCTATTCTGGAGCTCCAAAGGCCCCGAGAACTGTCTCGCCCTTCGCCGTTCAGTCTTTTTCCGAACTGCCTGCAGAGGCTCCCTATTGTGGTCAATCTCCTTGTTCTCTTCAGGACTGGTTGTATTCTCTTTATTCTCTTTATTCCATGTTGCAGAGCTCTGGACTACGAACTCCTCCCCTTTCTTACTTTGGGTCAGAGTAATAATTTTGTTTTCTAATCCCCTAATCTTTTCCTCCAAAAGTTTTACCAGCTTACACTTGGGGCAGCTGTAGTCCATCTTGTCTTCTGGGAGGAAGGCAATCATGTCACACTCACTGCAGATGATGGGATGAGTGTCCTGGAGGTCCATTGTAATGTCTAGGCAGTGCAAGTACTAGGGAAATATAATCTACTGATATAATCTACTGATTCTAATTGCTCGGCCAAGAACCCCAGGCTAAGAGCCACAGGCCAAGAGCCCTTTGTCTCTTGCCAAAGGCTCGCGCCTCTGGTGAGGAGTAGCCCTTTTTAATCCTCCCAACAATTACCCAGCAATCACCTCACCCAGGCAGAACAATAGCCTCACCTGGTCAGCAGCAACTCTCCCCAGTAGCTCTTTCCACGTGCTCTCAGTTGTCTGAGCTCTGCCTCTGGTGAGGAGCAGCCCTTTTTAATCCTCCCAACAATTACCCAGCAATCACCTCACCCAGGCAGAACAATAGCCTCACCTGGTCAGCAGCAACTCTCCCCAGTAGCTCTCTCTCCACGTGCTCTCAGTTGTCTGAGCTCTGCCTCTGGTGAGGAGCAGCCCTTTTTAATCCTCCCAACAATTACCCAGCAATCACCTCACCCAGGCAGAACAATAGCCTCACCTGGTCAGCAGCAACTCTCCCCAGTAGCTCTCTCTCCACGTGCTCTCAGTTGTCTGAGCTCTGCCTCTGGTGAGGAGTAGCCCTTTTTAATCCTCCCAACAATTACCCAGCAATCACCTCACCCAGGCAGAACAATAGCCTCACCTGGTCAGCAGCAACTCTCCCCAGTAGCTCTCTCCACGTGCTCTCAGTTGTCTGAGCTCAGCTACAGCAGCATCCATGTAGAGGGACTGTGCAGTTCAAGATCTAGCCAAGTCCTTGGGAACTGCCGATATGTCTTTGCAGGATTCTTGCCATTCCCAGCCACATGGTCTTCTCGAGCTGAGCTGGCATTATTTGCTCAATGCCCCAAAAGTCCAGGTGTGTCATGAGACCTCTCTGAGCGCTGCTCCAAGGGCTCCAGTGACAACTGGCACGAGGGTCTTCTTCTCTTAGAGGGGCTTCTAATGGTCAGGAATTGGAGGACGTGTACCAGCATCAAACAAAAAGTTTTCCAAGTTAGACTACCTAACTATTTTACAGAATGCTAGGCTGGATTCCTGCCTGGGTCTCAACAGATCTCCCCGTGGCAGAGACCAGTTCCCCCTGGCGAAATGGTCGTTTTGGAGGGCCAGCTGTAGGACAGCTTTCCCACAAATTCTGCCCTTTTCAGGCTCTGCCCCTAAATTCCCAGGGATCTCCCAAGCAGGACTTCTAGTCTGGGGACCAGCAACTCATGAGACGTACACACCGTATCCTGTCCTGTTTAAAGCAGTTCAGCTCCCGTTTAAAAACCTGCTCCAATTGATTTGACGTTTCGGTGCATATCCTAAGTGCCTCTGTTATAATTGCATTTTGCTCAATAAAAATTGTATTATTAATCATTTATTATTATTGCCTCAATCAGAGGATTAAAATCCGCTCGATAACTTGGCCAGGTTCAGTCTAAGCAGCGCTGCTCCTACATAAACTTTGATTTCCATGTTATGATGGTGGTGGTGGGGGGGGGTGCTTTAGGACCTGGGCCAGGGCCCCTTAGCAACGTTCCTCATTACTGCAAGGCACGAAAGACCCAAATTCTCTTCCTAATCTATAAAAGGCTTAAATCATACCCAGGATATTGCAGTTGCTTGAGAGTCAATTTGCTGTTACCGTGAACATGTGACTCTTTTCTCATCGGATGCAGCCGGTACAGAAGCCCTTGCAAAACAAATTGGGGGGGGGGGGTTAATTAGGAAAAAAAAGTGTTTATTTCATAGGGTTGCCAGCCTCCAGGTGGGCGTCCAACAGAAAAGAGGCTGAGCACAAAGACAGTCAACATAAATTGTAACACCCAAATACTTAGATTCAAATGGGTAGCTGTGTTGGTCTGAAGGAGCACAATAAAATCAGAGTCCAGAGACGCCTTTTAAGACCAACCAAGATTTATTCAAGGTGTGAGCTTTCGAGTGCAAGCACTCTGATTTTATTGACCCAAATACTTTTTCTTTTCCAGTCCAGCCAGAACGATCTCCAGATTCTCTGATGGTTCTTGAGAACATCTTCTTCAGTGGTAAAAAGAACCAATAAAGCTATAATGAAATGTGCATCTTTCTGTTGATGACCACATCGGCATCCCAACCAACTGACTGATTTCAGCCGGGTTCTTATAGCCGTGGGCACAGGTGATACTTAACCTGTCTTCTAGATCTAGAACATTGACCCCTGAGGAAGAACAGCGTTGGGCTTAGGTCTAAGATTTGCTCCAACCCTTTTCAGACTAGGGCGGATTAGTCTCCCCCTGTCATGATGAAAGGTTATAGTCTGAGGAAGAGTGCTTGCACTCGAAAGCTCCCGCCTTGAATAAATATTTGTTGGCCTTAAAGGTGCTCCTGGACTCTGATTTCATTGTGCTACTTCAGACCAACATGGCTACTCATTTGAATCTAGTCTCAGATGGTAAGACTTCTTAAGTCTAAAAGCTTCTTGGGAGAGAAGACAGTGGCGGCGGAGTTACCTCAATCTAGAGTTCAACTTGTACATTATAACATTGATATGGTGAGTTGAAAAAGCCGTATACTTGTTGCAAAATAGATTGCGTCTTTTTTTCTGTTGGACGCTTAGCAACTTACTGGGCCGCTGTATTCTCGGTTGTAACTCCCAGGTGGGGAGTGGTGATCTCCAGAAATGACAAGAAACCTTCAGCCTTTTTTTCCACTGAGGAACTCCTGAAACATTCTTGAGGCTTCTAGAAACCCCGGAAGTGATGCAATTGGACAGAATAGGGTTGGGAAGCAGAGCTGTGGACATGCCACCTGGAGCCCCTCCCCTCCCCTCCCCACCCCCTCCCGGCCCATTACTGGCCATTTGGGGAGGGGGACACACAATATATATGGCCATTTCACCCAATAAATGTTTAACAAATTTTTAAAATGTATTAAAAATTAAGTAACTCCCACCCATTTGGGAAACCCTTCCAAGGCTGTCAAGAAACCCCAGAGTCAAAGATTAAACTGGAGGTTTTGTGGTTGAATTCAATGCCCTGTGCCCTCCTGCGGTCCCTTCCTAACCCCCTCAAGTTCCACCCCCAAATCTCTTGAGGATTTCCCCACCCAGGTGTATTTGTTACATTGCTCACACAAAGGGAGAGGGAAAATAACAAATGCCTTTCACTCATTCATTGCCTGCCTCTCCCCATGTGGGCCGGATCTGGCCAAGCAGCCAGCCAATCAACAGGAAGGTGGGTTGGAAGAGAATCTCTCTTTCTATCCCGGTGGCTTCCATGGCTTTGTGTACCCTGGAAAGGCATAGGTATGCCAGTCTGGTAGACATCTCTTAATTCTTTTTCCTTCTGTTGCTCATAGCCAGGGGTAGTCAAACTGCAGCCCTCCAGATGTCCATGGACTACAATTCCCAGGAGCCCCTGCCAGCGTTCTCTGGCAGAGGCCCCTGGGAATTGTAGTCCATGGACATCTGGAGGGCCACAGTTTGACTACCCCTGCGCCCTCCTCTGGACATGCCCCAGTTTCTCCACATTAGACAGTATTAGAATAAACTGAACCACATAGCTGCACCATGTGAGTGTCTTCTTGCCTTTCCAACTTTGTTTACAGGTGGAAGACTTGTCAGAACATTCCCTGGTTCATTAAATGCTTTCACAAAATAATTTTCTTTAGTGACAAGTCTGAATTTAAAAAATAAACTAATTAACAAATATTTAACATATGTGTAGTCCTTTAGAACAACAAGCATATTTAATCTACTTACAGTCCTTTTATGTTGGTTATAACAGTTTAAAAAAAAAACACTCTGCAAGTTTAGCAGAGGGAGCAAGGGACATGCTCTGACCTATATAACGTTAAAGAAACATTCTGTTAGAAATGAATCTATTACAGGTTAAAGTAAGCACATTGAGAAATGGATCACATACCTTGAGAAATATAAATTTCAATGTAATCTTAGTTAAAGATATGGAAGGCTGTGGGTCAAAGCCAGTAACTGTGGCTTGCATCTTCAGAGATAGGGCATGGCAAGACAGGAATTTCTCATGCCAAAGTGTGGTGTGTGTGACCAGTTGCTGGGCATTTTATTTACTTCTTGGGCTGTGTGTGTGTAATACATCTGTTTTTGCTAATGGATTAACTAATGAACTCCACCCAGACACAGGAAAGGGGATGTCTTATCAACCCCCTCCAAGAAATGTTCCAGCAATGTGTACCTTCCAGGGGGTTCTGTGGGGGTTCACTCAGTGCTATTAGAGGCAAAATGTATTAAGGGACATTAATTCCAGCCAAGAAAACAATAAAATACAAATATATCATTCTCAGTGGCTCGGTTTATCATGTCAGATGTCACTGGTCAGAGAAAATATTTAGGCGGAAGGGAAGGCGAATGTAAGCCACTTTGAGACGCTCTCAGATAGCAAAAAGCGGGGTATAAAAAACAACTCTTCTACTTTTTCAAACCCTGCCCTCTTAGGCTTCACCCCACCCCCTACCAGTTTGGGGTAGTGGTTAGGAGTGCGGACTTCTAATCTGGCACCCCGGGTCCGATTCTGGGCTCCCCCACATGCAACCAGCTGGGTGACCTTGGGCTCGCCACGGCACTGATAAAACTGTTCTGACCGAGCAGTGATATCAGCGCTCTCTCAGCCTCACCCACCCCACAGGGTGTCTGTTGTGGGGAGAGGAAGGGAAGGCTACTGTAAGCCGCTTTGAGCCTCCTTTGGGTAGGGAAAAGCGGCATATAAGATCCAACTCTTCTTCTTCTTCTTCTTCTTCTTCTTCTTCTTCTACCTGGTGTAGGCATCCTACATGACTCATGAGATTCCCAGCAAGGTGAGCTAAACATTCATTGAAATAAATTGAGTAGAAGCATTTGTTTTAAATAAATGTCAACCAGGTTCAAAGGATAGGGGCAACAGGGACATGGAAAGCAGGGTGCTGGGTGGGGGGTAGTGGGGGCAGATGGAAGGAAGAGCCAAGCAAAGGAGAAAGCAAATGTCTGCCAGGAACTGAAGCAAGACGTGGGCCACGGAGCAAGGCTGGGCCTTTGGGCTGAGGGGCGGAGGCCAGGCTCATCCTCACAGGCACTTCCCTCTTCCCCGGGTGGGAATTAAGTCGGCCGAGTGACATCCCAGGCATCAGGCGTCAGATACAATTACTCACCCACTGCATCATAATTACTGCAAATGGCCCATTAAAGGAAAATTATCATCAATATGATATTATCAGACAGTGGGTAAATGAATAAAGGAAAGTGCTTATTCTCCCATTGTCCTGTTAATAGAGGCATCTCTGAAATTGATAACGGGGGTGGAGATACAATAGTCCCCACCCCCCACTCCTCCAATGGATCCCAGCCCTTCCCAAGCCCTGCTGGCACCCAGGACAGAGGAGAATCATGGGATCATAAGAGTTGGAAGGGACCTCCTGGGTCATCTAGTCCAACCCCCAGGACACTCACAACCTGTTAGGACTAGATGACCCAGAAGGTCCCTTCCAACTCTATGATTCTATGATTCTAGCCCTATCACTCATCCACTGCAACCTGCCACCCCCTTGAACCTTCACAGAATCAGCCTCTTGCACTGAACAAGGTTTGCTTCTAGTAGACGTCAACTTGGAATCCAGCAGGGGCCAGAGGCTGAGGAGAGCTCTGAGAGAGCTAAGTGGCCCAAGGTCACCCAGCTGGCTGCATGGGGAAGGAGGAGTGGGGTCTCGAACCCAGCTCTCCAGGTTAGGGGTTGCCACTCTTAACCACGGCATTGCATTGGCTTTCTTATTTTACGAGCCCTTTGGTGGCTTGTCATTTGAGTAATGTGGTGTGTTCTTCTGTGCCCCCTGGATTTTTCACCTTCCAATTTGTTTCGGTGCCTTGACTCAGCTATTGGGCTCCGTTTGCTTTGCAAACCACTTTGGATTCTCTTTAAACTGTAAAGTGGTCCATTCATCGAGTAACTAAATAATGAAACAAAAAAGAGAGGGGATCTATTCCTGGCTGAGAGCTTTCATTGACTTCATGGACAGGTTAATCAATGGGAGAACCCTGACCTGGATAGGCCGTTCTCTAGCCCCGAGCACCTGCAGCAACCCCCTCCCCCAGCTACCCTGAAGGTAGTGGAGGGACCAGGTAACAACCATTCTGGAATGAGGATGGCCCGGCATCATAGTGACAAGGGAGGACCAAGGGTGGGGCCACCGATTGGGCAGGCGTGCTGTGACCCTCTCTCGCTTTTCTTGAATACAACCAAGCCACCCTGAACTCAAAAATTAAAACTGAAATCCAGACCTTGTCTTCGTCTTTGATAGCACCAATAAACAGGCGCCTGATGACACAAGCCTACCTACTTATATATTTATATATCTGAACCATCTTGACCCCGGTTCCTGGGAGGTAGTGGCAGAGTGTTCAGGGCATTTCGGCACATTGAAAAAAATAGTGTTATGATAATCATGCCTCTGGCCATTCCTCACCTTCTGGCTATTTTGCTTTCGTCTGCTGCCTTCTTGCACTGCGTATACTCCCCATGCCTGCCTGAAATGGCGGAAGAGAGCAACGCGCTTTACACACGACTCTCTTCCACCTGTCAGTCAAGCCACACAGCCACACAGCCAATCACACAGCCAAACAGTGTGGTTCTTCACACATTTCTTTAGCATGTGGCTTGCTGGTTGCTCTCCTGTAGCTCATGCTACATAGGTTGCGATTCTCCAACTACCATTATAAAATGGCGGACATTGCTTGAGGTTTGCTGGATGGACACGGGAGGTTGGCGACATCGTGCAAAACGCTAAAAATATGGCATCTTCATAAGGTAAGCATTTCACTATATTTATCGGGTGCGGAATGGCCCTCAGTTAGGAATTTTTATTGAAACTGCAAATGCTTTTAAATAGATTTATATACTTTGCATATGGGTTTTAAATACAGTTAACTTCCCCAAGAGGGAGGGCAGCAGAATACAGCCCAATCTTGGAAGCTAAGCAGGGCTGGTTATTTATTTATTTTGTTTATCGTATGGCATGGGCGGTGCCGATCCAAGGACTGTGCAGTAACCAGGTGAGGGTGTTTGCAGGTTGTGTTGCCATTGCCTGCCTCTGCGTCATGACCCCCCTAGTGTTCCTTGGAGGAACTCCATCCAGATCCTTGGAGGCCTCCCATCCAAATACTAGCCAGGCGCGGCCCTGCTTAGCTGTCGAAATTTGACAGGCTATTCAGCTCAGGGAGCAGGGTTAGTGTTTGGATGAGAGACCACCAATTAACTCCAAGGAAATTCCATCTAAACCTCCGGAAGAAGTTTCTGACTGGTTTCCCAGTGGAACAGGCTTCCTCGGGAGGTGGTGGGTTCTCCATCTTTGGAGATTTTTAAACAGAGGCCGGCTAGCCATCTGACAGAGAGGCTGATTCTGTGAAGGCTCAAGGGGGTGGCAGGTGACAGGGGATGAGCGAGAGGGTTAGAATAATAGAATCATAGAGTTGGAAGGGACTTCCGAGGTCATGTAGTCCAACCCTGCACTTTGCAGGACAGTCACTACCCGCTAGGATTGTGAGTGTCCTGCAAAGTGAAGGGGGTTGGACTAGATGACCCTGGAGATCCCTTCCAACTTTATGATTATATGCATTTCCCTATTTTGATAAGGTTTGTTATATATTGAGATACAGCATTATTGGGCCCTTTTGGGTCTAAATTAAAACATTAAAGTTGCATTTAATATGCTTGTTTTTAAAAGCCAAGGCTGATGGTGCAAAATCAGGTTATAAAATTTAAAATTCAGATATTCCACCAATTCCTCTGCATTTTGCCAACAGGCTTGATCAGAGGAATCTGTTCATCTTTCAATTGTTCTCCAAAAAAGAGTATCGGATCCAATTGAACAACAGAAAGAAGAATACGTTCCCCAGACCAAGCCTAAGGTCCATCGGCCTTGGCCTTTTTAAATCTCCTATGACTGGTGCCACAATTGTCTTCTTAAATCAGTACTGCACAATACAAAAAGAGCAGGGGAACAACAGGGACTCACAGGTGGAGTTACTTGGACTCGAACCCATTCCGGACTGGGACATGGGAAATAAAATGGAACAGAGGGAAATGGAGTAAGTCTCCTTGGGTCGGTCCCAGTTGTGGAGAAAGGGGAAGTAACTAAAATTAAATAAGCAATCTCTTTGGCAGGCTGGAACTCTATAGCCAGGGTTGTTGTTGTTGTTGTTGTTATTATTTAATTTTTAGACCACCCTTCCCCAAATAGGTCTCAGGGCAGTTTACAACATAAATAGTTAAAACACAATAAAATCCCCATAAAAACCCCAATTAAAATCAACAAAAGTTACATATAACATATAGCGGCGGTGGTCACAATTCTGATCTTAGTTCAGCCTGGTGGAGAGAATAATATTCCTGCCAAGTAAAAAGGAAGAAGTATCCTCCGGCATCCCCCCCATTGTGGCAGAGTTTCTGGGTGACACCCCCTGCCCTTTCTCTGCCAAGCCACGGGGGTACCTTGCCCGAACAGTGGTGGTCCGGGAAGCCCCATCATGAGAAACTCCGAGAGGAGCCCTTTGCTGGAGGGGGCACCCGGAGGAGCCCTGCCAGCCTGAGACGGGTAGCCAAGGCTCACAGCGCCCGTCTCAAATTTTACTCCCCCACCCCCAAAAGAGACAATTTAGGATAGCAAAGAAAGTCAGCTGCTATTCATTTCACAGCTGTAGTGGGATTAGCATGGCTGGCATGGCGGGGCAAGCCTCTCCCTTTTATCTCTTTCAAGCACACTGCTGATTCAGCAAACAGCCCCGCTCCGGGCCTAATCACTGTGTCATTTGCAGCCGCCGTAAAGAAACAAGATTTTTTAACCTGCTCGCCACCTCCTCCTCCTCCTCCTCCTCCTCCAACCCCTGCACGTGTGTACTCATGCACACACACACACGGACACACGCACATGGACACGCACACTTCTCCTTCCAGGTCCTCCCCACCAGACAGAATTCAGGCTGGGCACATTCATGGGCAGTCCTAATTCTAGCTCAGAAGAGGTTGGCGCAATGCTGCTGGGTACCCTTCCCGATCGAGGCTGTCCTGATTTGGGCACAGCTCTTCAAATCTTCGATCGAGAGGGATGGTCGTGTTAGTCTGTCTGGAACAGGAGAAGAGAGGCTGAGTCCTGGAGCACCAGGATTCGAACCCAGCTCCTCTCAGTCCACTCTTAGCCTCTAACAATTTTGCCAGGCTGGATCTCAGAACTTCAAGCTGTGGAATATAAGAGCCCCCAGATCCGATGAAGCTTCCCTTTCCAGGCTGGGGCACGACTCTCCTGCAAGGGAGAGGAGGGGGGAAAGCTGTACAGCTGCAACGGAAACACTTTCAAGGCAAGAGACAGCTAGGGGGGGGTTAAACATTGTCTGCCTCTCACTTCCTTGTTCTCCCATCCGAATCCTAACCAGGGCCGACCCTGCTTAGCTTCTGAGATCCGGCAAGATCAGGCCAGCCTGGGCCACCCAGGGTGACGTACTGTTAAAAGCAGCGGGTTCTAATCTGGAGAAACATATTGGATTCCACATTCCCCCTCCACATGAAGCCTGCTGGGTGGCCTCGGGCCAGTCACAGTTCTCTCAGAACTCTCTGAGAGAGCGGCAGCGTCTAACCTGGTGAGACGGGTTTGATTCTCCATTCCTCCCCCACACGCAGCCAGCTGGTTGAATTTGGGCTAGTCACAGCACTGATAAAGCTATTCTGGCCAAGCAGGAATCTCAGGGCTCTCTCAGCCTTACCTATCTCACAGGGTGTCTGGTGTGGGGAGAGGAAAGGGAAGGCGACTGTAAGCCGCTTTGAGCCTCCTTCGGGTAGAGAAAAGTGGCATATAAGAACCAACTTTCTTCTTCTTCTTCTTCTTCTTCTTCTTCTTCTTCTTCTTCTTCTTCTTCTTCTTCTTCTTCTTCTTCTTCTTCTTCTTCACCATAAGGTTGTGGAGAGAAGAAGTGAAGGCAATTGTATGCCACTTTGACACTCATTAATGTAGAGATAAGCGAGGTATAAAATCCTTTTCCCTTCTTCTGGGCAATACCGTTAGTTGTCCATTGTGCAAAGTGCCATCAAATCGTAGCTGACTTGAGTTCAGGTGAGTGGCCGTGTTGGACTGAAGCAGCAGAACAAAGTTTGGGTCCAGCAGCACTGTTCAGACCAGCAAAGTTCTGTTTAAGGTGTGTGTGTGCGTGCTCACTTCTCCAGACAATGAAAAAGAAATCACCAGGCTACATCTATAAGGAGAGAGTAAATTAGCAGTAAATTAGTAAGCAGCATCATGAAGATTCCGACAAATGAAGTAGAATGAGAATATTTGGCAGATTCAAGAGCCCGGCTAGAATCACAAAGTGAGTTTCTAAGTCTGACTCCGTTAGTGTTTCCAAGGCAAGAGACAAACAACAGTGGTTTGCCTGGACTTCCTCAGTGTTTTCCCATCCCAGGACTCACCAAGTCAGATGCTGCTTAGCTTTTGAGATCCATCCAGGTCAGGCCTGCAAGGGAATTAGCAGTGCCGTGGGGAGCCCAAGGTCACCCAGCTGGCTGCATGAGGGGGAAGGGCGGGGAATCAAACCCAGACCACCAGATTAGAAGTCCACACTCCTAACCACTACACCAAGCTGGTCAGAAGGTCATACCTTGAATAAAACTTTGTAGGTCCTAAAGGTGCCCCTGGACTCACCCCCAGAATCCATCCCTCCTTTAGCTAAGCTGGCCTCCGAGCACCTGCTCCCCCTGCTGGACAGACGGGCACCTGGCAGCACATGTCTGGCACAGCCACAGCCTCTGGCGTTAAACGGAGCATCTGTGGAATGCACATGCTGCTCCACCCACAATGCAAGGGGCTTGGTTTTGTCCTAAAGTTCTCGCTGCATTAAGAGGGATGTGTGCTATCTGCACTTCCAAACACAGGGGACTTGTGCAGAAGAAGAGTTGGTTCTTATATGCCGCTTTTCACTACCCAAAGGAGGCTCAAAGCAGCTTTTACAGTCGCCTTCCATTTCCTTTCCCTGCAACAGGCACCCTGTGAGATAAATAAGGCTGAGAAAGAAGAAGAGTTGGATTTTATCCGCCTCTTTTCACTGCCCAGAGGAGCCCCAGCAGCTTCCAATCGCCTCCCCTTCCTCTCCCCACAACAGACCCCCGCTGACCTTTTCTGCACCTGGAATTCAGCCCGACTCACCGCCCATCTGGGTGGAGATGGAGAGCCTCGGACGGAGGACAGAGAGAAAGCAGAAAGTCTCAGGACCAATTCTGCCTCTGCGTTCCCCAGAAGAATATGGGCCCATCACGGGATGGTCGTAGGCCAGGTCTAGTGTCTGGGTGACCCTGGTTTGGATTCCGATGGAAGACCACCAAGGAAACCAACATTGCTACGCAGAGGCCAGCAAAAAACAGCTCTGGTGGTCCTTTCCTTGAGAGCTCGGCCATAACTGGGTTGTGGCTTGACAACCCTTTATAACCACACAAGCTGGGAATGGGAATCTGGAGCCAGAGAGCTGGATCTGGGGAGGCTCACAGTCGGCGTGTGACGTGGGGAAAGTTCGATCCCAGCTGTGAGCTCAGATGTCGCCTCCGAGTGGGAGGTCTTTTGGGGCCTGTTCTTTATCCTAAATAAATCCCTACTTGAATAAACACCCAGGTTCTGTGATCGCAGTGCAGCTCACAGGTTGGGTGCATTTGCATAATGCGGCTTCATTTGCATGGCTGATTCAGAGCACCGTGTAGCTTGCCTTCCCTGGGCAGCTTCTGCAGTCTTCAAAGCAGAGAAATTGGGGAGGGGAGGAAGGGGGGGTGGGGCTGATAGAGCCAAGCACAAGTTGGGTTGCCAATCTCCAGGTGGGGCCTGGAATCCCAATATCTCTGGATTACAAAGGTCAGGGTACCTGGAGAAAATGGCCACCTTTAGACCATCTCATCTCCCCATCCCCAGATGCCACTTCCCGGTCTCTCAAGCCAGGGCTGGTCCTCCCATCTTCTCCAGGTGATGCTAACCCATTCCTTAGCCAACACAGGGCAGAGATACTCCATTCAACCCGCATCTTGTCAAGGCGAAGAGAGAGCCACTGGGAAGCATGTCCAGCAGGCACCTGTAGAGAGCTGGGTTGGCTTCCCCTTGGGTGTGAAACTCGTCAGGTGACCCAGCCCCAGTCCTTCAGCTAGGCTATCTGGGCGGCTCAGGCTAGCCCAATTGTGGCTGATCTCAGAAGCTAAGCAGGGTCAGTCCTGGTTAGCATTTGGATGGGAGACCTAGAGTCATGACACAGAGGCAGGCAAAGTCAAGCCATCTCCGAATGCCCCTGACCTTGAAAACCCTAAGAGGGCACCGTAAACCAGATATTCTACCCTCACAGCCTCTAAGGTTGCCAACCTCCAGGTGGATGGATGATGTTCTCTTGAAACAGCAATTGATTCACAGGCAACAGAGATCTGTTTCCCTGAAGGAGATAGCTGCTTTGGAGTTCTGGAGGAGCTTGGACGGAAAGTGGTCTCCCTTGGCAGCACTGCCCTGCTGAAGGCCCTTCCTTCCCTGTTCCCCCCAGGGGACAGCCTCTGTTTGGCAAGCAGAAGGCCCCAGTTCAATCCCCAGCATATCCAGTTAAAAATGAGCCAGACAGTTGATGATGGGAAAGCTGAGGCCTTGGAAGGCCACTGACGGTCTGAGTGGACAAGAACGACCTTGACGGACCAAGAGTCTGATTCATAGAAGGCCGCTTCATACATTCATCTCCTGTTTGAGGCGGGGCTGTGGCCCAGAGTTAGAGCTTTGCATGCAGAAGGTCCCAGGTTCCATCTCCGGCATCTCCAGTCAAAAGCACCCAGCTGTATGGTGATGGGGAAAAACTCCATGAAAGTTGCAGTTGTCAGTGTTACGCAGGGCCTGTAAAATGGAGCTCTTCCGCCAGGTCTGTGGTTGAGGCTGGGGCCTGCGAGGTAGAGCATTGCCCCCACCCCCACCCCAGGGTTCGGAGTATACCTCGCTGCTCTCCATTTTCCATCGCCTTGGTTGATAGGGGGGGAGTTGTAGTTTGTTTTGTTTTCCACCATGTTGGGAATTTTTAAAGTCTTTTTAAAGGGAATTTTAACATGGGGTTTTAAGACTGTTGTTACCCGCCACAGGAGTGGCGGGAAATAAATCTAATAATAATAATAATAATAATAATAATAATAATAATAATAATAATAGCCATGAGGAGGGGCTTTGGCTTGGTGGGAAAGCCTCTGTTTGGCATGCAGAAGGTCCCCAGTTCAACCCCCAGCATCGCCACTTGAAGAGGGTCAGGGGATGTGAAAGACCTCCTGCCTGAGTCCCTGGGGAGCCACTGCCGCTCTGACCTTGACGGACCCAGGGTCTGATTCAGCAGAAGGCAGTGCCATGTGCTCCTCTGCCAGGAGTCCGGCCATGGGTGTGCGGAGACCCGGCCCAGAGTCCCCCTCCCTGCTCACTCCACAGAGCGCTCCTCCTGAGCCAAAGGAGCCCCGTCAGCAAGTTGCCCGGCCGTCATCAATCACGGCAGCTTCTCCCCTTCTGCCGGGGCCCCAGGCCCGACCAGGCCAGCAAAAGCACACGGAGCAGCTGGTGTGGCTGGAAGGGGCGGCCGGCTGAGGAGGCAGATCCTGTACTCCACGCGCGAGCACCGTGGAGAAGCCAGAAAAGACACGCTGCTCTTTGTGCAGTAACCCTTTCCAAGCATCCTGCTTGACCTTAGGCCGGAAAAGCACAGGGAGGCAGAGGGGAAAGGACAGAAGCCGGTCTCGTCTTTCAAAAGCCACGAAATAGAGATGGGAGTGGACAGCGGCACCACCAAGGGAACACAAGAGATAAAACACTCCTCGTTCCAAACAGAACAAAAACCTATATCAGGAGATGTACAGAAATGAGAGAGATTTGGTAATTTGATTCCCATGAATTAAAAATTTTGTACCTCAGTCTTTAAGGCCAATTGGGATTCATGGGTGAAATATATAGACCTATGTTCAATGACAAGAACTTGACTTTGGGCCTTATAAGTGGATAAACATCAGTTCTATATATGATGGAAGATTTATGGATAGTATTTGGAATTGTGAAAATTTTAGTTATTTATAACATATAGGTTATTATATACCACCCCTCTCGGAATACCATCTTGGGGCAGTTAAAACATCGATCACAACTTAATTAACCACAATACAAACAAGTTCAAATTATAAAATTAACATACTGCATTTGGTCACAATAGCACCAGCCTTTTGAGACAGTGATTCATCACCACACCGGCCCACCTGAGCAACACACAATGTGTGTTGAATAAATCTTTGTTGGTCTTAAAGGTGCTCTTGGACTCTATTTTTGTAGACTCAGCTGAGCAGCCCCATGGTTAGGGAATAATCATAGAATCATAGAATCCTACAGTTGGAAGGGCCCATACAGGCCATCTAGTCCAACCCCCTGCTCAACGCAGGATCAGCCCAAAGCATCCTAAAGCATCCAAGAAAAGTGTGTATCCAACCTTTGCTTGAAGGCTGCCTGGGTCCATCCCCACATTTTCTATCTTTGGGAGGTAGCTGAAGACCGTTTGACTTAGGTCTAAGGTAAAGGTAAAGGTATCCCCTGTGCAAGCACCGAGTCATGTCTGACCCTTGGGGTGACGCCCTCTAGCGTTTTCATGGCAGACTCAATACGGGGTGGTTTGCCAGTGCCTTCCCCAGTCGTTACCGTTTACCCCCCAGCAGCAAGCTGGGTACTCATTTTACTGACCTCGGGAGGATGGAAGGCTGAGTCAACCTTGAGCCGGCTGCTGGGATTGAACTCCCAGCCTCATGGGCAAAGCTTTCAGACTGCATGTCTGCTGCCTTACCACTCTGCGCCACAAGAGGCTCTTTGACTTAGGTCTACATTTGATTAAAACCATCCTAAACTGTGGTTTTTAGTTTTGGTTTTAAATATTCTTACATATTCTTGTTTAACTTAGCTTGTAAACTACCCTTGGACTCCTTAAGGAAGAAAAATGGCTAATAAATGTTTTAAATAAATTTTAATTGTGAATAAATAGGTCTTCTGGGGCAACTGGTTGGCTACTGTGAACCAGGATCCTAGTTCAGTGGTCTGATCCAACATATCTTCTTCTGATCCAGTGGGGCTTATTTGGTGTTCCAGCTTGGTGTGATGGTTAATATGGAGAACTGGGTTTGATTCCCCACTCCTCCTCCACATGCAGCCAGCTGGGTGACCTTGGGCCAGTCTCAGTTCCCTCAGAGCTCTCTCAGGCTCACCTACCTCACATGGGGTCTGTGGTGGGAAGAAGAAGGGACTGTAAGCCATTTCGAGACTCCTACAGTTAGTAAAAAGAAAGGTACAGAAAACCAGCTCTTCTTCTTTAGCAGCCCCTGGTGCACAGTGGGTAATAACACATATTTCCCCATAATTGGAACATTTTCAAGATCACTTAACAGAGATCAGTTACCCTTTAAGTGCCTTATTAGCCAGCTATTAAATTAGTTTGATTGGAGGTTGTGGGGAGGTGGGGCGACCTGGCTGGCATTAGACGTGCTCTGAGGCCTGTGTACCCAGCACCCAGGACTTCCGCTTCCCCCCTTGAGCCCGGCATCCGGAATACATTCAGATGGGCAGCCATCTCTGCTTCTTAATGGAGCCCCATGGTCTATCTTTCATTATTGACCAGTTTCTTTTACTGGCCTTTTCGGCTCATCCAGGAAATTAAATCAATAGAGTTCCTTAAGAGGAGGGAGTGAAAAAGACGGGCCTCTTTGTAATGGATTCCCAAGATAAAGACTCTATTAGCCCAGCTGGCCCAAACAGCTCACAGGTGCCTTTCTGGGCCTCTTCAGGCATCAATCCACAGTGGTGGAATCCTGGGGATCTCGATGCCTCTGTAGGTCCCACTGGAATGAATGGGACATGCACACCTGCATACGCCCCACGCCTTTCAGCAGAGCTTGCTCAGGAAACGGTTCCAGAGCATGCCCACTTCCAGGGGAAGGTTGTGGCTCAGTGGTAGAACATCTGCTTGGCATGAAGAGGGCACCAGGATCAATCCCTGGCATCTCCCGTAAGGATGAGGTTTGTAGGTGATATGAAGGACTTCCACTTCAGACCTGCTGCCTGACAGAGCCTTGATAGGCAGGGGGTCTGATTCACTATATCTTGGGGAGGGGCCATGGCTCCGTGGGAGAGCCTCTGCTTGGCAGGCAGGAGGTCCCCGGTTCAATCCCAGGCAGCATCTCCAGCTGAAAGGACCAGGCAGGAGGGGATGGAAAGACCTTGGCCTGAGACCCTGGCTCAGTGGCAGAGCCTCTGCTTGGCAGGCAGAAGGTCCCAGGTTCAATCCCCAGCATCTCCAGTTAGAAGGACCAGGCAGGAGGGGATGGGAAAGACCTTGGCCTGAGACCCTGGCTCAGTGGCAGAGCTTCTGCTTGGCAGGCAGAAGGTCACAGGTTCAATCCCCAGCATCTCCAGTTAGAAGGACCAGGCAGGAGGGGATGGGAAAGACCTTGGCCTGAGACCCTGGCTCAGTGGCAGAGCCCCTGTTTAGCAGGCAGAAGTTCCCTGGTTCAATTCCTGGCAGCAACTCCAGCTGAAAGGACCAGGTAGGAGGGGGTGGAGAAGACCTTTCTCTGCCTCAGACCCTGGAGAGCGGATGCCGGTCTGAGTAGACAATGCTGACCTGGATGGACCGAGGGGCTGATTCCATCTAAGGCAGCTTCTTGTAAATCAATCTCAAAAGGCTTTCAACAAGCTCCCCTTGAGGCTATTTCCTCTTGGTTTCCCAATTCATTTCCTCTTCAGTCTGTGAAATCGGCATTCCCTGGTTGTGTTATCAAAGTGGTCTCTTACCAGTTCAGATTTTATTATCAAACATTATATATAGTATAAGTCAAAGTTCTCCGCAGTTCCTTCATGTTTGCCTTTCCTATAGATTAGGACTTCATGCAAGCACAGGGACCAAGTAACCTGGATGTGATGGGGTAACGCTTGCATCCCTTGACCTGGGTGGCCCAGGCTCGTCATTAGATCCTGAAAAGCAAGCAGGACCAGTCCTGGTTAGTATTTGGATGGTAGACTTCAAGAGAGCCCGCCTGTCCCCCCTCCACCTCCTCTTCTCCAGGCTCAACCTTCTCAAGTCCCTCAGCCTTTCCTCCTAGGGCTGATCCCCTGACCACCCTCCTCACTCTCCTCTGCCCCCTCTCCATTTTGTCCACGTCCCTTTTGAAGTGAGGCCTCCCAAACTGCACCCAGGACTCCAGGTGGGGTCTGACCAGGGGGACCAGGACAGCCTGTGATTTTGATGGGATGCCTCTGCTGACCCCGCCCAACCATACATTCGCCTTCTTTACAATCGCCTCACACTTCAGCGCTGAGAAAATGGATCCTGAAATCCTCATCCTTTTCTGACTCCGTAAAATCTAAATCATTTTTGAGTAGCTTGTACCAAAATTTGACAACAACATTGGAGTCCAATCAGGCACCTTTCAGACCAACAAAGATTTATTCAGGGTGTGAGCTTTCGAGTGCATGCTCGCTTCCTCAGACAATGGAGCAGGGATCCTAAGAAAGTAAATTAGTAGCAAATTAGTAAACAGCCTCCTAAGTCCAAATATGCAGTATGATCATTCTTTGCTAGAAAAGCCAGTCAGCGCTGTGCATTCAAACTTCTGTTTTACTGTCCTATTAATGACTTGAACTTTGAGGGGTGTGGCTATCAGGCTGTTAAACCCTAATAAACTGGAAAATGGTTACCTCATCCTTGGTTGACCATTCTAGTTTTAAAAGCGCTACTTGGGGTCCGGAGAGAGCCAAATCCAAAATCGCAACCACAAAGCCAAAGGTTTTCCCGTGAAACAAAGCAAACGTGATATTTAATTAACGGCTAACAATCCCAAAGAAGGGGGCTTGGCACCCAACAGGCATGGAAGGGAAATGTGCCGGTGGGAGGGCATGTGGTCACGGGCAGGTTCAGTCGGAGATGTTGGGACTTCCAGCCCCCCCTCCCACCCCCCGGTGCATTGCTGAGAGGGAGGCTTCCCCTAATGAGTTGCCTGGCCACGTGCATTTCTCTTCACAGTGGTGGAGCACAATCCCACCACATAATGAGGCCGTCACTGCTACTTTGTAAGTGGCAGGCCTTCATGACGGGCCTTCATAATTACCTCTGCAGGTTGCTCCCCCTGGAGAGACTGAGGAGAGCTTCGGCAGAGCTGTCACCCAGATGGGTATGGAGACACACAACAAACACACATGACTCTTGCTGGTGCAAGCATGGGGCCATGATTTCAGTGGGAAGTCTGAGTCCAGGACCATCTATGATCTTCTCTCCTAGCCTCCCTTGGTGAGCTTTGCTTTGGTCCACTTTGGGGATCACCTCGCCCTGTTGTGCATGACCCAGGCTAAAGATTCCCTTAGATCTTGGAAGCTAAGCAGGGTGGCAAGGAGTTGTCAAGGAACCTGAACCCTCTCGGTTCCCGGGTAAAGCATGCGCAAGAAACAGACTTTTGTTAGAATAAATTTAGCAGTAACAGAATCAGGATCACATACCTACTTTGAGATTCCTTTGGGCAGTGGAAACGGGGGTATAAAAACCAACTTTTCTTCAACACCAATTTCTTCCTAAAAACTTCCAATTAAGGAGACTCCACCACCTTCTGAGGCAGCATATTATATCACTAAACAGCTCTCCCCGTCAATGCTTCTAATATTTAAGTGGAACCTCCTTTCCTGTAATTTGAACCCATTGCTCCTAATCCTCATATCTAAAGCTGCATAAAACAAGTTGACCCCCTTTTCAACATGCCTACCTTTTCTGAAGTCCAGCACTGCGATCCTCTCAGCCCTGGGCCTCCTCTTCTCCATCTCTCTCAGCCTCTCCATGTCAGACCTGGATCCCATCCCTTCCACCATCCCGCCTCCCTTCTCTGAACATGGTCCAACTGTCAACACCCTTCTTTAACTGCAGCACCAGAACTGGACACAACATTCCAAATGAGGCCTAAACATAGTGGAATAGGGCGGTATTACAAGTTCCCTTTGGCCACCTCATGAGAGCCTCATGCTGGGAGCGACTGAGGGCAAAAGAAGAAGGGGACGACAGAGAATGAGGTGGATGGATGGAGTCACTGAAGCAGTCGGAGAAAACTTAAATGGACTCTTGGGAATGGTAGAGGACAGGAAGGCCTGGAGGATCATTGTCTGTGGGGTCGTAATGGGTTTGACACGACTTGCTCCAGATTCTATGTGCCTAGCTATATCCTAATATTTGCCTGTCAGCTGCTGAATTCAAATGGCAGACAGCCATTTAAACTCTCTGTTTCACCTCCTCCCCTTCTAAAGGCAGGGGAGCACCAGGGATCACTAACATGGCTGTCAGCCATTTCAGCAGTCATTTTGCATTTAGCAGTCTCTTCATTTGGAAGGGGTGGGTGGGTGGGAGCTGCCAGTTCAGCATTGCCCAGGTGGGGGCTGGCTCCCTTTGCAGCTCAGTTTAAACAGAGCTGTAAGGGGAGCTAGCCCAGTGTTGGCCCAGGTAACAGGAGCTGCACAAAGAACGTGGGGAAAGTTTTTTTTTGGGGGGGGGGGAGAGTTATATCCCACCATAGCAAAACCCCTCTGAGCTGGGACTCTCACCACTGTGTGAAGAGCCAGGGGACAGTTTCTGCTCTGTGTGCAAGAGGGAGGGAGGGAGGGAGGTTAAACCCTGTCATAGTCCACCCTAGCAGAGCAGACCAAAGAAATATAATAAATGAATAGCAGAAGTCCCTCCAAGCCAAGTCTTTGTGCTGCCGGGAGATCTCTCCAAGCTGAACGCAGATCCTGGGGACACTTTCCACTGAGGAATGATTGAAACCGCAAATTAAGAACAGGGAAATAAACCACCGAAAAGTGAGAAGCTGCTGGCCAAAGTCATAAGTAGCTTCTCTCTCCCACGATCCCAGGGGTTTATATCATCTGTAGGCGGGGGGTGGAGTTGGAGCTCTGCCGGTAGAAGGAGGAGCTGGCAGCCTGCAAGCCAAGATGGGAAGGAGCTTCCCCGTTCTTCTGGATTCCTTGCTCAATCCGCTACTGTGCTGAGAACCATTTTATTTTCAATAAACGCTTTATCGTTTTTAATGCTGGTAGTTTTCCTCCGTACCACATAGACCCCCACAGTCTGAACATGTGCTGGGCTCCAGGGGAAGGAGGCCAGCCAGTTGGCATAATTGGTCATCCCCCAGTGGGGTGCAGGTGCCGTTAAGTCCCCTCTGTGGTCACCAGTCACTGGGTAGCGGGAGACCTCAGGACAGCCGCACAGGGAAGGTGCTGGTCCTCTCGGCTGGTAATTCCTACAAGGGCCAGTTGGTGGCAGCAATACCAAAAGAGGGAGAGGAAACCCCTCCGGAGGTCAGGGGGAAGGTGGGCCATCATTCTAATTCTCCTGCACAAACCCCTAAGAAGACTATATGTTTATGCGGTCAGAACTGGCAGTGGCTGACCAGGAAAAGGGGCTATGGGTCACAGCGGACAGTTTGATGGCAAAGTCAACTCCTAGGGCTGAAGTTCTGAACAGGTGTGACCAGGAAATACTGAAGGGGGCATTGCTGAGCTAGATGGACCGTGCGGTCAACTGCCTTGTTCTACCCCAGGCAACAGAGTATTCATTCAGAGAACCCAGCCCCATTGAGAGATCCATCTCTTCGGCGTTTTTGTTCTCCTCCCCAACCCACCTTGGATTCCTTTTGGATGCCGGCAGGAATGGAAACTATGCTTCTTCAACCTTTTGACTAATTTAAAAAGTTAACGAAGAAGAAGGAGAAGGAGAAGGAGAAGGAGAAGGAGAGTTGGTTCTTATATGCCGCTTTTCTCTACCCGAAGGAGGCTCAAAGTGGCTTCCATTCGCCTTCCCTTTCCTCTCCCCACAACAGACACCCTGTGAGGTGGGTGAGGCTGAGAGAGCCCTGAGATTCCTGAAGAAGAAAAAGAGTTGGTTCTTATATGCCGCTTTTCTCTACCCGAAGGAGGCTCAAAGTGGCTTCCATTCGCCTTCCCTATCCTCTCCCCACAACAGACACCCTGTGAGGTGGGTGAGGCTGAGAGAGCCCTGAGATTCCTGAAGAAGAAGAAGAGTTGGTTCTTATATGCCGCTTTTATCTACCCGAAGGAGGCTAGTGGCTTCCATTCACCTTCACTTTCCTCTCCCCACAACAGACACCCTGTGGGGTGGGTGAGGCTGAGAGAGCGCTGATATCACTGCTCGGTCAGAACAGTTTTATCAGTGCCGTGGCGAGCCCAAGGTCACCCAGCTGGTTGCATGTGGGGGAGCGCAGAATCGAACCCGGCATGCCAGATTAGAAGTCCGCACTCCTAAGCACGACACCAAACTGGCTCTCAGTTTAGCCTGGGAGAATCCACAGAATGTAAATGTAAACACTGTTGTAAATTTTTATACCAAGACCTATGGTGAGGGATCATGTCACCATGAATTAGTGATCTGATTTGGCAAAAGGCACCTTTGCCCTGAATTGGATTGGCCAACTTAGCCTGGTTTCATCCGATTTGGGAATATAAGCAGGGTCGGCCCTGGTTAGCCCTGGAATCGGAGTACACCAAGGAAGACGCTGCAGAAACAAGCTCTGCATAGAATGGGGCAGTTTAGTTCCTATCAGGAGGTCAGCACAGTGATCATAATATCGCAATTCTGAATTTACTGGACTGGTTCCCAATGAATTTCTAGGTCCAATGCAAGATGCTGGTCAATGGGGATAAAGCCAAGATGCTGTTGTGGTTAAGACCAGGAGCTTCTAATCTGGAGAGGCAGGTTTGATTCCCCACTCCTCCTCCACATGCAGCCAGCAGGGTGACCCTAGACCAGTCACAGTTCTCCTAGGGCTCTCTCAGTCCCACCTACCCCATAGGGCATCTGTTGTGGGGAGAGGAAGAGTAGGTGATTGCAAGCCGCCTTGAGGCTGCTTTGGGAGGTAAAAAGTGTCAGGTACCACCTCTACCTGTGCTAAATACGCACTGCAGGCATTGCCTGTTCCAGCCATCCTAAGGGGGGGGGGTACACCATTCTAAGCCCACTGATATCATACCCAATGAAATGGAATTTCTCCAGGGTTCATCATTCTTGCTTGTATCTGATTCTGTGAAGGTTCAAGGGGTGGCAGGTTACAGTGGATGAGCGAGAGGGTTAGAATCATAGAATCATAGAGTTGGAAGGACCCTACTGGGTCATCTAGTCCAACCCCCTGCATTATGCATAGTGAAAGGGGTTGGACTAGATGACCCAGGAGGTCCCTTCAAACTCTATGATTCTGTGACTTTTGGAAGCCATTTTACCCAGGAAATCTTGTTGACCCTTAAGGTGCTAGTGGGGTCAAATCCAGTTCTTCTTCCACTGACTGACATGGCTACCCACTGAAAAACTGAAATTTGTTGGACCCTTTTATTTTTTTAAAAAAACCATGCTGTTACATTCCCTACCCTAGGAAAAGGACAGAAGAGGGGAACCAGGATGATGAGGGGGTTAAAAACTTTCCCTAGGCAAACAGGCCGAAGCATCTCGGACTTTTCTGTTTAGAACAGAGAAGATTAAAGGAGGGTGTGTTAGAGGTGTTTGAGATTATGAATGGGGAGAGTGGGCAGAGAGAAAAGTTTCTCCCTCTCCCAGATTATTCAAGGGGCATCCAAGGAAACTGATGGGCAGTGGGTTCAATGACAAACAAAAGGAAAACTATCTGGGCCCAGGGTAACTAAGAGACCGTCTCTCTGCCTATACCCCTCAAAGAGCTTTCCGCTCCACCACCTCCACCTCAGGGCCCTGTCCAAACTCCCAGAATTCCGCAGGGCCTGCAAAAGGGAGCTCCTCCACCAGGCATTTGCCTGAGACTGACCACAGGTCCCCCCTCAGACATCCCTTCCATGGCCTGAACCAGTCTGGCCTCTCGAAGGGCCTTAGGTAAGTCATGTTCCTGTTCTATTGTTGTTTAAGATCACTGAAATTGTGTTATTTAGATCAATAAAATCAGAGTCCAGGAGCACCTTTAAGACCAACAAAGATTTAATCAAGGCGTGAGCTTTTGAGTGCTTGCACCCTTGTTGTTGCACATATGTTATATATTAATTTGTTCTTTTTATCCCCCCATGTTGTTGTATGTAAACCGCCCTGAGCCATATGGAAGGGCAGTATAGCAATCAAATAAATAAATAATAAAACATGGAGTTTGCTGCCAGAGGTTGTAGTGATGGCCACAGGAATAGACAACTTGAAAGGGGGATTCGAGAGATTCATGGAGGTTTTCTATCATATATAATGTTCAATATAATATAATGTTCAATAAAAGTTATATAATGTTCAATGTAAATTGCCCAGAGCCGCAAAGAACGGGTGGTATAGAAATTCAAATCCTTATCCATGGTTCATCTATATATTTGTGAAACAGCCTGGGGGGGGGGGGTGGAACGTGTCTGGCTGTCCAAGTTGGAATAGGGCCAATCAGGATGTGGCCAGCTTTTCTCCTGCAGCTCCCGCCCTCCGTCCCTGGCCTCTGGCCTCTTTGCTTACCTCAGTGCCTGGAGCCAATAGCAGGTAAGGGGACAGGGCCTTGGGCAAAGGGTCGTGGTGGAGGGCCTGCTAACGTTGGCCTCCCGGCCTGCTAGGCTGGACCTGCTAATGAGGGCCTCCCAGCCTGCTGACTGCCTGCTAAGGAGCTCTGTCCCGGGCCTGCTAACGAGCTGGCCAGCCCCTGCCTGCCCCCACTTGATCCGACTGCAAGCTCCAGCTCAAAGCCACCTTAAGCTGCCTGGCTGGGGGCCAAGGGAGCGGCCCTTTCACGGCCCATTCTTAGGAACGGGTTTTGAAGCTAGTAAATAAATAAAATAATAAATAAATAAATATCAGCAGGTTCCAGCCATGGTGGCTGACCACTGGCCCACTCTGACCCCACCCCGGGCGACGGAAGCAAGCGAGGCCGGCGTGCCTGAGAGGAAGCCCATGGGGAGAACGTGCAGGGCTGAAGGAGGGCGGCCACTGATTGACAGCGAGGCTTGTACAGGCAGTGAGCCCCTGTGATAGACACCGCAGCTAAAAAGAGATGGATCTCAGTTACATGCACAAGCAAAAGGAATACACGCACCGTCAACAGATCAGTGAGTGGCAGGTACATTCTGCAGGCGGGAGATTGATGGCGTTTGCACAGAGAAGGCGGTCGCTGCTCGCGACGGAACGAAACCTCTGTCAGCCATACAATCCCGCCGTCCTCCTCCCTCCCTCCCCCCCCTCCCTCCCACCTGCTCGTGCTTGTACACCAGACCCCAGGGCCCTTTTTAGAAGCACATTTCCAAAACCTGCATCACAAACATAACCGAAAGGGGAGAGATTCTTCGCTTAAACTTGTCATGGCAGAAAAGAGTCGCACGGGGTGGGGGAGGAAGAGCAGAATAATCCTTAAACAAATCAAGCCCCACTTTATCTGAGCTTCAAATACCCGTGGGAGGTGAGCGGGTTGGGGGGGGGGGGAAGGAGGAAGCCTTCTCAATACAAAACTTTCCAAAAAAGGAGAGGAGGATTTATACGATAAAAAGAGAGTCCCACATTTCCGAGTCAGCTGAGCAGTGACAAAGTAATTTCCTTCTGGCAGTCTATCACGCCTGTCTAATTTCCAGTGACACCGCTCAGCTGCTGACTGTACTCGCTGTCAGAGTCAATTAGCCGGAAGCTAGGAGCGCAAACTGTTTACGGGTGCTAAAATTCACTCCACACACTGTGCGGAAGTGAGAAAAAAATGACTCGTGGGGGGGGGGAGAAGGGGAAGGGGAAGGAAGAAATCCAGGAGTTTCTCATCTTAACGGCACGGCTGCCTCCGCCACCAGGCCCAGCGGAGAAGGAAGAAATTGATACCATCTCTCCTAGATGGGGAGCCGATGGAACTCCTGGCCACTGGATAAAGGCTGGGCCACTGAACACAGGCCCCTGTGCCAAGCTGCTTCCCTTCCCAGTCTCACCAGGCAAACACATCTTGTCCAAACTCCTGACTGCACAGCCTGATCTGATCTCCTCCATGTTTCCAGCCAGATGGGTTAAGGCAGTGATTAAAAGCAGCGGCTTCTAATTTGGCGAGCCAGGTTTGATTCTCTGCCCCTCTACATGCAGCCAGCTGGGTGAACTTGGGCTAGTCACAGCCCTGATAGTGCTGCTCTCACTGAGCAGTAGCATCAAGACTCTCTCAGCCTCATCTCATGCCCAGTGTGTCTGTTGTGGGGAGAGGAAAGGGAAGGTGACTAAGCTGCTTTGAGCCTCCTTCGGGTAGAGAAAAGTGGCATATAAGAACCAACTCTTCTTCTTCAGTAATATCATTGCTCTCTCAGCCTCACCCACCTCACAGGGTGTCATAAGAACCTCCTCCTCCTCCTCCTCCTCCTCCTCCTCCTCCTCCTCCTCTTCCTCTTCCTCTTCTTCTTCTTCTTCTTCTTCCCAGGTGAAGCTCATTTTCAGCCCAGGACAGCACTGAGTGACTTGGTTACGGCAGCCAGCAATTTCTTTTGACTGGTCCAAGAACAAAACAACAACAATAACAATATGTTATTATTTGTACGCTGCCCTTCCCCGGTCGACTCAGGGTGAGTAACAACAGAATTTAAAACAATCACACCAAAACGAAGCATCAAAACATTGTGAAAACTGCCTCCTCTTGTAATTCAAACCCTTCTGAGGAGTTAATCATAGAACCAGAGAGTTGGAAGGGCCCATCCAGGCCATCCGGTCCAACCTTTTGCTCAATGCAGCTTTGCTGTGAGCATCCTGATTGGCCCGTGGACTGGAAACAGAGGCCGGACCTGCTCCACCCAGGAGGCCACTGCTCAAATATTAACAGCAGCTAAGTGTTACAGCTAGAGTTCAAATTTCATTGTATCAATTTTGTGTCATTTTTCTATATTTGGTGAAGCCAGAATGGGTTCCAGATAAATAATATCCCATTTTCAATTTTCTCTTTCCTCAGTTGGTTTACACTTTCCTAGTGCACACTCCAGCTCTGTTCAATTCCTCCAAATTAGGTTTTTCTATTGACTCTTGTAGCATTCCTTGGCAACTACTCAACACATCGATGTAGCAACATTTCAACTTGGCCCCGCTCAGCTTCCAAGATCTGGCAAGATGGCGCTCGCGTGGGCTACAACCGTTGTAGCTTCTTAGTGCCCGATGTCCCCAGCAGCTCCCCAGAATTACTGTGGGTGGACAGATCTCCACACACATTTACAACGTCCCCTGAAGTTTGCTCTGCTATTTTTAGCCAACCCACTTTCTTTTTGGCGGCTCTTTCTCTTTCTCTCCTTCCCCAGGTGGGAGCTTTAGCCAAGAGCCCCTCCGCTAGCAAAATTTGTGATTACTTTGGGTCTCGGTCGCAATCTTCCCTACCTGCTGCATTCATCTTTCAAAACATCTTGCAGACTTCCTCCTTCCTTACAAAGGACCCATCTGGGTGCTTATCCCATCCTGATAACCGAAGGAGCTGACGCCAGGGCTTCTTAATCTGAAGAGGGTCAGGCAGTGGCGCACGGCGCTCTGAGGTGCTTAGTGGTGCAACTGTGACGGAGCCTCTTTTACAGGTCAAGGAAGCATCATTGTGAAATTTAACCTCTTTCTGGAAGGGCATTAAGGAAAAAAGACCACTGCATTTTTTTTATTTGGCCGAAAATGAAGCTTGGCTTGGCCAACTTTGGACCCATTCAGTGGGAGTGGGAAGTGCTGTCAAGACCCAGCTGACTAGAGTAAGCCCATTTGGAGATGGTCTGCCATTGCCTGAATCTGGCCCTGGACTTCCGTGGTGGTCTCCCATCCAAGCACTAAGCAGGACCAACCCTGCTCTGCTTCCAAGCTCTGGAGAAATCAAGCTAGCCCTGGCCATTAGGTCAAGGCAAGAGATGTTCAGAGAAGGTTTGCCATTGTCTGTCTCTGTGCAGCAACCCTGGATTTCTTCAGTGGTCTCCCATCCCACTATGAGTCAGGACTGACATTGCTGAGCTTCCGAGATCTGACAAGATCAGGCTCCGTGGAACATCAGATGAAGGAAATTCAGAGTTGGTTTCTCATTGCCTGCCTCTGCACAGCAACCCTGGACATGCTTGGTGGTCTCCCATCTGGTTACTAACCAGGGTGAACCACACTTAACTTCTGGCAAGATCTGAGATCCACCAGGAAGGAGTAGGCTTGTGCAGTCCTGGTCACCTGATGGTTCTGGACAGTCTTCAAGGATTGCTCCATGAAGAGTCTGAATGACTATCGCAGCCATTCTTTTGCCTCTCTCTCTAGATTGGCAGAAGATCTTGTGTTGTTGACTTTCTTGATTAATAACAAGTGACTGGCTCTCTTTTTCTGGTAGGCTAACTGCGCAATCCTAAACAGAGTTACACCAATTGGAATAACTGTACAGGGCCCTGACTTGGATAGCCCAACTGGCCTGAGTTCACCAGACCTTGGAAGCTAAGCAGGCCAAACCCTGGTTGGTAACTCAATGGGAAGTTGAAGGGTTGCTCTGCAGAGGCAGGCAATGGCCGACCACCTCAGAACCAGTGGGATGAAATTAATGTAAAAGAAATTCCGTCTAAACATCCGGAAGAAGTTCCTGACAGTCACAGTGGTTTCTCAGTGGAACAGGCTTCCTCGGGAGGTGGTGGGTTCTCCATCTTTGGAAATTTTTAAACAGAGGCTGGAGAGCCATCTGACGGAGAGGCTGAAAGGGTGGGAGTGAATTTTTAATCTATTTTTTTAATGTGTAAAATATTTATCAGGTGCTTTGTGATCATGTCAACCCACCCAACCAAAATGGCCAGTGATAGGCCTGGAAGGGGTGGAAAGGGGAGGGGCCACAAGTGGGCGTGTCCACAGCTCAGCTTCCCATACATATGCTGCACCATTATACCACTGGGGTTTCTCAAAGCCTGAAGAATATTTCAGGGGTTTCTCAGGGTGATTTTTAAAATGCTCTGGAGCCAAGGAGGCAGTTCAGCCTTCAGTGGACTGAGAGTCACCGTGCCAGGGAACCCACAGCCTTTCCCAGCATGTGCCCAGAGAGCATTACAATCTGCTAACACAAATCTACAGGCGATCCCTGACCCCAGAGACGTTCAGCTGGGTTTGCCTGGTGGAAGGAGCTACCGTCTGACCTCTGGGCCCTGGCGGAACTAGGGGAGTTCCGTGTGGCGTGTGATGTGGTGTTCTTCCACCAGGCCTATGGCTGAGACCAGCTGTGGGCCTCCCTTGACTTTCCTAAAGCTCAATGCCATCTGCCCATAACCTGCACTGAAAAGATCTCCCCAACTCAGGGCCAGAGCAACTAAGCCAAGGAAAATCAGCTGAGTCATGGTTTAATTATGTTTTACTGACTTGTAAGCCATACCAAGCCTGCTCATATTATTATTATTATTATTGTTAATAATAACAACAACACTTACTGAAACTCCCAGAGGGCTTTCTGGCGAATACGTACATCTCAGGTAAAGTCCAGGGACCCTCCAAAGTCAATAATTGCTTAGCTTGACCTTCATTTAATTTTCTTCATTCTCATTCTAATCAGAGACAAACTCTTGACTGTCATTAGCCTGATTTGAAATGGACAAGTCAAATTAATTGAGCTAATTGAAAGTGGCGTCCACATGAAACAAATTGGTCATCGCAGGCCTTGGAAGGAGATGAGGATTCATTGCAACAAACAACAGGGAATTTCAGCTTGGTGTCGTGGTTAGGAGGACAGACATCTCACCTGGCAAGCTGGGTTTGATTCCCTACAGCCAGCTGGGTGACCGTGAGCTCGCCAAGGCACTGATAAAGCTGTTCTGACCAAGCAGTTCTGTCAGGGCTCTCTCAGCCATACCCACCTCACAGGGTGTCTGCTGTGGGGAGAGGAAGGGAAGGTGACTGTAAGCCTCTTGGAGACTCCTTCGGGTAGAGAAAAGTGGCACAAGAATCTTCTTCTTTTTCAAATCAGGAATCCCCAAAGGTAGGCTGGTTCCTCTCCCCATCGTTTATGGAGGCCCTCAAGGCAGAGCTCACCTAACAGCCCATGCAGCTATTTTAGGTGGAAACCTTTCGGGGGGAGCCAAGTGGAGCAGTGTACTGCCCCCAAGGTTGTACCTCATGCCAAGGTCAGGAGCACGGTCATGTCACGGGAGAAGGCCCCATCAGTCACCCCTGGTTCAGAGAATGAGAACAATGGGGCTGAACTCTCAAGTGCCCCTGGGGAGGGACTCTGACTCCCAGCGGGCTTGAGCCAGTGGCCTGAGGGGGAGGCTGACCTTGCCTGCCACCATCCAGCTCTGTCCAAAAGAACGCAGGGCCCTAACTAAGGAATCTCCACATTATTCATTTATTTTTCAGTTTGTGGACTCCCATTCTTGCAACAATTGTCTTGTGGCGGTTTACAAAATATAAAATCTCTAATTACACCACAATATATATAAAACAACATAAAATGCATAAAACCCTCTACAAATAGATAGGAAGAAGGGGGGCCAACCGACATGCTTTAGGATGCTTAGGGCTGATCCTGCGTTGAGCAGGGGGTTGGACTAGATGGCCTCTATGGCCCCTTCCAACTCTATGATTCTATGATTCTATGATTCTATGATCTTGCCCCTCCCAATCCCAGCCCTGCCTTTGGTCCAATAGAGAAGATGCTGGCGGTGGGATCCTGACCATTAGAAAGTAGGGTGAGATCTCAGATTGGCAACTCTGGCCTCCGCCCTGGCCTCCACCCAACGCCTGGCAGAAGAGCGTTTGCAGGCCCAGAAAGCTCCATCAGGGCCCTCAGCTCTTCCAGGAGGCCATTCCGCCAGGTAGGGGCCAGGACCAAAAAGGCCCTGGCCCTGGGGGAGTCCAGGCGAATTTCTGGGGGCCCCACGACCACCAGCAGATTCATACCCACCGAGCGTAGGGGATAGGCAGATCAGTGGCCCCTCAGATAGGTGAGACCCAGGCCACCTACAGCCTTAAAGGTCAAAACCAAAACGTTGAACTTGATCTGGAAGCAGACCGGCCACCAATGCAGCTGCCTCAGAACAGACATGGGCATCCTGTGAATTAGGTGGGCCTGAGAGAGCTCTGAGAGAACTGTGACTGGCCCAAGGTCACTCAGCTGGCTGCCTGTGGAGGAGGAGGAGGGATTCAAATGCGGTTCTCCAGATTAGAGGCTGCAGCTCTTAAGCTTTGGTCTGGAGCAAGCACTAGCTCTGACAAAGGAGGGGGGGGGCACAAAACAAGACGCACTCTGTCTGAAAGGCTGCCCACCCTCCCCTTTCCAGCAACACGGCCTGCGACAGGTGAACATTTCCAGAGCTCTCAATTATCAGGCGGAGGCCCAGAGAAAGGGAGCGTTCACAGGTGGCGGAGAGCACATTGTCTGCCATGTTGCCCCTTTGTACGGGGGCTGGGGAGGGGGGGGAGGAGGAGGAGGAGGAGGAAGGCGTCAACAGGAGACAGGTTTGTCAGCCGCCTCCTTCAGCAAAGGGCCCCCAAACAGCGCAGCCACCACTGAGTCGAGCTTCTCCCAATTAAATTTAACAAGAGACGCCTCTGAATCTTTCATGAGCCGTCGTAAAATTTTAGCTCAGCTGTCGGTTCCCTCTCCGCCTCCCCCCCCCCGCCGCCCTTCTTTTTAAGAACGGCGCGACACTTTGTCTATCAGCCGTGCCTTTTGCTTTTGTAGCGACATCAATAACTCCCGGGCCACTTTCAAGGGGCTGCAGGATCCCAGGCGAGGTCAGGCGAAAGGAGGGCCCGAGGGGGCGTCCCGAGGACCTGCGATTCCGACCCGCCACGCGGCCACCAAACGCGAGGGCCGGCGGGCGCCTCCTCGCTTTGTGGCTTGTTTGGCTTTGTGACTTTCTTATTTGCTTCGCCACCGTTTTCCTCCCTCCCTCCCGCCCCCCCCCCCCTCCGCTCCACCTGCCGCGTGATTGGCTGTCACTGTAATTATCCAGCGGCCCTCGACATGCCGGCAGGTAACCCAGCCGCTCGCTGCCTGCCATCAAAGTGCTTCCCGGGCCTCTGCCTGTTTGTGTGCCGCTTTCAGCTGCTTTCAATTAAAGCTTTGAGCCCGCCTGAAAGAGGAGTTGGGGCTTCCGCTCAAGAGGAGCAGAGGGAGAGGGAGAGCGAGGAAAGGAGGAGAAGGCGGCGCCAGGAGCCCCGCGGCCGGCCGGAGCGCTTGCAGACAGAGTTCACAAAGGGGGAGACCCAACGAAAAGTCTAAAGCAGGGTAGTCAAACTGCGGCCCTCCAGATGTCCATGGACTACAATTCCCAGGAGCCCCTGCCAGCGAATGCTGGCAGGGGCTTCTGGGGATTGTAGTCCATGGACATCTGGAGGGCCGCAGTTTGACTACCCCTGGTTTAAAGGCAGGGCTCCTGTGCCAAGATGCCCCGTGGGCCACCCTTTTTCCCAGAACATGTCAGCAGAGATAAACTTGTCCCAGCATGGGGGTGCCACTGATGCCCCACCCCAGACCCCAAACACAATGTTGCTCAGACCCACACTCACACACAAACGCCCACGTGCCATCGGCTGCCTTTGAGCTGGCAAACCTTGGTCCAAGTATCCAGCGCTGGGCAGGCTTGTTAGTCTGGACGACGAGCCAGAGGTCAGGAGTCAGATCTGGAGAGCGACACGGGGAACTGCGGCAGAAGGCCCCCGAGACATCCTGGAAGGCACGCCGCCGTTGAGAGAGCCGAAACCTCCTTTCAGAACGTGGAGGAGGGCCAACCTGAAATGGCCAGGCTGTGTCCCGGCAGCCCCTCCTTTCCAGATGTTTTGCACAGGTTTTGCTTTATGAGCTGGAAGGCCTTTAGGTTCTCCTTTGCAGACTGGAGGTCTAGATGTGGTCCCGGACCAGTCCCTGAGCCTGGAGGCACTGCATGCGACATGTGCTCTGTGGCTGCCAGAGTTCTAGCTAGGAATGCTGTGAACTGCATGGTGAACTCATTCGGCAATCAGATGCCAGCCAATCTCTGGTTATGGCTCAGTGGCAGAGCCTCTGCTTGGCAGGCAGAAGATCCCCGGTTCAATCCCCGGCAGCATCTCCAGTTAAAAGGGCCAGGCAGGAGGGGGTGGGAAAGGCCTTTTCCTGAGACCCTGGAAAGCAGCTGCCAGCCTGAGTAGGCAATGCTGACCTTGACGGAACAAGGGTCAGATGCAGTGGAAGGCAGCTTCGTGTGTCCTGGGCACAAGATTTCCCATGTGCACGGCTCTCTCTGGCCAGTGGCCTTTTAAGTCCTCTCCTTGTGCTTAATCAGGAAAAGAATGGGCATTTGATAGGCTGGGCCGAAGCCGTTCGTATCCTATAACCCGCCTTCCTTGTTTTATGTTGCAGGTCAAATCCTTCGGGCCTCTTGTTGGTGCTTATCGGGTTAAGAGTCCCGCGGGGTTCGTAAGGAACACAATGAGACAGCCTGCAGAACTGACTATCAAACGGACTGTTGAAAAATCAGGTCTCTCTTCTCAGCCGGCAAAACATCCCTAGTTTAAGCTGGCTTTCATGAAGAAACAGGCAACGGCTGATAGTTTTAAACATAGGTGAGACTGCTTAAATATTAAAGTGAAATGTTACCCGCATGTTGAGGTTGTGGAGAGGAATGGGAAGGAACTGGAAGCCGCTTTGAGCCTCCTTTGGGTAGGGAAAAGCGGCATATAAGAACCAACTCTTCTTCTTCTTCCATGTATCCCAGTGTACAATGAGACACATGTGCAGCCTGACTCATTCTGTTTGCCTCCAGGCAAATGGGCCACCAAAGACCCCAAAGGAGGAGGAAAAGAAAAACAATGAATCCCGAAACCAAATACCTTTTATTAGTGTAATACTTTTTTATTAGGGCCAACCAAATGCTACAAATCTCTCTTTCTCTTCATCAGCTCTTGTGAACTCTGGATTGAACCCCAGGGAAAGGTATTACCTGGTTTTTATTCTTGAATTTTTCTTTTTGGTCGAACTTGTAATCTTTGCCTAAAATAATGACGAAGCACCTTCCCGACAAGGAAAAGTGTTTGGGGCTTTGAGGTCAAAAGGGGGGGGGGGGTAACTGGAGTATCATAAATGTTTATGAAATGCTGAAGAGTGTGGAACTGTTTGGGGAAAAATGGATTTCTTTCTCCTCTGACCCTCTCTCGTAATATCAAAACCTTACTAAGATCATAGATCCACAACAGGCCAAACAGAGTCCTTCTCCACACAGTGTGCAATTCTATGGTGGTCGCTGCCACAAGATATAATCATGGTCACCTTGGTGTGGCCATCTTGGAGTGGTTAGTGGTTAGGAGTGCAAACTTCTAATCTAGCGAGCCAGGTTTAATTCCCCGCTCCTCTCCCACATGCAGCCAGCTGGGTGACCTTGGGATAGTCACAGTACTGATAAAGCTGTTCTGACTGAGCAGGAATCTCAGGGCTCTCTCACCCTCACCCACCTCTGCCATGGGACCAGCATCACACAGGAAGTGATATCATCATGCCAGTGACTTCCAGGCAATGCTCTGGAATCTGGGCAAAAGCTCTATGGTAAAACAGGCTTCTACCATAGAGTTGGTGCCCAAATCCTAGTGTCGCTAGGATGTTGCTGGCGTGATGATGTCACTTCCTGTGTGACTCTAGCAATGCAGCCTAGGTCATCTTTCTATTGGTAAGCCCCTCCCTATTGGCCAACTGATTGGGAGATAGGGGGCAGGGCCTGGGGGTGGTGGTGGTGGTGAGGATCCAGGCTTCCATTGGAGTGTCTGGCAACCCTGTTGCCCACCTCCAGATGTCAGAGATCAGTTCTCCTGGAGGAAATGGCTGCTTTGCAGAGTCATCGCTATGGCCGAGGTCCCTCCCCTGGCTTCACTTCTAAGCCTCCAAGAACTTCCCATCCCGGAACTGGCAGCCTCAAGACACAACCCCCCCTCCCCACACACACACACACACCTCTGCGTTCACAGGCTGCCTGTACAGGGAAACAGCATTGACAGCTTTGAGCAGGCAACTTCCCAGAGGTTCGGGGCGGGGTCCTGCAGAGGGTGGGATATCCACCCTCCACAGCAGCCCTTTTCTCCAGGGGAAGCCATCCTGGTCGTCCACGAGAATTCCCGCAGAGCCTCAGGCCTTCCCTGGGGGTTGGCGGTCCTACAACTGGGCACCCCTTGCTCCCCTTGAGCCGAATCTGGCCTGCAAAGGCCGAGCTCCGTGGGAAGCATCAGGCTGGCCCCTTTTGCCCGGTGCAGCAGCAGCGTCCACGCCGTCTCTCCTCCACCCCCGCTGACGGTCGGCCTGTGCTCTCTCTTTGCGGCCAGCGCCAGCCTGGAACCGAAGAATAAAGAATTAATCAAGACAGAGCTCTCGGCCGTGTTAATGCTTCACGGGCCCTGAGCCGCCGTGGCCGAGTTGTCCCTTATGAAATAATCAGGACGAGGAGACGGTTAGCAGGGCAGGCAGGCAGGCAGGCGCTTCAAGGCCACTCGGGAGGAATGGTCCGGAAGGAGCTTTCAGCGGCCCCCCTCCATTTGCCAGCAAATGGACCGGGCTGGACTCCTGCCCGCAGCCCTCACCGTCCCCCTTCACGGTCCCTCACCACCACCTCTGCACCAAAGAGGGTCCGTTCCTAGGGTCGCCAACTCCAGCCTGGGAAATTCCTGGAGATTCGGGTTGCGGAGGGATTTCCCCTAGGATCTACGGTATGCCAAAGAGTTTGCCCTCTGAAGCTGCCAGTTTCTCCAGGGGAACTGACCTCGGTTGTTTGGTTGTTTGGAGACCAGCTCTAAAACCAGCAGAGCCCCAGATCCCACCTGGCAACTTCAGACGTGTTCTTCTGCGGCTTCCGGCCACCACGAGAGAAGAGCCGGAGAGATGTTCAAACAAACAAAGGGTGGAAATTTAAAATCTAAAGCCAGCCAGCCAGCCAGCCTGGGAAAGGGCAGAAACAAGGTTGTCAACTAAGGGTTGGAAAATTTCTGGAGATCTGGAGATTTGAGAGGCTGGGACCTGGGGAGGGGAGGGACTTCATTGGGGCGCAAGGCCATAGAGTCCATCCCATTTTCTCCAGGGAGACAGATCTTTGCTGTCTGCGGTAGTTCCAGAAGATCTCCAGGCCCCACCTGGAGGATCACGACCCTCTGAAGGCCACCAGTTCTGGGTTGAAAAATGACTGGAGATGTAGATGGTGGTGCACCTGGGAGGTGGGCTTTGGGGAGGGGAGGGGAGGGGCCTTAGCAGGGCCCACTGAGGCAGGGTCCACCCTCCCAAGCAGCTGTTCCCCCCAGGGAAGCTCATATTCATGGCCCGGAGTTCAGATGTCATTCAAGGAAGTCTCCAGCCATCACCTGGAAGTTGGCTTTGGGGGTGGAGCCAGGAGCGAGTGGGATTTGGGGCAGTGGGGAATCATCCCATAGAGCCCACCCTATAAAGCAGCCCTTTTCTCCAGGGGAACTGAGCTCTGTTGCCTGGGGAGGAGCTGTCCTTCTGAGGGATCCCCAGGCCCCACCAGGGGACCAGCATCTCTCCCTCCACAGCTCCAGGTTGGAGCTCAGTTGCGACTCGTGGAGGTCTCCTGGCCCTACCAGGAAGTTGGCAACCCTTCCTCCACCCTGCATTCGCCTTCCCGCACGAGCTCACCTCTCCGCCTTGAGACCGCGGAACCCCAGTGCCCGGCCTTCCCCTCGCAAGCGTCTCCGGCTTCATCTGGAACCTGCCAAGTTTCTCTCTTCCTTTGCTTTCCTCCCCTTCCCCTCATCAAATGATTAAGATGGCTCTTGGCAGGCCTCCTCCCCTCTCTCTGCTCCTTCCCAGCCCCCCCCCCATCTTCTCTTCAAGGAAGCGCCTGTCAAAGCCCTCCACAGCTGCTAAAAGGGAGGCGTTCAGAAATGAAAGTGCCCAAGTCAGCAGGCTCTCAAAACTCCACTGGGAGTCCTGCTTATTGGGAACGGAAACGCATCCTTCATCCAGGTTGCCTCTCTGAGCCAGCCGGCGAGAAAGGAAGGCGGGCGGTCCGAGGCAGGGAGAGGGGAAGGGGGGGTGCCCTCAAATCCCTTTTTTTGGGGGGTCTCACTCCCTCATTCTCTTCTGCAAGACCCCTATGCACCCTGGCAACCGGGGAGGCCAAGAGGAGGAGGAGGAGGAGGAGGAGGAGGAGGAGGAGAAGAAGAAGAAGAAGAAGAAAAGCTGTTTTTTTTGTACTCTGCTTCTTACACCCAGAAGGGGTCTCGAAGTGGCTCACCCTTTGCCTTCACTTCCTTTCCCCACAACAGGCATCCTGGGAGGCAGTGGGGAATGAGAGAGCTCTGAGAGAACTGTGCCTGGCCCCAGGTCGCCCAGCTGGTGTGGGGGGGAGTCACACCCGGCTCTCCAGATTAGAGTCTTAACCACAGCACCAAGTTGGCTCTCAATTCCCTCGGAAATACAGGCCATCTCCGAGCTGCAGATATCAGTTCTCCTGGAGAAAAAGGATGCTTTGGAGGGAAAGTGGCCAGGTCTCCTCCCCCCCCCCCCGACATATACCCCTGGGGTTTGGGGCAGGGGGAGGGGAGGGTTGCCTGGGATGGTCCTCGAGGTTTGGGGATGCAGCCTGGGGAGGTCCAGGAAAAAGCTGAAGAGAGAGAGGGAGCTATTTTTTGTACCTCACTTTTCACTCCCTGAAGGAGTCTCAAAGCAGCTTACAAACACCTTTCCCTTCCTTTCCCCACAACAGAAACCCTGCAAGGTAGATGGGACTGAGAGAGCACTAAGAGAACTGATCTGCAAAGAGAACAACTCTAAGAGAACTGTAGCTGTCCCAAGGTCACCCAGCTGGCTGCATTTTCTCCAGGGGAATTGATCTCTGTGGTCCTGTTTGGAGGGTGGGGCCTATGATCTTGCACCCCACTGAAGTCCTGTCCTTCCCGAATATGCAGCCCTACCCTCTCATGGGCCTCAGACCCAACGGGAGCAGAAGGGAACATCTGCCTGAACCCAAAGATTTTGGACAGGACCAGCGCGGGAGATGCCGTCGCGTGAGGTCGAAGGAGCTCAGGACACAATCCGCTGAGACAGACTGCTGCACAAGCCCTGAAGAAAGGAAGGAGTAGTGCAGAGGCTGAGCTGGCTTGCCATCTTCCAGGTGGAGCCTGGAGAACCCCTGAAATTACAACTATCTTTTTTTTTGCACTCTGTGTAATTCAAAGGGTTTCTGTATATTTTCTACTGTGAATTTAATGTGTGGTTTTTAATTGTTCTTGTTTAGTGCTATGCCATAAAACGTGTATTTAATATATTTCTATAACAACAGTTCTTTGGTTTCTGTTAAGCGTTCTGTTAAGCCCAATATGGCAGCCCACCTGAATCCACCCCCCCACCTCTTCTCAACCAAGTGGTGATCCAGGCTTCTCAGGCTGAGCGCAGGAGGGCAGGATATGGGGTCGGCCCCCTTTCTTGGCTGTTTTGGATGGGGAGAAGGCAGGATTGCCAATAAGTTGGGCAGTTCCTGGGGATTAGAGGGGTAGAGTCTGGTGAGGTTGGGGTTTGGGGAGGGATCTCAGAAGGGTATGTAAGCACAGCGCCCACCCTCTAAAGCAGTCAGGCTCCACCTGGAGGTTGGCAACCCAAAGAGGAGAGTGCCTGGGCCCAGGCTGACGCAGCAAAGAGAGAGCAGAGGTGCTGACAGGCAGCGTTTCCCAGAGGTGGCCTCTGGACATGAAGGTCGGCTCCGGTTTTAAGTTTCTTTTCACCAAGCAGGAAGAGAGGGAAATCTGCAGACACGATGGAAACCTGAAAGGATGCAAAGAACAAGAAGCAAAGCACCAAGTGGCCGTCCCGGACGGCGGAGACTCTGCTTCGCAAAAGGAAGAGAAAGGCTTCCGAAAGGAGCGGGCGGCCCGAGGGGAACAGAGCTCTGCGTGGCACGAGAAACACTCCCCATCCCTTTCCCCTCCAGATCTGGCAGGCCCCACCGGGACCACGGCCACTCAAAACCCATCTCCGTGGCAGAATCTTCGGAACGGCTACAGCATCCAGGAGAAGGATCTGTCCAGCCGCTGCTTGAAGACGGCCAGTGAGGGGGAGCTCCCCACCTCCTTAGGCAGCCCCTTCCACTGCTGAACTAGACTCCTAGAATCCTAGAGTGGGAAGGGGCCATGCAGGCCATCCAGTCCCACCCCCTGCTCAGTGCAGGATCAGCCTCCAGCATCCAGGAGAAGGATCTGTCCAGCCGCTGCTTGAAGACGGCCAGTGAGGGGGAGCTCCCCACCTCCTTAGGCAGCCCCTTCCACTGCTGAACTAGACCCATAGAATCCTAGAGTGGGGAGGGGCCATGCAGGCCATCTAGTCCCACCCCCTGCTCAGTGCAGGATCAGCCTCAAGCATCCAGGAGAAGGATCTGTCCAGCCGCTGCTTGAGGACGGCCAGTGAGGGGAGCTCCCCACCTCCTTAGGCAGCCCATTCCACGGCTGAACTGCTCTGACTGCGATCAATTTCCCCTCCTATTTCTATATAATGGGGGTAAGCCTCTACCATCATGCGCCAGATTCACATGCCTCGTAACAGGTGGTTCTGCATCAATTTAAAGACCAGGGTGTGCAGTGCAAGGTGGGCTGGGAAACGTGAGAAATAAACAGCAACAGAGAGACATATTAGAAGAGCTGAATTTGGTCCTCTGGGATGTGAACAGCTGCCGCGTGTGCATGGCCAGGTGTTTTCGGAAGCATTTATTTCTGGGTGCCTCCTCTTTTTTGCAGCCCAAACAAAGCTCCCAGGTAACAAGAGCCCAGGTAAGGGAGAAAGATGAATGCAAAGGCCCTTTAGGTAGGATGGATCGGTGCCTTGCTGCTGCCCACCACCCCTTAGCAGCCATGCTTTCCTGCCATTAATTTCAGAGATCGGAGCCATTAATTTCCTGTTCAGACCCTGGGAATTCCGTGATGAATGAACTCCCTCCTGTGCAGAGTTTTTAACAGCAGGTGCTCAGGGCCCCAATTCACAACATGAGTACATAACAGGGAGGGCCTGAGAGTAAGTGATGGAACCTCACCTTGCCATGCAGAAGGTCACAGGTTCTGTCCCCGGCAGCGTCTCCAGCTAGAAAGGACCAGGCCGAAGGTGGTGTGAAGGACCTCCCCCTCAGACCCTGGACAGCGGCCCTCTCCTCTTTGTGGGGCTGGGGCCCAGAGGTGGAGTCTGAAGGCAGAAGGTCCCCGGTCCAATCCCTGGCAGCGCCACTTTAAGGACCAGGCTGCGGTGGTGGGGATACCCTCTGAGGCAGCCTTGCCTTGTCCTGTCCCCGGTTCAGTCCCTGGCAGCATTTTCAGTTCAAAAGGTTCAGGATGCACAAAAGGAAATCCGACTTTACACAGAGAGCGATTCAAATGTGGACTTGACTGCCAGAGGATGGGGTGATGGCCACAGAAATAAACAGCTTAAAAAGGGGATTAGAGAGATTAATAGAAGGTATATCAGGGGCTACAAGCCATGGTGACTGAGGGGGGAACCTCCACATCAGGGGCACCAAATCTCTGAATCCCAGAGCAAGGAGGCAACCTCAGGGGAAGGCCTCGGCCTCTCTGCCCTGCTGTTGGCCCTCCAGAGGGGCTGGCTTTCCCCTGTGTGAGACAGGAGGCTGGACTAGAAGGATGGTCCATGATCTGGCCCTGTGGGTCTCTTCTGATGGTCTTTAGTGGCAACCCCCGCCCCCCCCCCATGCTTATGAGCAATCCTGCTGGCAGTGGCTGCGAGGGGAGGGGGCCACGGACCGCACTGCCAGGCTGCCTTTCGTCTCCATTTGCACGTCCAAGGCAGCTGCCGGCGCCTGCTAGGAAAACACCGATCAATCTCAGCGCTGCACGGATCCTGCGCTGCCAATGTAGGAGGTGCTGCTGACATTGCAGCTCCAGGCGCTTCTAACAGAGCAGACCTACAGCCCGCAAAGCATCCCCACATGGGAAGCCAGGCCTATCCGCAGGTCAAAATCCTGGGAACCGAAGCCCCCCCGGCCTTCTTGGGGGATGCTGGAACGTGGACACAGGTTTGATTTTTACTTAATTTTGTTTCCCACTTATATGCCGCTTTTCCCCAGGGACTCAGTGTGGCCCGCAATCGTTCATAAATCATATAAAATCAGCAAAGTCATATAAAATCCTAAAATCATTAGGATTAGGAGTAAATCCCAGCAGTTTGGAGAGCCTGACTCTTTCTCGGAGAGAGAGGGGGGCACATAAAGCACCTTGCCGGGGGGGGGGGAGGTCTTTGCCTGTATGTGAGCCCTTTGAGGCAGGGCAGCGAGCGTTTTGGTCCTTTCTTGGCCTCAGCCATCGGGCTGGAGGAACAGCTGTGTCCTGCGGGCCCCACAGAATGATCCGAGGACCCGCAGGGCCCTCATCTCAGCTGGCTGAGTGTCCCCCCATGTTGGGGCCAGGGCGGAAGAAGCCCTGGTACACTTTGACCTTTGGGGGGACTGGGGGTCATGGGCAGGTTTTGCTCCCTGCTGGGATTTAAGCTCCATGAAGCTGCCTTCGACCGCATCAGACCACCTGAGTCCAGCAAGGGCAGCATTGCCTTCTCAGGCTGGCAGAGGCTCTCCAAGGTCACGGGCAAAGAAAAGTCTCTCACATGTTCTAGGGATGCCAGCCTCCAGGTAGGACCTGGGGATCCCCTGGATTTATAGCTCATCTCCAGACAACAGAGATCAGTTCCCCTGGAGAAAAAGGCGGAACCACCTCCCCACCCACCCACCCATCCCATCGTTGCATCTTGCTGCTTATTGGGATTTTTTCTGGTGTCACCTGGCAAAGACAGCTGCCTTGTTTGGGCAGCAAAAGAATATCCCTTCAATTGGGCCATGTGCCCAGCGCTTCTGAGATCCCGAATGAAGCATCCTTGGGAACATTTCCTGTATAACTGGGGATCCCCTGGACCCACATGGAAGTTGGCATCCTTACCTCCCCTCCCCCCAGGATTTCCCAGCCTGGAGGAGCTGACTTGCTTGGCCTGGAGATGGGCTACGATTCCAGGCGTTCCTGGCTCCACGATCGTAGCCATTCTGGGCATCAGCTGCGAACAGAGGCCAACTTTAGAGCAGGGGTAGTCAACCTGTGGTCCTCCAGATGTCCATGTGGAGGACCACAGGTTGACCACAGGTTGACTACCCCTGCTTTAGAGCTCTGGGAGGGATCGGCGTTCTCTTTGCTGAGGCGCACCAGCCTCCGTGTTGCGCAGAACGCTATGCCTGGCAAAGAGCTGGCAGTGTAGCCGTGTTGGCGCCGCCTTTGGCTCCCGGGCGTTGGGCTCCATGTCTTGCCCGCAGCTGTGAGGCGTCTCTTTCACCTCAGGCCAAGGTCTGTAAAGGCCTGTTCTTTCCTCGGGCGGTCCCACACTCGGGCACGGGAGCTGGGCAGGGATCAGTGTGCGAAGCGTGTCTCCGTGGGGGGGGGGGCGGTTCATCCCCCCTTGTTCAGCCATCCTGCTGGCCTTGTGCCTCCCCCCAGAGGGGGCCGTGCCAGCCTGCGCCTCCCGCCTTATCAATCTTTCAGGAGCCGAACGAACGGGGCTCGTCTCTTGCGGAAGGGGGATTTGCTCAGGCTGAGATAGCACCGGGAGAGCTGCAGAAGGGAGATGGATGCGAGAGCAAACCAGCCTGCGGCTGCCAAAAACCGCAAGGGCAGCCATGAAATATTCATCCTGGCCCTGCAGCGGTCGACAGGTGAGCCTGGGCACAGAGGCCTCCTTTCCCTGCTCCCCCCCCCCACGCCCGCAGTCATGCCAGGCATCAAAAATGCAGTGTGGCCTGACACCCTCTGGGACCTGGTTAAAGATGCATGGCCCTATTTTTGGAGCAGGCTCACCCCATCTGTTACCTCTTCTCTGTCTTCCTGCCGAAGGTACCGCCGACCGAGAGGAGGGGCACGCACTATGAAGGCTGCTCACGAAAGGCTCGGGAGAGAGAGGAGCAGCAGGAGGGCACACTTCTTGCCTCATAGCTAGGGTTGCCAGCCTCCAGGTAGGGCCTGGAGATCCCCTGGAATGACAACTGATCTGCAGGTCCATAGTTTTAACACGGAGCTTTTGCAAAACGCAAGGGTGTTTGCAGTGTCGATTCTAGTTCTTAGCAGACATGGGAAAGCAACTTTGACATGCTCACATCACTCCTGGCCTTTGGGGGAGGAATCTATGGTTTTAGCACAGAGTTTTTGCACAATGCTGGAATTCCCACTGTGGGCAAACCAACACTCTTTATTCTCATGGTTTGTATCCATTCATTTGTTAAAACATTTGTACTCTGCCTTCCCGTTTGGCTCATGAGGCTGGTGGCCAGGGTGTGAACGGAGGGTGTGCCTACACTGCAGGGCTGACTGGGCTTAGCTTCCTCTTGGCCACCAGCGTCTGTTCAGGGCCACAGACTCCTGGCAGCTTTCCTGCCTTGCTAGAATCTTTTACTGGAAATCTGCATTCCGGGAACTCTCAGATCAAAGCTTTCCAGAGAATTTATTGCATATTTACTAAAAAACAGCCATTTGCAACATAAAAGGACAATAGCTAGCACAGCTAAAATAATATCAGAACCACTGAAAAGCAATCGTCAGCAGAAAAATGACACACGCCAAAAAAACCCTGAAGGACCCAAAATGAAACACCAAATACAACCCACGAGTTGGGTAAATAGAAACCTCTTCTGCTGACACCTGAAACGCAAGAAAAACAGCCAGGTGCCTTCTGGCAAATGGCAGGTGTTGGGGGAGGGATGTACTGGGAAGCCCAGCCGATGCTGCAGCCATGCGTCCATGTCCCTCCCAACAGGGCCCAGAAGTGACATCAGCATGCAGTGCCATCAGGCTGGCACTCTGGGGAAAAACTCTATGGTGAATTTGATCTCTACCATAGCCTTTTTGCTCAAATACCAGAGTGTCCCCCAGACATCACAAGTTGATTTGTTTTTCAAAGAGTAAATGACATTTTTTAGCTTATAAGAGCCACTTTGGTGTAGTGGTTAGGAGTGCTGACTTCTAATCTGGCATGCCGGGTTCGATTCCGTGCTCCCATACATGCAGCCAGATGAGTGACCTTGTGCTCCCCACTGGACTGATAAAGCTGTTCTGACCAAGCAGGAATATCAGGGCTCTTTCAGCCTCCCCTCCCTCACAGGGTGTCTGTTGTGGGGAGAAGAAAGGGAAGGCAAATGAAACCCACTTTGAGCCTCCTTCGGGTAGAGAAAAGCGGCATATAAGAACCAACTCTTCTTCTTCTTCAGTAATCTTGGGGCTCTCTCAGCCTCACCTCCCTCACAGGGTGTCTGTTGTGGGGAGAGGAAAGGGAAGGCGACTGGAAGCCGCTTTGAGCCTCCTTCGGGTAGGGAAAAGCGGCATATAAGAACCAACTCTTCTTCTTCTTCTATATTCCTAAAGGTGTTTCTCAGTCAAGCTGGATGTAAATTGGTTCCTGTTGCATCTGCCTTGAAAACCCTACGGGGTCACCAGACACAAGAAAACCCCTGCTGGGTCAGACCAGGGCGGGTCCATCTAGTCACCATCCTGCCTCACAACCAGTTCAGCACCAGGACACAGTTTTACAGCTCATCTCCAGACAACCGAACACAAAATGAGGCCACAACACAGATCTCCACAAGGGCATTATAATACCGGCAGTCTTCAAGCAGTGGCTGGACAACTACTTATCAAGGCTGATCCTGCCTTGAGCAGGGGGTGGACTGGATGAGCTCAAAGGACCCTTCCACCTCAATGATTCTATGAATACCGGCCGTTTTATTTTCAGCCCCTTTTGGCTGCGACTCGATGGCTTGTTCCACCACCGCCATCCCAGATGTCAGCAATCAACCTGTGTTACTTCTGCCTGGGTGTCTTTTGTTTCGCCCCCCTCCTCTGGCAAATTGTTTTGCACTTTGTGCTCAACCAGTGTGCCCCTCCCCCTCCTTTGTAACTGCAGGAAGAAGAGGTATGCGGGGGGGGGGGGGAGACCCCCAAGCAGCGGATCTCCCAGCAGAACTAGCAGGGCCCCCATGAGTGAGGCAGCGGGCAAAGGAACAGGGGGGTGATTTGCACGCTGGCGTCTCCAGACAGCCGTACATTTCAGCATATGGTTGTCCGTGTTCTACCGTGCTGGGATTTCGCACAGAGACCTGAGCACTTGACGACTGCAGACCTGTGGCTTCCAGCACATGCAGCCTCTGTCAGCTTCGGCACTTGGCTGGCTCCCTCAGACCTCCCCCGCCAGCTGTGTGGGATGCAAAATGGCTCTGCTGCGTCTCCCAGAAGCTTTTCAGAAGAGCTGCCAGCCCTGGCCGGTTGAGCAGAAGAGAGCAAGAGCCCAGCAGCTCCCGAAAGGCTAACCACGTCTGTGGGCATCCACTCAGGGAAGCTCCTCTTGGGCCACAAATGCTCCAAGGCATTGGTCCCCAACCTGCGGGCCGCGGCCCGGTGCCGGGCCGCAAAGGCCATGGCACCGGGCCGCGGCTCCCTCTCCCCGCCCCGCCCCCGCAGTAAAAAACTTCCCAGGCCGCAAGCTTGCGGCCCGGGAAGCTACTTACTGCGGGAGGCGAGGAGAGGGAATCAGGGCCAGGCCGCGCCTGTGCGGGCCACGCCCGCTCGGCCCGATCCGCGGGCGCGGCCCGATCCGTGGGCGCGGCCCGGGCGCGGCTCGCGGGCGCGGCTCGGGTGCGGCCCGATCCGCGGGCGCGGCGTGGGCGCGGTCCGCGGGCGCGGCCCGCGGGCGCGGCCCGATCCGTGGGTGCGGCCCGCGGGCGCGGCCCGATCCGCGGGCGTGGCCCGCACGGGCGCGGTCCGCGGGGGCGCGGCCCGATGCCCTGCCGGTCCCCAGCCTCGGAAAGGTTGGGGACCACTGCTCCAAGGTGCTGCTGGGCCCAGTGACGGAGGGAGGGGCAAGGGGGGAAGGTCCAGGTTGGGAAACGCCCAGAGATTTGGGGGGGGGGGGTGGCATCAGGGGAGGATGGAGTCCTCAGTGGGGTGCAATGCAACAAATCCCACCCTTCAAAGCACCCTTTTCCTCCAGGGAACTGACTTCTGTAGTCTGGAGAGGAACTGTCATTCCAGGGGATCTCCACAGTATGTTCTATGGCAGGGGTAGTCAAACTGTGGCCCTCCAGATGTCCGTGGACTACAATTCCCAGTAGCCCCTGCCAGCATTTGCTGGCAGGGGCTCCTGGGAATTGTAGTCCACGGACATCTGGAGGGCCACAGTTTGACTGCCCCTGTTCTATGGGCCCCGTGCTTCCAGGGGGCCCACACAATAGGTCTGAGCCGAGCCTCCCTCCTCCCTCCCCTCCTTCTCTCTTTCAGGACATCCCTTTCCTCTGTGGGGGGTCTCCTGCCCCCATTCTGGCTGCTCCTGCCACAACCGCGCCCTGCTAGGGCCCCACAAATCCATAAGCCCCTCCTGGCCCTGGCTGGAGGTTGGCATCACTGCGTCTTGGCTGTGTTTTCTCCCTCTTCCCCACCTCCCCAAGAGCTAAAGCGGAGCTCTTGCCAAGCACCTTTGCCTTGTCCCCCAAAGCCCTTCTGTGCATTCAGAGGGACAGAGAGCTCAGGGCGGGGGGGGGGTGGAGGGAGAGAGGGGGGGCCACGTCAGTTCTGCTGCGTATCCCCTGGCAGCTGGAGCATCGGAAGCCCACCTGGACAGACGAGCCCTTCCTCGACTGCCAATTAATATTTCACGACGACAAACGGGCCAGGTGGACGGGGACTCTCTCTTATTTACGACCCACTGGAGGCAGCAAAGAGAGAGACACGAGGGCCAACGCAGGCAGCTCAGCCAGAGCGCTGCCAGGGTAGAGTTCGCTGCCTCCAGGTTGGGCCTCCTGGAATGAGAGTTCCCTTCAGACGACACAGATCAGCTCTCCTGGAGACAGGGCGGCTGTGGAAGGCAGAGCCCATGGCGTTATACTGCGCTGAGGCCCTTCCCCTTCGCAGCCCCTGCCCTCCCCAAGCTCCACCCCAGACCTCCAGGAATGTCCTAGCCTAGCTATGGTAAGGGGGGTGGGGGGTCAATGGGGGGAGGAAGCAGCCTGGCAGGCATGACGATGTCACTTCCTGAGAAAACCTGGAGGTGGAGGTGGACAGTTTTGGAAATCAAGTGCCCGCTGTTTCCTCTGGCTGGGCAGCAGGCTGGGTACCTGTAGAAAGGGACACAGGATATGGTTGGCCCATGGTGGACACTGTGCTCCATCTCTCCCATCTCCAGGTGGGTCTTCTGGAACAGGGGTAGTCAACCTGTGGTCCTCCAGATGTTCATGGACTACATTGCTGGCAGGGGCTCATGAGAATTGTAGTCCATCAACATCTGGAGGACCACAGGTTGACTACCCCTGTTCTTGATGGCTGGGATTTAGCCAACAGCTGGTGTAGACCACCAAGGGGTCAGTTGTGGCCCCGGGCCCTTGATGTCCCCTCCGGGAGCAGCTCAGCCATCTTTCAGGATCTTCAGCCCAACCTGGCCAGCTGCTCCAGAGGCATGGTGCAGCAGCCGGAGGGTTGAGAGGGAAGCTCTCATGGTCCACCAGCTTTGGCCTCAGGGCCATCTTTGGCCCTCCACTGTGGACACCCACACACAACCCCATGAAGCTGCCCTCCCCCACACCAGACTGGCGCCCCTTCAGGTCAGTCTTGTCTACTCAGACGGGCAGCTGCTCCCCAGGGTCTCCCCAGGGTCTTCAGGCACAAAAGCAAACCGCACCGCTCTGTTTGGCAGAATCCAAATTCATTCCACCGGGAGCTATACCACCCCTGGGACTGCCACGCAATCCTATATCTAGTGGAGCTGTTAAAATAGTCCCCAGGCTGCCCCCGACATGATTTCAAGTGGACAGTCGTCTCCTTGGTGTTTCCACCGCAGGGCAACTGGGTGCTGGAACTGCTGACAAAGGATGGCAGACAAATGCAAGCGTGGCTAAAGACTCTCTTGGAATAACGGCCCCGCAATGAACTTGGATCCTGCCAGCTGTGATTTTTGCTTTTGGGAGGTTTTTCCAGCCACCTCCTGCCCGGTCCTTTCCCGGGGATTGAACCGGAGACCTTATTTACTGATTCTTGAACTTTAGCCTGGTCTTCCCCGAGGGCTCAGGACAGGTTACAAGTGCTGGTTGTATTTTATGTTTTGTTTTTATAAGCAATTGAATGTGTAGATTTTATTGGTGAATTTTAAGAATGTGGGAATGTATCATTTACAGAACACTTAAAATTTGTCAATAAAATCTACAGATTAATTTACTTATAAAAATATATAACATTATAAAATGCATATAACTATGTATAACATCACTGTATATTCTCAGCAGGCCAGTTCTCCACTTATGAGGCATGGCCAAGAAGGTACACACATGCAGCTGCCTTAAACAGAATCAAGCCCTCAGGATCAGTATTGTCCACTCAGGCTGGCAGCCGCTCTCCAGGGTCTCAGGCCGAGGTCTTTCCCATCCCTTCCTGCCTGGGCCTTTTAACTGGAGATGCCACTGGGGATTGAACCGGGGACCTTCTGCCTGCCAAGCAGAGGCTCTGCCACTGAGCCACAGCCCCACCCAATAAAAATGAGGACACACATGCCCCTAAACACACTGCCTTATACTGACCATCAATCCATCAAGGCCAGGATTGTCTACTCAGACCAGCAGCCGCTCTCCAGGGTCTCAGGCTGAGGTCCTCCCCATCACCTCCTGCCTGATCCGTTTAACTGTGGGGATGCTGATTGAACCTGGGACCTTTTGCATGAAAACGAATGGTTCTTCCACTCAGCCAATCAGGTCAAAAATAGCCCAACAGAAGCTCTGCTGTGCAAAAGCCCCACTGCTTATAGAATCATGGAATAACAGAGTTGGAAGGTCCCTCCTGGGTCATCTAGTCCAACCCCCTGCACTATGCAGGACACTCACAACCCTCTCACTCATCCACTGTCACCTGCCACCCCCTTGAGCCTTCACAGAATCAGCCTCTCTGTCAGATGCCTATCCAGCCTATGTTTAAAAATCTCCAAAGATGGAGAACCCAGCACCTCACGAGGAAGCCTGTTCCCCTGAGGAACCACTCTGTCAGGAACTTCTTCCAGTTGTTTAAACATAATTTCTTTTGCATTAATTTCATCCCATTCGTTCTGGTCTGTCCCTCTGGGGCAAGAGAGAACAACTCTGCTCCATCCTCTATATGGCACCCTTTTAAAGAATGGTATTTGTGGGCAGAATGGCGCCCATGGGGACCCCCGTTGGGGCCCGTGCTAATCACTTAGGACCCACTACCGCCTTGTGTGAACAGCCCTTTGAAGCTCTCTCCTACAACCCTCTCTCAATCCGGGCAGGTGGCTTTTGGAGAAAGTAGCACCTCAATATACCCCTCTGTACTTCAGCTAGAATGCGGAATTTCGGATGGCCAGAAATGGGTTTTTGTTAAATTAGTTAATTAGCCAAGAGCGAGTTTTATGGCATTAATCCTCAGCCGTTTTAGCGCTGTAACTTTTGCAGAAACCCTGCCATCAGATCAGAGGGGACATTGGTGCCTCCTCAAAGAATTACAAGGCGTTCCACCATAACAGTTTAGATTAGGCATTACGGACGCTTAATTGAGGCCCTCTCCAAAAGCTGGTGTTTGTTAATTAAATATCAATTGATTGTTTGGAGAACCCTCCCTCCAGTTTTATCGCGTTTCGGAGGGACAAATCAAATTCCCCTGCCGTTAACTCTCAGCAACCCAATCTATACATAATTACCGTTGTTATTAATACATTCCAGCCGGGCAGAAGTTTGAGGCAATTAATATTTGTGGGATAGTTTGTCGGGAGTTAATTACGTCAGGGTTATGCTAATGACGCCGCTGCCTCATAAGCAGGGTAATTTACACCTTTTTTAGTTAGTGCCTTCCCTTGTGCTGGTTAAACATCTTGGCGGGGAGAATTTGATTTAATTATGCCTGAATCCCCCCCCCCTCCAAAAAAAAGGAAAAGTTAAGGGGACCCGTGCATAATTAAGGAGAGGCAGCGTACAGGGGAAAGGCTCCCAGTCCAGCCAGGATCTCTATGGGTGTTTTCAGAACCCCCCCCCCCAACACACAAACACTTCTTCCAAATGTATGGGATATGAAATCCGTGTCTTTTGCAAATCATCCACAACCCATTCTTATTGACCTTATTCCAGCAGCCAGGGGGGGTGCAGGGGGGTGCAGCCTCACCCACCGTACATGACATGGGGGCAGCGGTTCCGTCACAGCACAGAGAAGGGCCCCCCCCCATACACATATTGTGTCATGTGTTAGACACAGAGAGAGGGGGAGAGAGAGTTACTACTTGGGCACTCTTTACACCAGGGGTAGCCAAACTGCGGCCCTCCAGATGTCCATGGACTACAATTCCCATGAGCCCCGGCAAATGCTGGCAGGGGCTCATGGGAATTGTAGTCCATGGACATCTGGAGGGCTGCAGTTTGACTACCCCTGGTTTAGACCAATGTGATTTGGTCTCTTGCAAGGGGAGACGGGTGCAAACAGAGAACTGCAGCCAACCGTCTGTGTGCCTATACTCAAATCAGGATTAGAAATTCTCCCAATTAACAGGGAACAACAAGAGAACTGCAGGTTCATCACTTGTGCCTTCTGTGTCAGGGCCGGCCTTGCAGGCCCTGGGTCTTTAAGCATCTGAAAGGATGCCACTTAGGCAGGAAAAGGTTCCTGTGGGCAGCAGAGGAGAGGACCCGCAGTCATGGGTTTAAACTATGAGGGGAACGATTTCAGATAGCTATCAGGAGACATTTTTTCACAATCAGAGTAGTTCAGGAGTAGAGTGGCCTGCCTGAGGAGGTGGGGAGCTCCCCCTCACTGGCCATCTTCAAGCAGCGGCTGGACAGAAACTTCTCCTGGATGCTTCAGGCTGACCCTGCACTGAGCAGGGGGTGGGACTAGATGGCCTGCATGGCCCCTTCCCACTCTAGGATTCTAGGAGTCTAGTTCAGCAGGGGAAGGGGCTGCCTAAGGAGGTGAGGAGCTCCCCCTCACTGGCCGTCTTCAAGCAGCGGCTGGACAGATCCTTCTCCTGGATGCTGGAGGCTGATCCTGCACTGAGCAGGGGGTGGGACTAGATGGCCTTCCTGGCCCCTTCCCACTCTAGGATTCTAGGAGTCTAGTTCAGCAGTGGAAGGGGCTGCCTAAGGAGGTGGGGAGCTCCCCCTCACTGGCCGTCTTCAAGCAGCGACTGGACAGATCCTTCTCCTGGATGCTTGAGGCTGATCCTGCACTGAGCAGGGGGTGGGACTAGATGGCCTGCATGGCCCCTTCCCACTCTAGGATTCTAGGAGTCTAGTTCAGCAGGGGAAGGGGCTGCCTAAGGAGGTGAGGAGCTCCCCCTCACTGGCCGTCTTCAAGCAGCGGCTGGACAGATCCTTCTCCTGGATGCTGGAGGCTGATCCTGCACTGAGCAGGGGGTGGGACTAGATGGCCTGCATGGCCCCTTCCCACTCTAGGATTCTAGGAGTCTAGTTCAGCAGTGGAAGGGGCTGCCTAAGGAGGTGGGGAGCTCCCCCTCACTGGCCGTCTTCAAGCAGCGACTGGACAGATCCTTCTCCTGGATGCTTGAGGCTGATCCTGCACTGAGCAGGGGGTGGGACTAGATGGCCTGCATGGCCCCTTCCCACTCTAGGATTCTAGGAGTCTAGTTCAGCAGGGGAAGGGGCTGCCTAAGGAGGTGAGGAGCTCCCCCTCACTGGCCGTCTTCAAGCAGCGGCTGGACAGATCCTTCTCCTGGATGCCTGAGGCTGATCCTGCACTGAGCAGGGGGTGGGACTAGATGGCCTGCATGGCCCCTTCCCACTCTAGGATTCTAGGAGTCTAGTTCAGCAGGGGAAGGGGCTGCCTAAAGAGGTGGGGAGCTCCCCCTCACTGGCCGTCTTCAAGCAGCGGCTGGACAGATCCTTCTCCTGGATGCTGGAGGCTGACCCTGCACTGAGCAGGGGGTGGGACTAGATGGCCTGCATGGCCCCTTCCCACTCTAGGATTCTAGGAGTCTAGTTCAGCCGTGGAAGGGGCTGCCTAAGGAGGTGGGGAGCTCCCCCTCACTGGCCGTCTTCAAGCAGCGGCTGGACAGATCCTTCTCCTGGATGCTTGAGGCTGATCCTGCACTGAGCAGGCGGTGGGACTAGATGGCCTTTATAGCCCCTTCCCACTCTAGGATTCTAGGAGTCTAGTTCAGCAGAGGAAGGGGCTGCCTAAGGAGGTGGGGAGCTCCCCCACACTGGCCGTCTTCAAGCAGCAGCTGGACAGATCCTTCTCCTGGATGCTTGAGGCTGATCCTGCACTGAGTAGGGGGTGGACTAGATGGCCTTCATGGACCCTTCCCACTCTAGGATTCTAGGAGTCTAGTTCAGCAGAGGAAGGGGCTGCCTAAGGAGGTGGGGAGCTCCCCCTCACTGGCTGTCTTCAAGCAGCGGCTGGACAGATCCTTCTCCTGGATGCTGGAGGCTGATCCTGCACTGAGCAGGCGGTGGGACTAGATGGCCTTTATAGCCCCTTCCCACTCTAGGATTCTAGGAGTCTAGTTCAGCAGAGGAAGGGGCTGCCTAAGGAGGTGATGAGCTCCCCCTCACTGATGGTCTTCAAGCAGTAGCTGGACAGATCCTTCTCCTGGATGCTGGAGGCTGATCCTGCACTGAGCAGGGGGTGGGACTAGATGGCCTCATGGCCCCTTCCCACTCTGGGATTCTAGGAGTCTAGTTCAGCAGTGGAAGGGGCTGCCTAAGGAGGTGGGGAGCTCCCCCTCACTGGCCGTCTTCAAGCAGCGGCTGGACAGATCCTTCTCCTGGATGCTGGAGGCTGATCCTGCACTGAGCAGGGGGTGGGACTAGATGGCCTGCATGGCCCCTTCCCACTCTAGGATTCTAGGAGTCTAGTTCAGCCGTGGAAGGGGCTGCCTGAGGAGGTGGGGAGCTCCCCCTCACTGGCCCTCTTCAAGCATCGGCTGGACAGATCCTTCTCCTGGATGCTGGAGGCTGATCCTGCACTGAGCAGGGGGCGGGACTAGATGGCCTGGGTGGCCCCTTCCCACTCTAGGATTCTAGGAGTCTAGTTCAGCAGTGGAAGGGGCTGCCTGAGGAGGTGGGGAGCTCCCCCTCACTGGCCGTCTTCAAGCAGCGGCTGGACAGATCCTTCTCCTGGATGCTGGAGGCTGATCCTGCACTGAGCAGGGGGTGGGACTAGATGGCCTGCATGGCCCCTTCCCACTCTAGGATTCTAGGAGTCTAGTTCAGCAGTGGAAGGGGCTGCCTGAGGAGGTGGGGAGCTCCCCCTCACTGGCCATCTTCAAGCATCGGCTGGACAGATCCTTCTCCTGGATGCTGGAGGCTGATCCTGCACTGAGCAGGGGGTGGGACTGGATGGCCTGGGTGGCCCCTTCCCACTCTAGGATTCTAGGAGTCTAGTTCAGCAGTGGAAGGGGCTGCCTGAGGAGGTGGGGAGCTCCCCCTCACTGGCCGTCTTCAAGCAGCGGCTGGACAGATCCTTCTCCTGGATGCTGGAGGCTGATCCTGCACTGAGTAGGGGGTGGGACTAGATGGCCTTCCTGGCCCCTCCCCACTCTGGGATTCTAGGAGTCTATCTTCTCCCTGACCCAGTCCCAGAGATTTACACCTTACATTAATTACAATGTGTACAAGACATTTGACGGGGAGTCACGGTTCACACTGTACAACTTCACGCAGCTTCTCTGGCATGACAAGCCAGGGGTGTGGACGGGGGGGGGGGGGGGCTATGCCATTCTTTCCTGCAAAAGAGCTCACTTGACCGGGGCTGAAACACAATCTCTCAGGCTGACTTACCTCCATAGATTGTTGTGCCGTAAAACAGAGGAAGATGCAGTTATGCAGGCACTGAAGAAAGGGCAGGATTAAAATGGACTAAAATAAGCATAATGCAGGGGGGGGTTTGGACAGGGCATTACCCACTTGTTTGCATGTTAGCAAAGGAGTTGTTTAAAGGAACGTTTTAAAGCTTAAATCCCATCTTAACATTCCCTTCTGCTCACACAGATTTCTCGACACACAGAATGACGCATGCAGGATCCTTAGCTGAGTCTCGGTGGCCAGAACCAGCCATGGAAAGCTGGTGTTGGAGATGTGAGAATGATGTCAGAAAGGGATTTCACCTAAAACCCATGGTATACCCAAGAGTCCACCCTCTGGAGCCACCTTTTCCTCCAGGGGAAGCAGCCTCCAAAGTGTGAAGATCAGTTGTTGTAATTCAAGGAGAACTCCAGGCTCCACCTGGAGGTTGGCATCCCTAAGAAGCTGCGTGGGGCCAAGCTGCAGAGTGGGGCCACCTCCACTTGGTGATCAGCTAGTCCTGATGCCGTGGCACGGAAAGGATAGATTGTCATGCAAATCAAAATGTTCACCGCCTCAGACAATTTCATTTTCCTCTTGGGGTTTTTTCTTCCCCCCAGAGGCAGTAAGAAAAAAGTGATCAGAGAAACCTCGACTAAGAGGGAAGATTCTAATGGAGGAAGGAGAAAAGTTCCGTGCAGAAAAGCTGAGAATCTGCATTTGCAGTACTGCCCCCTGCTGGTGGGACAGCAAGTGACACCCGACTCCCGCACTGATCCCCCAAGGTGCCCTTGGCCACCTCCAGAGCAAGAGGCCAAGGCAGACAGCGGGATTTCGAGGGAGGTCTAATCTTTGCCTTTGACGGAAACGCCTTTTGGGGTTTGCCTCTCTCTAAAGCAGGGGTTCTCAGCCTGGGGGCAGGGACCGCTTTGGGCGTTGAACGGCCCTTTCACAGGGGTTGCGGCAGGGCAAGCAGATTGGCACAATCCACACAGCAGCCTTGTGGGGTAGATCGAGATAGAGTGTTCGTCTGCCTGGAGCAGCGGAAAAGAGCGAGATCGGCAGGGTGGGACAAGAGGCAGAGCTGAACTGAGAAACCCCAGGAAAAAACCAGTTTATATACAATCCTGAACAATGGATCTTCACGCCATAGGTCAGTTTCGGTGAAATGACCCTTGCGTAGTTTTATGGTTGGGGGTCACCTCAACAGGAGGAACTGTCTTAAAGGATCACGGCATCAGGAAGGTGGAGAGCCACTGCTCTAAAGAAAGGCTGGCCGGCACTCAGGATGGGGGTGCCCCTGGGTACTGTTGCCAGCTCCAGGTTGGGAAGCATCGGAGGCTTTGGGGGTGGAGCCTGGGGAGGGGGCTATGAAACCATGGACCCCACCTTCCAAAGCAGCCATGTTCTCCAGGGGGACTGATCTGTAATCCCAGGAGAGCTCCAGCCATCCCCTGCAGATTTGCAACCTCTCTGGGTGAGGCCTGGACGTCCGGTGGAATTTCCACTCACCTCCAGACTACAGCGTCCAGCTCCCCTGGAGACAGTGGGGGCTTCTGAGGGTGGTCCTGTGGGCCTCACATCACCCCTGAGCATCTCCTCCTCCCCAGTCACAGGAATTTCCAGGGCTGGAGCTGGCAACCCAGGAATCTGCCGCTTCCTGCTTTCGGTTCAGGGCAAAGGGGCGATTTGTCACAGTGGTAGTCAAACTGCGGACCTCCAGATGTCCATGGACTACAATTCCCATGAGCCCCTGCCAGCGAATTGTAGAACGCTGCAGCTTTCCTTTAAGGTGGGCGTATGCGTGGCTCTTCTTCCAGACATACCACAGCAAAAATAATAGAGCGGCCGAAAAAAGGAAAGGTTCAGTGAGAGAAGCAGATTTCAGAAATCAAAAAGTACATTTAGGCCTTCAAATACGAAGTGAGAAGGATTCAAACGCAAACCAAATGCGAAGTGGACGCTCCGTTGTCGGGCAACTGGCTTCTTCCGCAGGCAGGAGAGCCTGAGCATCCTTCTCTGCTGAGCTCGGTCGACATCACACTTTTGGAAAATTTATACCTAAAAACCTGTTCCAAGTAACACTTTCCCAATACCTAATTTACTACGCAATCCGTTTGGAGTTAATAATTCAGTAATGCAGGATGTAAAAGAAACTTTTGCGACCCACCTGGCAGACGGCGAGCTCACGAAAGCCCCAGCAGTCCCCGTCCCAGAGATTTACACTGTTGCTTTATTTCCCAGTGGGGAGCCTACAGGAGGGCCTGAAACGCTCTTCAATGGGGCTGGATAGATGGCCCTCCCGGTTTGACTCATTCAAATGCATTAAATGCAGCCAGCGGATGACAGACCGAGCTAGATGTCCCTGGGACACCAGATGTTGCTCTGAGCGAGGTAGCATAGCGAGGAACGGGGAACATGCATGCAGCAGCTTTTCTTATGCGTACAACGGTAGACGTTCTAGACATTTTCAAGCCATGGAAGGAAAAACCCATCAAGGTGTCCCCGACAGGCTTAGCATGAAGATAAAATAAGAGGTGCAAAAAGGGACTCAAGAAGATCCAGACAGGCAAGGAAGGAAGGACAGAAATGAGGCAATTTTACATTTTAATGGGTTTTAAGGGATTTTATTGTACTCATGAATCTTTGTAATCTGCTGAGAGACATTTGCGAGCACTGGTAGATAAATATAAATAAATAATATTTCTTCTCAAACCTTTCCCTTTTTGGCTCTCAAGTCACAGCTAACTTTTGGATTTTCAGGGCAAGAGACATTCAGAGGAGGTTGGCCATTGTCTGCCTCTGTGCAGAAACCAGGGCATTCCTTGGAGAGGGGGTCAGCATGGTGTGGTGGTTAGGAGTGCGGACTTCTAATCTGGCGAGCCGGGTTCGATTCTGCGCTCCCCCACATGCAGCCAGCTGGGTGGCCTTGGGCTCCTCACGGCACTGATAGAGCTGTTCTGACCGAGCAGTCCTGTGAGACCTCTCTCAGCCTCTTGGGGGGTCTGTTGTGGGGAGAGGAAGGGAAGGCTACTGGAAGACGTTCTGACTTGGCTTACCTGGCTGAGGCTACCCAAGACAAACCGAAGCCTCCTTCATTACACAAAGAAGCTCAGATGTATGAACACATGAAATGTAAACCTTGCTTTCGCTTCCTGGAGGAGCCCCAAAACAGCTTACAAGCCCCTTTCCCTTCCTCTCCCCAAAATAGACACCCTGTGAGGTAGGTTTGGCTGAGAGAGCTCCAACAGAACTGTTCTGCAAGAAGAGCCCTAAGAACTGTGACTAGCCCAAAGCTGATCGCATGTGGAGTAGTGGGGAATCAAACCCAGTTCTCCAGATTAGAGTCCACTGCTCTTAACCGCGATACCACCCTGGGCTCTCTTGGCGGAATTTAAATTGGATCTGAATGAAATTTAAAAGGTCTTTTCCCAGTCTGGGAATGCAAATATGTTCAGTATTGGAAAGGCCGGGCCTCGTTGCTCATTTGCTGACCGGCAGACCCACCCAATTCCTCTGAGACTTAATCCCAAGCGGCTGCCGGTCAGTGCAGGCAAGATTGACCTTGATGGACCCCGAATTGGAGGAAGCAGAAGGAAGCATTGCGTGTTCATTCCCTGAGACCAGCGCTGACGTCAAAGATTCAAGTGGGTCGCCGTGCTGGTCTGAAGTAGCACAACAAAGTCAGAGTCCAAGAGCACCTTGAAGACCAACAAAGATTTATTCAAGGCGTGAGCTTTCGAGTGCATGCACTCTGTGCATGCACTCGAAAGCTCACGCCTTGAATAAATCTTTGTTGGTCTTCAAGGTGCTCTTGGACTCTGACTTTGTTGTGACCTCAAAGGTACAGCTGGTGGTCTGCAGGGGAGGTCACATTCTGGAGGTCACCACAGATCACGGCCAGAGCCTCTTCTTGGCACGCAGAAGGTCCCAGGCTCATTCCCCTTGGGCATCTCCCAGTTCAACGACCAGGCAGGAGGGGATGGGAAGACCTCGGCCTGAGACCCTGGAGAGCAGCTGCCGGTCTGAGAAGACAAGACTGACTTACATGGACCAGGTCAGATTCAGCCTAAGGCAGCTTCGGGTGTAAGAACCACTGTGCTAAACAACAGGGGGGCTCAGAATTTTGGGCTGCCACGGGATCACACCGCACTGTGTAGCCATGGCGGCTTCAGCAAACATGACAGGAGTCCAGCAGCACCTTAAAGACTAAAAGAAAGAATTGGGGCAAGGGATGGCCTTTTGTGAGCAGCGACTCACCTGCGTTTTATCCTGCCAGTTTTCTTCAGTCTTCCAGGTGCTGCCGGCCCTCCTGCTCTTTTCTGCTGCTACCGACGGAGCCAACCCGTCCTGAACGATGGTTTCCACACGGACGCTTGACTCTGCCTTGACTTCCTTAGCACAGCGCTGTTTTCCAGAGTAATCCACATGATGCTGCCCCCAATTTGCCCTTGTTTTGGGTTCTCCCCGTTTTGCTGGACTTCTTTTCCAAACCTAGTTTGATAGGCCCTTTCTGGAAAGATCACAGTCAAAACCTCTGCAGGGGAGAAGATGCACATTTCCTGAGATCCTTCCCACATGGGTGCCACCTGCCCCATCTCATTAGGACACTGTTTCTTCCACCCACGCAATGGAGGACTTGGTCTTTACCCCCTTTTGTCCTTGCAGAATTGAAAGAGGAACAGTGCAGGCAGCACGTTTCCCCTTTAACTCTGCAAGGAAAAGGACCAGAGGATTTTTTACAAAGTGAAAGCCTAGAGCTTCTATAGAGCCGCATTAGATCGTTGCAATGTTATAGCGATCCAGCTTCACATGACCCAAGTCATGCTGTGATGTACCCATAAACTCTCAAATACAAAAATACAAGCGTGTATGAAAGGCTGGATAAATGAGGGGACAGAGAAGGAACTAAGACCAGCTCGAGCGGAAAGAATCGTCTTTCCCATTTGAATGTTAGAAGCTGTATGAAGTTCAAAAGGAGAAGGAAGAGCTGCCTGGAATCCAAGGATGGATGCAGACCTCTCGGCCACTTCCAGAGCCTTTAGCTCAAACCCAAGACAGGAATGCGGCTCAGTTTCAGAAAAGAGGGCGGGGGGGGGGCCTGTATTGTCAAGAGGGAGGTGTCCACGGCATGCACAAATGGGCAGGCAGACATCGGTTGCTTGGAACCAGGCTAGTGGGCTTGTGCAAACATGCATGCAAAGAGCCCTCCCTGCAGCCCCCTATAGAAGTGTCCTTATGCATTCGAGCATCTGATCCCCCCCCCCTCTTCCCTGCCATTCCACCTGGAATTCAGAGGCAGCAGTCCAGAAAGCCAGAGAGGCCGGGACGTGTGCACTCAGCAAACGAGGGGAAGGGGGACAGGAGAAAACTGCACCGATCAAAAAACGCAGCTTCGCCATAAAAATAATCACAAAACTAAGCCTTTGATAGCACTTCAGAATAGCATTTGGCATCTGACAAAGAAAAACAGCAGGCGCATTAACAGGGACCGGGAGAGCCATGGCACAGGCCGGCGCAATGCTAAAATTATGCAATGTGCAATTTTACACAGCAGGGAAAGAAATCGATGCCTTTCTCCAAGTTTGCCAACTGCACAAGCCAGTGCCAAGTCACTCAAAAATATTAGAAAGCAAAAATTGTTCCAACTTCACGGCACCTCGAGTGAGCGCATGAAAGCAGCCAGCCCCTGCCTCACTTGGTCCCTTTGGAAAGCACGGCCATGGGAAATTCAGTTCCCACCTATTAGAATATTAATTCTGATGCATCAGCATTGGCACGCGATCCAAAGAAAACCTTCTGCAAACCAGTTTCGGGACGCATCCCCGTGGACGTGCTCCATGAAAGTGCCATTCAAATGCATGGAATTGCACATGGGAGTAAACGTGCCCAATTTGCACTCACTCACACAGCATCGGCTCAGGAGAGCGCACAGACTTTAGCGCCAACAGACAGAAGCCTTTCCTGGCCTCGCTGACCGCAACGAAGCCAAGCCTTTGGGGAATGAGAGCCTGGTTCCAAAGGACCGTGATCCTGAACACCCAGCAGAGGAGGTAAAGATCCTTCTATGCCCCAAAGTGGCTAGCCCGACCCAAAACCTGAAGGGACCCCCCTAACCTGCTTGTCGTCCCCCCCCCCAAAACAAAGAAAAAGGTTCTTTCGCAGAGAATAATTTCAGAAGCTCTTCTGGAGGGGAAAAAGGGTTATTACAGGAGATGTTTTGAGATGTTGACAGTTCACAGAGGGAAGAGGGCAACTCCTTCCACCGCCTCGCCTCGCTGCCAAGCTGCAGCCGTGCTTTGGAAGAGCAGCCGCATTCCACCCGCTGCAGCAAAAGTCTTCAGGCCCCCCAAAGGCCAGCCGATATTGCACAAGCCGCCCCCAGGATCAGGCCAGACTCACTTGGTCAGGTGCCCTGGGAGGAGCGGCAAGAGAAAAGCACATTTTTTGTATCCCGATTTTTACTACTCGAAGGAGTCTCCAAGCGGCTTCCCATCGCCTTCCCTCCTTCTCTGGAAAGAAGGTGGGGCTGAAAGAGCTCTGAGAGAACTGTGACTGGCCCAGGGTCAGCCAGCCGGCTGCACGTGGAGGAGGAGGGGGGAATCAAAGCCAGCTCGCCGGATTAGAGGCTGCCACTCTTAACCACGACACCCAGCTGGCTCTTAACTGCCACACTCTTGACTACACCAAGCTGGAACCTAGACCAGGAAAGCTGCAGCTGGAATAAAACATGTTAGTCCTGGAGGGGCTGCACAAGTTCAGACTTCTCTTCCCGCCTCTATTTGAGAACTTGTTTGGAAGCGGAAGGGAATCACTACACTGACGGTGGAGGGGTGGACTAGAACCAGTGGGATGAAATTAATTCAAAAGAAATTCCACCTAAACATCCGGAAGAAGTTCCTGACAGTTAGAGTGGTTTCTCAGTGGAACAGGCTTCCTCGGGAGGTGGTGGGTTCTCCATCTTTGGGGATTTTTAAACAGAGGCTGGAGAGCCATATGATAGGGAGGCTGATTCTGTGAAGGTTCAAGGGGGTGGCAGGTGACAGGGGATGAGCAATAGGGTTAGAATCATAGAGTTGGAAAGGACCTCCTGGGTCATCTAGTCCAACCCCCAGCACTATGCAGGACATTCACAACCTTAACGGATTGTGAGTGTCCTGCACAGTGCAGGGGGTTGGACTACATCAGTGGTCCCCAACCTTTTGAAGGTTGAGGACCGCCTCCGGGGGTGAGGAAGAGCCGGTGGCCCGGGCATCGCGTATGTGCATTAGCACCCCTGGTGGTGAAAACGTGCATGCATGGAGCTGCCGTGCATGCACGTTTTCACCACCAGGGGCGCTAGCGCGCATGCGCGGTAGCTCCGTGCATGCGCGTTTGTGTCTGCCAGCATGCCGGTGGCCACGCCTGTCTCTTCCCCCCCCTAGCAGCAAGAAGCTAGCCGGGCTATGAGAGAAGCGACTGCTTGGGCTTCTCGCTGGGGGGGGAGGCAGGCATGGACACCGGCGGCCCGCTACCGAGGCCTTTGCAGCCCGGTACCGGGCCACTGACTGGGGGTTGACGACCCCTGGGCTACATGACCCAGGAGGTCCCTTCCCACTCTATAACTCTATTCTATTATTCTATGACTCCTATATGATGACCGGCAGGCTGCGGCATTGTCGTGCGCCCTTGCTTTGGATGCAGGCAGCCCCTAGGGGCCGTTCGGGAGGCCAGAACAAAACTGCACCAAACTATCCTCGTCAGAAAGGCAGGAAAAATAAAACCGGTTGGACAGATCACTCTGCCAGGAAATGCTTTGCAATGTGAGCATCGGGTGGCTTTCTAAAACCCCAAGAGGCCAAGGCTCCACAACAAACCCACGGGCCACTCAAATTTGGATTTTTCTCTGAATAAAGGACATTCAGTCCCATCATTTCTCCAGCTACTTAAGAAATCGTGCCTGCCCCTCAAAATGCCACAAGAGAGATAAGAAGACACTTTCTTTTTGAGTCTTAAAACCACTCACTTAGTTTTAAGCCACATCACAATCCCATCAAGAAAGAATTTAGGATCCAGGCTGCACCACTGCTTATATCAAGAGGTGTTTAGAACAGTTAGAAAAGAAATAAAAATGCAAGAGGCAGAGAGAGATGGTGCTGTGCAAGTTAAGTAACATTTAAAACTGGATTTTGGAGGTTTTTGGTGGAGGGGGGATCGCTTGGGCATGGAATTGGGGTCCCTGTGGGTGGGCTGGTAGCTGTGAGTTCCTGCACTGTGCAGGGGCTGGACTAGATGACCCTTCCAACGGTTCTACGGTTCTATAAATAGCAGGGCTCCAGAAAATTCTATACTTACCCTGCAGTTTAGATTACCAAATCGAGTCAGGTCATCATAGAATTTCTGGCATGAGACGCTGACTACATAATGCTCCAAAATGCAGGTGGGGGGGGGGGGGAGAAAAGGGAAAAAAACAGATCATCCCTGCCTCAAATTCTGTGCTGAAAATGTAGCATTGGGATTCTGATCCCCCAACACACATCAGTTTAGACTGTGGAGGCCTGTTGTGTAGTGAAAATCTGCCTGTCAAGATTATCAAAACATTCGCCAAACTTCTCGCTTTTTCAAGCAGCTAAAAAAGCATCAAAGATCTCAGCTGATATTTGAGATCCTACCAAGTTGAGAATCCTAGTTGAGATCAATCCAAGTTGAGCTTCCCTTTCAAAGACGTTTGAAATAATGCCTGATATTAACAGTAATCTGGCCACTGAATCGGTCCTAACAGACCATCATTTTGCTTGACCAAAATTTTACAATAGAGTTTGGGCAGTGAAAATGACCAAAAGGTGATGTTGTCAAGGTGGCCATGCAGAAGAAGAAGAAGAGTTGGTTCTTATATGCCGCTTTTCCCTACCCAAAAAAGGCTCAAAGCGGCTTACAGTCGCCTTCCCTTTCCTCTCCCCACAACAGACACCCTGTGGGGTGGGTGAGGCTGAGAGAGCCCTGATATTACTGCTCGGTCAGAACAGTTTTATCAGTGCCGTGGCGAGCCCAAGGTCACCAGAAGAAGCTGGCCAGCCTGGCCTGCTGAAAGGAGAGCCATCTCCCGCCCTTCAGGGGCCAACACCTGAGAAATCAATGCAGACCTTGAGCCTGAAGGTGGACATCCAAAACAACCCCCTGAGCCCGGAAGCCAGAGAGAGGGACGCACGTTCTGCCAAACGCTAAAAATGCATCGCTGACTCCTGCTTTTGATGAAGTGCTTGCCTCCTTGCCCCCGTCGGTTTCACTGGCTCACAGGACTGTGTGTGGCACTGAACATTTGTGTTTAACCCCCCCCCCCTTTAGGGACACGGCAGGAAGAGGGGCAGCTGCTCAAGGAGGAGTTGTTGTTTGGCCAGCTTCAGGTCCCCCCCCCCACCGGCCTTCTGAACTTGGGGAAAAACAGCACAAGGGCCGCTCCACCTGCCAGCCTCTCAGCACAAGAACAGAGTTGCTGGGGGGGGGGGGGAGGAGAGATGTCGAGTTACGAAAAGAGAACATCACAGTGCACCAAACAGGCTGGAAACTCAGCTGTGTCAGCGATGCTCAGGCACAGTCGGTGTTTGTCAAGGGATGGCGTCGGGAATGCCAGAACCTTCCAGCCAGCGAAATACGGTGTTTGGCCTTCCCTCCGGAGCGCAGGGAACAAGAGGGTCAGGCCCAGTCGCTTCACTGCCCGGCAGCCCTTCAAACCATCCCTTGCCCACCTTTCCTCCTGGCAGAGCTTGACACAGCTCACCATAAAAAGAAAAAATACATTTAAGAAAACCCAAACCTAAAATGACAGCTTAGGATTGTTGCTCACTTAATCAAATGTGGCCCTCCGTAACACCATCTTCAATTGCCTTCCGAAGGTCAAAATGGAGCGGGGCCAGTCCATCCACCCGACAGACACCCAGGGGCACCCAGTGGAGCTGACCGCCAGCAGATGCAGGGTGGGAAGCTTCGCTGCAGGGGCAGAATTAGGGGGCTAATTTTATCTGCCTGTCATGCTTTTGCTATTGCATGCGAGTCGCCTTCTGCCGGGAGGGGACAGACGAGGGGAAAATGTTTCATCCGGTGAATAAATAAAAATGAACCGCCTCTGCTTCTGCGTAGGGCAAGGAGAACAGAACAGAAACATGAACCCTCCAGGGCAGCACCGCCAAAGACCGCCAAGAACAGAGTCTGCTTGCGCTGCTGGGACGTCCCCAACTCTGCATCCTCTCGGTCTCACTGGGACCGTCTCCCTGTCGTCCCCCCTCCCGTGGTGGGCCCCAAGGCAGGACACCGCTGGGCTCAGGGAGAACTCACTTCGGCAGCAGAAAATCAAGCAGGTTTGACCCCGGGAGTTACTGCGACTGGACACCGCCTGAGCTCCCAAGCCAAAGAGACACACATGCGAGATGGAACATTTAAAAAGATGTCTATAGCCTACTTTGTAAAACCACAAACATGAATGCCACGCTTAGTTCTTGTAAACAAAAGCGTTCAGGCTTCCCTCTGAGATACATATTTGAGAGTTAAGTACCTGGCACGCATGAAATTTGAGCCAGCTTTCTCTTAACCTGTTATAGATTGCGTTTGTTGACCTAAATTGAAGAAGACCAACTGGTTCTTAGATCCTGCTTTTCGCTACCTGAAGGAGTCTCAAAGCAGCTTAAAATCCCCTTCCCTTCCTCTCTTCACAACAGACACCCTGTGAGGGAGGGGAGGCTGAGAGAGCCCTGAGATTACTGAAGAAGAAGAGTTGGTTCTTAGATGCTGCTTTTCTCTACCCGAAGGAGGCTCAAAGTGGCTTACAGTCGCCTTCCCTTCCTCTCCCCACAACAGTCACCCTGTGAGGGAGGGGAGGCTGAGAGAGCCCTGAGATTACTGAAGAAGAAGAAGAGTTGGTTCTTATATGCCGCTTTTCTCTACCCGAAGGAGGCTCAAAGTGGCTTAAATTCACCTTCCCTTTCCCCACATCAGATACCCTGTGAGGGAGGGGAGGCTGAGAGAGCCTTGATATTACCGCTCTGTAAGGGGAGCTCCATCAGGGCTATGATGAACCCAAGGTCACCCAGCTGGCTGCATGTGGGGGCACAGGGAATCGAACCTGGCTCACCATGCTGGCTCTCTTGACTTAACATTGACTCAAAAGCTCTCCAGTTCCTCATCTGAGTCCTGTCCTGAATTCGTCTGAGGTGAAGAGAAGGGAAAACCGCTCAGAAGGGCGTTCAATCCCACACTGATCGGGAGAAAGATTTTCCCATCAAGACTGAAGCTGAGCTGGCACCCAGGAGAGCACGATGAAATGTAAGATTCTTGGATTCCGGAAGGTGCCGGATGAGGGAAGGAACTCAGAAATAAGAGCGTTCTGCAAGCCAGCCGGGACCATGAATGGGCTGCCATCCAGAGCTCCCACAGCACCATAGCATTGGAAGGGACCTCCTGGGTCATCTAGTCCAACCCCCTGCACTATGCAGGACACCCACAACCCTAACGGGCGCAAACCCAGCGCAGAGTGCCCTGCTTGTTTGGTCAGCCCACCACACCAGGGAGCCTCAGCCACTTCAGGCCAGCCAGAGTAAGGACGAGAACATTTGGCAGCACACGCCTCTTGCACACAATTATTCACTTCACTTATGTCCCCAAATCCACGTACTTACACTGTCTTCCTCGCTTCTACCCTCACAACAACCCTGTGAGGTGGGCTAGGTTGAGAGTATGTGACTGGCCCAAGATGCCCCACAGCAAAGCTTCCACGGCACAAATAGGGATTCGAACCTGGGTCTCCCAGACCCTTGTCTGACACCCCAACATGCTGCTGGTCCAAGGGTTGCCAGCTCCGGGTTGGGATATACGAGAAATTTGGGGGTCTCCTCCAAATTTCCCCAGGAGACATGATCTCCAGGCACCACCTGGAGGATGGCAAGCCTGGGCAGCCCCCATGCACGAGAGCTTCAACCATGCGACAGGAACATAATGCAAGAACAGTTGACAGCAGAAGCGTGTCGCGGCTCACGTGCACAGATTTTTTACTTGCTCCCCTGCAGGGCACTCCTCTGTGAAGGAAATGCCCACCTCCAAACCCACTGAAATCGCAGCTCCGCTCTGCACCAGCCCCTGAACATCGGGTCCCAAAGGGAGCACCCGCCCAGAGGGGGACCCCAGGTGCTGCCCTCATGGTTCCCTTGACTTGACATTGGCTGTTAATCTGGAATCTGGAGCCACGCTTTGCCCGATTTGGTCGTGACGGGGAAATCTCTCTCCTAACCCGCCACCCCCACCCCCCTCACATGGGAGCCCCCCCCCGGAGGGCCCGCCCTTGCAGGGAGAACAGGAGGACAGCAGCTCCCACAGGGCCTCCGGGAGTCTCTGCCGCCACCGTGAACATGGAAGCTCCGGAGTCACCAACGGTGTGCCCCCATTTAGCACGGAGAGTTTGCATTTCTTAGAATCCTGGCTTGCGGGGCTCAATCCCAACGAAGCCTCGGGCCAACCCTCCCCACCACTGCAGCACTGACAGAAACATGCCCCGGGCTGACCCCGCCCCCCCTTCAGACAAGCGACAGGAAGCAGGGCAGGGGGGGGGGAGTCTGCCCTCGACTCCATTTACGCCACACCCCGTGAACTGGGAGCCCTCGCAGAAGGCGGCCCTTTGCAGCACCCCTTCCGCCTGGCCATTGGCCCATCCTGACAGTCGGGCTCTGTGGCCCAGCCAGCGGCAAAGCAGGAATCCTCAGAAAGGACCCCAAAGAGGGGGCAGGCAGGTGAAAGCCCACTCTGCAGGAGAGGCAGGGGAGAGCTTGCCCAGGGCCAGAAAAGGCCTACTGGTCCACGGAAGCAGGAGCCCATGGCGACATGAAACGCACAAATGCCAAAAGAGCGGACACACAACTAGTTAGCCGTATCTCCCCCCCCCCCCAAGCCAACACGTGATAGATGGACACAATTTAGTCTGAAGCCACAGGCAGGGATGAGCAGCAAAAACTAAGGCGACCCGTCTCCTGCTCTCTCCATCGGCCGGTAGAACCAGCAAGCGACAAGAGATCCAAAGCGGACTTCTCGGGAGGATCAACGGCCCGGCCCAACACTATGCGGTGTGTCCTCTCACGGCTCTGAATGTGCATAATGCACAATCCCTCACAGGACGGCCTCCTGGCTCTCCCGACCGAAAGGCTCAGTAGAAGAGCCAGGTTGGTGCAGTGGTTAGGAGTGCGGAATTCTAATCTGGCATGCCGGGTTCGATTCTGCACTCCCCACATGCAGCCAGATGGGTGACCTTGGGCTCGCCACGGCACTGATAAAAGTGTTTTGACTGAGCAGGAATATCAGGGCTCTCTCAGCCTCACCCACCCCACAGGGTGTCTGTTGTGGGGAGAGAAAAGGGAAGGCGATTGTAAGCCGCTTTGAGACTCCTTCAGGTAGAGAAAAGTGGCATCTAAGAACCAACTCTTCTTCTTCTTCTTCAGTAATCTCAGGGCTCCCTCAGCCCCACCTACATCACAGGGTGTCTGTTGTGGGGAGAGGAAAGGGAAGGCGAATGGAAGCCGCTTTGAGACTCCTTCAGGTAGAGAAAAGCGGCATATAAGAACCAGCTCTTCTTCTTCTAGAAATCCCTGACATGGATGGGCCAGGCCAGCCTGATCCGGTCAGATCTTGGAAGCCAAGTGGGGCCGATGCTGGTCAGTACTGCGATGGAGACCCCTCAGGAAGTCCCGGGGGGTCGCTGCACAGAGGCAGGCAAGGGCCACCCTCCTCTGAACGCTCCTTGCCTTGGGAGCTCCAGGCCACTCAATGGCACTCACACACAAATTACCATGCTGTTCACTAATGCATCCGCCAAAGCATTATTACCTTCTTCATTTATAGTCCCGCTTTTCTCATCAGGACTTAGTGAGGGCTAAAAAGGTTGTCAGAAGCAGCAAACAAAAAAGAGGCTCAGCAAATTACAGCTACAGAAAAGACCAGCAAATAGCTACAATAAACACTCCTTCTGCATCCCAACCAGAAGGGAGGAAACGGCCCAGTCCTTGCATCCCGTTCTGAGGCCTCTTCCCCCCCATCTGCCCAACCCACCAGCCCACTTCTTTTTTATCACAGGGTACCCGAATCTCTGAAGAGAAAAGTCAGCGGGTGCCACTGGCCACGTCTAGCTAGGAGGCCTGGGAGGCAGGAGACCACGGAATCAGCTAGTCCTGTTTGTGGCCTTAGAACCTCCGTCTTAAACTAAAAAGTTCATAACAGTGGAAACTGCCATGATGGGAGTTCATAGTCTGAGGAAGAGGGCTTGCACTCGAAAGCTCCCGCCTTGAATAAATCTTTGTTGCTCTTAAAGGTGCCTGACTGGACTCTGGTTTTATTGTGCTACAGACCAACACGGAGACCCACTTGAATATAAAATCTAAAAAGTTCATGTTACACTTTGTGGAATAGTGACTCTTTGCTAAACTCGTTGCCGACCGACGCCTGAACTCCTTCAGACCCCAAAACACCATCCTGCCAAAGATGGTCTAATTGTGGATGCAATTGGGGGGGGGGAGGAATTACAACCCAGGAGGGGGAATTAAACACTATCGATGTCATGCTGAAATCTCACAGCTGCAAGCCTTAACGGTTATCTGGAAGCAGAGGAGCCTTGAGAGGGCCGGCCCCTGGACTCCCGCAAACGCTTGCAGGTGTCACTGGGCTTTTTCTACCACAAGCCACTTTCCCCCTTTTGCCGTTTTACTTTGTAACCCGCCACGAGCCGGCTTTGTCGAGAGTGGTGTGTAATAAATTTTAATAAATAAACAAAATAATACTAAAACTAATACTAATTCTAAAACTAAAACTAAAACTAATACTAAAACTAAAACTAATACTAATACTAATACTAATACTAATACTAATACTAATACTAATACTAATACTAATACTAATACTAATACTAATACTAATACTAATACTAATACTAATACTAATACTAATAGAAAGAGGAGTTAGAGGAGAGGCGAGGGGAAAACTGCCCAGAAGGCTTCCACTTTGTGCAAGAAATCCAGCGTCCGAATGGCCATGAAAGGGGCCTATGACCTTCTACCAGGAAAGGCAGGAGGGTGTTACAACTGCTCAGGAATTGCCGGGCAAGAAAGCCAAGGTCCACCTGGGGAAAGGACAGGGACGTAGAAGCAAAACTGTAGCCCTTCTGACTGACAGCCGCTCTCCGGACCAGAAGCCTTTCCTAGGCATTTACAGAAATCTGTAGTCCACCTTTCGGGCCTCATCAGGACCACCAAGACGGCTGCTGAACCAAAAACACCCATAATGAAAGCACATCTTAAAAACCAAGAAAGCCAAAGGCCCGTTAAAACAACAAAAACCAAGCTGAAATGCACACTCAAAAATACAGGAAGCAAAACGTAATCCTTGTTCTTTTATTCAAAAATGATGGTGAAGCTGCCAGCTACTGAACCTGGGATCTTCTGCGTGCAAAACAGGCACTCCACTGCCAAAGCTGCACCAGAAGCATCCTCTCGCACGGTTTCAAGGTTTTGCTCCCGAAACATTCTCCGAGAGAAGCCCTGGGTCAAGAGGCCATTGGTCAGACCGCGCCATTCCCTGAAGCTTTCCCCAAAGCCTCCCTTTGGCACGCGGAGGCAAGCATGAGCAGAAGAAGCCCACCTCATCAGCCCTGACCTGACGGGATGCACCTCTGGGGCCAAAGCACAGCCTCAGGCGCTGGAAGGCCAGTGTGGGATCCAACCCATCTTGGGATGCCTCCGCTTTCATTGGACAACAACGGTTCTGAAGCCCAGGGCAGCAAGAGTCCCCACCAGAGTCCCCGCTCGCTCCAAAATCTAGCAAAACCTGGAGGGAAACAGCCCCTTCCGACAGCCTGATGCACCCTCTACTCGGACAGCTCCAATGGAAATCCTTTTTGGAGATACAAAACACACTTACCTTGGGCGAGCCACTCAAAAAGACCTCTGCTGAGAATTAAAATTAAAAAATATATTTTTTGCAGCAACCCATTGCTGTATGGGACTTGGGAGGTCAGCTGTACACCTGTTTTCCTGGCTGATTCTGGATTGCCGAAGAGCCCTGAAAGAAGCACAACATGCATATTTTCAAGGCTAGGCGAGCCGGCAGAAACTGCTCAAAACGAGGAAGGCGAAAGAGGAACAAATAGAAAAGTCACGACGATACCGAATTGAAGCCTCACATTTTTTATAATTTGATTCTAATATTTTAAGGATTGGTGGATTCCAGAGCCCCACATTTCAAACAGAAGCTAGTAATCTTAACCCATCAATTAACCTGCATATCAAAAGGGTGGGGGGGAAATTTAAGACAATAAAACAAGTTTTTAAAAAAGAAAGCCACCTAAGTTACACATAGCACTGAAGGAACTGCGAAAATACAACAGCATTTCCCATGAGCTTCACAGACAACCCCCCCCCCCAAAAAAAAGCCAATATTAACTGCTCCCAATCAGGACACATCAAACCTTCCGTGGAAGTCTCACATTTCCAAATTGAGGAACTGAGAGATTCACCACTTCCTTTATTTCCTCTGAAAGCTTAAGTAGCCAAAGATTTGCCGGTTGGGAAAGAAGCAGCGGCTGGAATTACAAAGGGGAATTGTACAGCCGCGCAGAGAGAGGAGAGAATTAATAACATGCAATTAGTTGCTCCCTCAACAGAAAACCTGAGGGGACAGCCAGGCCTCAGCCTTATTCAGCAGCAGGTTGGCACACAATTAAAAACAAGTCCTCTATCATACAAAACCTACAAGGCTCCTGTGATTCCATGATGGGCTATTGATGGATATTACGGCCGCAACTCAGGTGCCATGCTTTCCAAACAAGCACAAAGGAGAGCGATCCAGGACAGTCGCCAAAAGCAATTCGTCCACGTCGGCTGCATTTTCAGTCTGTCTACCTTTGGGAAGGCAAGAGTTGTCCACGGATTGGTGCCCCTGTGGGCCTCGATCCAACAAATACCCCCAGAGACACATTGACCAGCTACTGTATCCCAAAGTAGCCCAACCTTGTCTCTCTTCTGAATACTCTTCAGAATAATCTTTTTCAATATAATCAGTCTGGAATCAATAGGAGTATAACAGGAGCTGAGCAAGCCCAACCTATCCTGAGTCTACCCAGAGGTCAAGCAGTGCCCAAATCTAAACTCTGCCCTGCAAGACATGACTCTGCGGGCAAAGAAAAACAACCCTGCAGCTTTTCAGAGCGCATCTTGTGTACACAACAGCCCAATGCCAAAATCCTCAACTTGAGGGAAACAAGGACCTCTGGCTAGGCAATTCTTTGGCCGCTGCTCTGAGAGGGAGGGAAAATGGTTCAATGCTCCAAGCCAGCCACAGATGCGTCCGTCTGGTGCAGCTGTCCCAAAAAGCACAGGGGTGGGGAAACCAAGAGGGGGGATAAAGAAACATAAACAAGTAGCTGCTTGGATTCAGAGCGACTTCTGGAGGCAGCAGGGAGGGAGGGAAAGAGGCCAGAGTTTCTTGCAGGCAACAGGGCAGGAGAAAAGCTGAAATGAGGGTTGAATTGATTGTAGGGCAAGGGGCACACAAGAACTGTTACGGCAGAAAGGAAGGAAGCTTCCAAGCATTCCAGGACGAGGACCGGATTCAAATGAGTAGCTGAGTTGGTCTGAAGCAGCACAACAAAATCAGAGTCCTGTATCACCTTTAAGACCAACAATGATTTATTCAAGGTGTGAGCTTTCGAGTGCAAGCACTCTTCCTCAGACTAGATTTTCTTTCCAAAATTATCCGTGCAACCCCGCCCTACGCCTTTGGTCTGATTCGTATCATCCGGTTTCAAATGCATCAGACCCTCCTCCAGAAAGTCCTCCACCAGAGAGGTCAAAACACCTCCCAAGAAGCCTCTTCCCTTTTGCTTACTAAGAGGAGACCACACAAAGACCGGCGCTAACATTACTGACAACCTGGAGGAGCGCAAAGGTTCCCGGCGGCACAGAAGGCCGAGCACTGGGGGGAAATAAGCAAACGTGCAAAACACTCATCCCGGCCGATCAAATGCAAAGTTGAGTAACTACCTGGAGAAGATTGATTGGAGTCCAGGAACGTCTTAAGAGAATTCTCAGGGGCTTTCGATGGGTTAAAGCACCTTCCCTCAGATACCTGGAAAAGAAGTCCTGACACCTTGGCCCATAAACATGTACTGGAAAGTCCTAAACCCCCCCCCCCACCCACCCACCCAGCTTGTGACCATTTTCATTGGCTTCAGAAAGAACGCAGAGCCACCCTCAGCCGGCCCAACACCCTGGTGCTCTCTGGAGACCTGGCGGCTGAATCCGAAGCTTCCAACAGAACATTCCAGAATCCTTTCCAAGGTCGGCTTTCTACCCAGTTGCACCAAGCTGCTTGGGAACAGAACTGAGGAAGAACTCACAAAATTAAGGCAGAAAGAGTAGGAACAGGGATTTGGCCAGCAGACAGAAGAGCCAACACAAGAGAAAAGGAACCTTATAGGGGCAAAGAGGCCGGCTCTCCTGGGGAGATGCCCTGATACCTCCCAAAGGGGCCTCCCAGCAAGCAGAACTTGACAGAACCAATTCAGAACCAGCAAAGACTCTGGCTCAAGGAAAGCAGGCTGAAGAGCTCCAGGTTTCCCCCCTTTTTGCTGTCCTCCTGCGGTCTTCTGGGCTCAGCCAAGTAACTGGCGTTTCCTTCCTCCAGCCCTTTTTCATTTTTAAAATTTGTATTATTTGGGACACATTTAAAGAAGCCATTTCAAACTGTTGCTCGTGGTCTTTGCCTGGCCTTCTAGGATACGTTCAACAGAATCAAAGGGTTCACTTACGGACAAAAGCAATAAAATAGAAGATTCATTTTTTAAATAATTCTGACCTCCCTTTCTAACTTTCCAGCTGAGTTTCTGCTAAATAAGGGAGTGGCAAAAAAGGTTTTTTAATTCCTATGTTTTTTTCCTATGATTTCTTTGGAAGGTATATGGGATGATTTAAAAGCAAAAAATTACCTCTGATGAGAAAACAAAGTAGAAAAATAATAAACCGAGTTTAAATTGACCAAATTGCCTGATTATATAAGCAGGCTACCAGAAAAGTTATTAAAATACTTCTTTTTTAAGGGAAATAATTCCCCCCCTCACTACGCTGCCAGACAAAATGTCCCCCCCCCACTTTCTAAACAACTGTTCTCATTTAAAGTCTTCAAGGGGGCAGGGGAACCACAGAATTCATTTATCTCCAGCATTAATTACTCTTCCTATCAAAAATCAAAATCAAGAAAAAAAATCAAGCTGCAAAACTCAACGATCAATGTGATTTGCATATTATATTATACTGCGAGCCTACAGAACATATATTAGTGTACAATTTAGAACAAAAAAAAATTAAGGAACAATATTCCACAAGTTTAAACCTCCAGGATCCCATATTGTCAAACAAAATCTGTGGGGTTGCTTTAATTGTTCAATGAAAGCATTTCATAACAAACAGAATTCCAATCCCCCCCAACACCCCAGTTCAGAAAATCTCAGAAGGTATATTAGAAAAACCAGGTTTGCCTCACAGAGAAACTGCGTATTGCAAAGAACGAGTGAAAGAAAAAGGAATTCTAATACTTGAAAATGAAATGAGAGACAACTACAGCAGAGCTAATATTGGCCAGTAAATTAATGAGGCCATTTTTAAACCTGTTAGCTTCTGAAATGCATCTATTATCCAACAACACAGAGTTAAAACAGTCCCTTTGATTCTTGGATTTGCACATTTGCTGTTCTTGATTTTCTTGCCCCAAGAAGTGAAAAGATTAAGAAAGGGGCATTAATTTCTGTTACTCTAACCCCAAACAGTCAAGCAACGAATCGGGAATGCTCAGTTGTTTTTTCCAAACGCTTTGGAAAACAAACAAACTAGAAAGTCAAGACAAAAGAAGATCTGTCTAAAGAGATTTATTTTTTGTTTTATAGCAAATGAAAGCTAAAAGGAGTCTTTCACTGATGCCTGAACACAAAGAGAAACAATTCATGACAAACAAAAAAATATATCTATATATATATATATAAATATTAAGTTGGTTTGAGGTTGCAGCAGCCTGCAATGGCTCAAGAGCAGGATGTGAAAATTGAAAACAAAAAATAAGCACTGTAATTGAAGCTCTAGATGAAATCGGTTTTCCTCTGGATGCAACAGTGTTAAAAAAACACAAAAAATCGAAAGGTCATTTAAAATGCCTTTGCACCTAAAAATGCACCAGTTTCCAAAATTTCACAAATTGTGCTGGGTTTTAGTTTAAGAAACACCCCTGTGTTTTAACATCCTTAGTCAAGATTTCTTTTTGTAAATAAACAGCACAAAACCCAGCTCTACATATTAATTCTTCACCCAAAGCGTACACAGCAAGATTATTCTTGCTTCTTTTTGTTTTTTGCAATAAATAAAATGTGCATTTTATAAATTGTGGCTCAAGCCCCCCTTTCGCTTCCTCGGAATTTAATAAATAATTCTGGTGCATAGTAGTCAGTCATATTAATATATAGCAGCCAACGGATCGCAGTTCATATATCACTCTATTGCCTTTCAAATTGTCTTCGAGAGAGTGAGCTATTTTTTTTCCTCCAATAATTTTTTTTAAAACAGCATAGATAATTTTTTAAATCTCTATAAAACAAAAACGAAAAAAACAGCATTATTTAATCCAATTGATTCCTGTATATAGTGCATTCGGCTTTTGTCGACATCTTTAAATTAATTCTTATATTATTTGCATGCCATTACATACAAACTTTCGTTTAAGACTCGTGTTTTGATATTTTTTAAAGTTTTTTTTTCCTTTTTAAAGTCACCAAGCAAATTAAGGAGGGGGGGGGCGGGAAGAAGAGAAGAAACTAACGTCTACTTATGTACACAGTGGACACCTTCAATAAGTTAGTCTGGCTCAGGTTTCCCGTTGGCTTCAAAACAAGGCGCCCAGAGGGCGGAAAAGAAATCCGGGAGGGGGGTCCGAAGACGGCAAGCCCCCCCCTCCCGCCCCCGTCCAGGGGGCTCAGAGGCTGGGGGGCTCCGGGGAGAGAAGGAAGGAAGGAGGGAGGGAGGGGGGTCAGAAAAACATTCTGCACTAACGCAGCGCTTAAGACGGTGCCCGGACCGGAGTTCTGCTGCCGTGTCCGCTGGAGGGGCATCGAAAATGTGCCCTGAACTCAGAACCCAGAAGAGAGGCAGGAAAGGAGACCTGTACAGGGGGGGGGGGGAGAGGGGTGGCCTGGCTCATGCTTCGCTTGGGTCTCTTCTTCATCTGGTCGAGTAGAAAAGAGAGAGGGGGGGAGAGGGGGGGAGGGCGATTACTGAAATCCCATACATGTCCGGCATGCAGGAATGGTTCCAGGGGCGGCGGAGGCGGCTCTTGCCCCGACGGAGCGTCCCGGGGCCGGGGCTTGTCCTTGGTCGGGGCTCCAGGGCCGCTTCCCCGACGGGGCTGGCGGCGGCGGTGGCGGGCAGGGAAAGCGTCTCTCGGCGGCGGCAAGCGCGCCCTCCGACGGGGCGGACGAGACGGGCCGGGGCGCTTCTGTCCGGGGGCGGGTGGGTGGGCAGCGCGGGGGCTCTACAGGAAGAAGTCCGCGGCGCTCTTGGGCGGGTTGGGCGGCGGCTGGGGCTGGGCCTGGGCCGGGGAGGCGTCGCGGGCGGCGAAGGAGCGTCCGGCGAGCTTCTCGTACTTCTCCTTGTAGAGGTCGCGCTCCTTGGCGAGGCGGGCCACCTCCTGCTTGAGCTGCTCCACCTGGCCCTGCAGCTGGCACTTCTCGCTCTCCAGGATGTGCCGCTGCTGGACGCGCTTGTAGCGGCACGACTGGGCGTAGCCGCGGTTCTTGAGGGTGCGCCGCTTCTGCTTGAGGCGGATCACCTCCTCCTTGCTGAAGCCGCGCAGCTGCCGGTTGAGCTCGCGCACCGACATGGACACGAGCTGGTCGTCGGAGAAGCGCTCCTCGAGGCGCAGGTGGTGGTGGTGGTGCGGGTGGTGGTGGGCGGCGTGGTGCAGGTGCGCGTGGTGGTGGTGGTGGTGGTGGTGGTGGGCGCCGGGGCCGCCGGACGGGTGGTGCGCGTGGGCGGCCGGGCCCAGCTCCTCGGACGGGAAGGGCGTCCCGCCGCCGCCGCCGCCGCCCCGGAAGCCGTCGTAGGCGCCCTGCGGGTGGTGGTGGTGGTGGTGCGGCGTGCCGATGAGCGCCTCCACGGCGTCCTCGGGGGTGAGGTTGAGCGCCTCCGGGTTGAGGTGCTGCGGGTAGCTGGACATCCAGTAGAGCTCCTCCAGCTGCGCCTTGCCCGCCGCGCCCGTCGGGTGTCCGGCGGCGGGGTGGGCGAGGCCGGGCGCGGGCTGGCCGCCGGGGCTGGGCGCGCAGAAGCTGGGCGAGGAGGGCACCGACGAGCAGGGCGTGCTGAGCGGCGTGGAGGAGAGCGAGCCCGGCGGCGGCAGGCGGTGGCAGAAGCGCTCCGCCTCGGCCGGCTCCTTCTTCACCTCGAACTTCATGAGGTCGAAGTCGTTCACGTACTCGATGGCCAGCGGGCTCGTGGGCAGGTCGGCCGCGCTCATGGCCAGCTCCGACGCCATCTCAGGGCATAGAGCGGCCCGGCCCGGCCCGCGCGGGGGCCTCGCCCCGCCCGACCCCTTCCGACGGCGCCCCGCGCCCCGGCCCGCCGAGCAGGAGGACGAGGACTAGGAGGCGGCGGCGGCGCCCGGGGGAGCCTGGCCGGCAAGTGGCCCGCCGGGGCGGGAGGAGGGCCGGCGCCGCCCGCTTGCTGCCTCGCTGGATCTCGCACTCACTCACTCACTCAGCCGCCGGCCCCCCTGGCGCCGGACAAGCGCTCCCACCGCCGAGCCCGGCCGGGGCCCCGTCGCTGCCGCGCAGAGGGGGCCCAGCCGTCGCCCCCGCCGCCGCCCCCGTGCTCCCTGCTGGAGAGGCTCCGCTGCTGCTGCTGCCCGGGGAGGCGCCCTGCCCTGCCCTGCCCTGGTCTGCGAGGCCCGTCGCGGCCGCCGCCCCCCCTCCGCGACGACAGCAGCAGCAGCAGCGCCCCCCGCCCACCCGCGCGTCCGCCTCTCGCCCTCGGCCAGGGACTGGAGCGCTGAATGGAGCCGGCCGCCTTTTATAGGGAGCGCCGCCAGGCCCCGCCCGCCGAGGCGGGGGCAGCCGCCTCCCTGCCTATAACCAGCCCGGGCTGGCGGGGCGATTTGCCTATCCCTATAGCAACCCCGGGGTCCAGCTGTCACTCTCGGCCCGAACAGCTGGAAAGACGACGGCGAGGGGGAGACTGGGACGCGCGCCCTCTAGTGGCCGCGCGCCGGGAGAGCAAGCGGGCGCCCCTGCGCTGAGCTGGCCAAAGAGCGCCCTTCGGGGTTGGCGCCTGCTGCACCGGGGCCCTAAGAGCAGCCCACTCTTGTGCACTCCCCTGGTGTGGGAGAAGCAGAGGGGATGGCGCAGCTCTGCAGAGCCGGACAAAAGCCCAAGGGCAAGGCCCCCCCCCCCCGGGAGGAGGCGCCGAAGGGAAAGCAGGAGGCAAGATCGCTTCCTTCCTCGCGAGAAGGACACAACCCGTTCCTTGGTCCCTCCAGCAACAACAGAAGCGTCTCCCTCCTGTCCACAACGCAAAACCTCTCCTAGAAGCCCAGGCAAAGACCGCAAGCAAAAGGCCCAGAGGGCCCCTTTAGAGCATCCGAGGACCACAAGCCCTCCCAAGGGAAAGCACGCCCAGTGGGCCTTTAGACACCCCCTCCGAGGCTGGCTTTTTGTACTCCGACTAGCGGAGACCACCTTTTCCTTTTAGCTGGAAAGGGCAGGGGCCTCTGGCCTGCCAAGCAGATGTTCTGCCAGAGCCCCTCTCTGGTGGGAATGAAGGACCTCCGGCCCCTTCAGCTGAACCCTGAAGCAAACCAGATCACGGGAGGTGATGGTGCCGCTTTACTCTGCTCTGGTTCGGCCTCCCGTGGAGTCCTGTGTTCAGTTTTGGGCACCCCAGTTGAAGAGGGATGTAGACAAACTGGAGCGTGTCCAGAGGAGGGCAACAAAGAGGGTGAGGGGTTTGGAGACCAAGACCTATGAAGAAAGGCTGGGGGAGCTTGGCCTGTTTAGCCTGGAGAGGAGACAACTGAGAGGGGACCTGAGAACCATCTTCAAGTATTTAAGAGGATGGAGCAGAGTTATTCTCTCTTGCCCCAGAGGGATGGACCAGAACCAATGGGATGAAATTAATTCAAAAGAAATTCTGTCTGAATTCTAAATTTCATCTAAATTCTTCTTCTGTTAAGAAGAAATTCCTGACAGAGTGGTTTCTCAGTGGAACAGGCTTCCTCGGGAGGTGGTGGGTTCTCAATCTTTGGAGATTTTTAAACAGAGGCTAGAGAGCCATCTGATGGAGAGGCTGATTCTGTGAAGGCAAAGGGGTGGCAGGTGCCAGTGGATGAGCAATAGGGTTGTGAATGTCCTGCATAGTGTCCTGCATAGTGCAGGGGGTTGGACTAGATGACCCAGGATGACCCAGGAGGTCCAACTCTATGATTCTAAGCTGGCAGCCTGCCCACTAACATTAAAACCAGCTGGAGGAGCATACACCATTGAACACTGGATGAGAGGCAAGTGGGCACCAACAGGAGCCTCTGATATGTCCAAGGGCAGCCCCAAAGGGAGCGCATTACAGTAGCCCAGCTTGGATATCAAAAGGGCTGTAGATCAAGGTGGTTGAGTCAACTGAGTCTAGAAGCAGGGAAGCTTGCACGCCTGAATAAGATGAAGGAAACCATTAGTAAGAAGTGGAGTCTCCTCCAAGCAGTGGCCAGACGAATCCGGCACAGACTGGGGGCAGGCTGTCCATATTCCCTGCCGGCTCCGCCCATCTTTGTCTGCCCCCCTTGACCACTGATTTGACCCAGCCGGCCCCCTCAGGCATCTGAGGGGGAGCGGATATGCCTGGCTGACATGGCCTACCCCTTATGGGCTTTCAAGGCCCGGGACATTGCCTGCCTCCACGTCATGACCCCGATCTTCCTTGGTCTAGATACCTGCTTAGCTTCCAAGATCTGCCAAGATCGGTCTGGCCTAATTTCTCCAGGTCAGGGTAGCTGTTGATCCTTGCCCCCCCTTTCATCCCCTGATCCTAACTGCTTGAGGTTAAAATGCATTTTGTATCCGTGCTCATTCCCAGTCTACTAGCGTCGGAGAGACCAACAAGACATGGGGGCAGGGAAATGAGCTTTTGAGAACAAAGCACCCTTGGCCAGGTACCCCGAAAACCGTGCTGGTCAAGCAGGGACTCCAGTCAAGCTGCTCGGACCAACCCAGCTGCCCTCTGAAATGGTTCTTACAACTTCATGTAGTCCAGGAGTGGCAAAATGGTGGCTCTCCAGATGGCTATGGACTACAATTACCATGAGCCCCTGCCATTGCAGTGGCTCATGGTAATTGTAGTCCACAGGCATCCAGAGAGCCACCATTTTGTCACCTCTGTGAGAGGTGAAACCCTGGATAGGCCGTTGGCCTGATCCGACATGGCTTCTCTCATGTTCTTAAAAGCCCTGCTGGGTCAGGCGGATAGCCCACCTAATCCAACATCCTGTCCAACCCAGCAAGGGGTTGACTGCCTTTGAATGTGGAGGTTCCCTTTACTCACCATGCCTTTGCTAGAATGGCCCTCCATGAACCTTCCTAATCCCCTTACGATACCATCACGACACCCCCCTGCAGCCAATTCCACGTGGGAGTCGCTCGCAGAGGAAAGAAGAATTCCCGTTGGCCCATCAGCTACGTGGGGTGCCCCCAAGTTCTGGTATTTGGGGAGAGGGAGAAACTGGTCCCCTTGTGCCATCCCTCCACCCTAACAGAAAGAGGACGGGCAGTCGCACAGCATGGCCATCTCTGGGCCAAAGGGCTCCAGCCATCCAGGGACTCCCAGGAAAACGAGGCTGCCAACCAAGAGCTCCTGCGGGCAGCCCTGCCTGACTGCTGAGTTCAAGGGGAGCCCAGCCCTGCCAGCGAGATCTTCCTCACCCCAGCCCCTTCCTCCTTCTGAGAGGAGCCCTGCTGCAGAAAGCTCTTGCCCAGGGAGATCCTGCACAGCTCTTGGGAACCTCCCTCCCCTCACAGGGAGCACAGAGACAGGCCCGGTCCCTACTGCCCTGCATGCGGTCGGAGGGAGACGTTACCTGCTCTTTCCCCGTCTGCCAGCCGGCTGGAGGCCAGGAAGTCTCCAGTGGAATCGATCGGCAGCAAGGACAGGGGAGGCCCGAGGAAGCCCCGCGTCAGCAATGCAAAACGAGGCTGCGGAATTCTCCGCCACTGGATGCTGCAGCCGCAGGAGAAAGGACGACACCAGCTCAGGGGTGGGGAAGGCAAAAGGGGGCTGCCACCTGCATCTGCTAGGAGTGCAACCCCCAGTGTCAGAGGCAGTCTACCTGTGCTTGACCGCAGGGCAGGAGAGTTGCCAGCCTTGTGATCCTCTCAGGGACTCTGGCCGGCCATTGTGCGGGAGCCGCCTGACGCATGCATTTCTGGCGCGCTCCAGCACAGCGCTGCTGGAATCTTTCAAGACTTACCTTTTTGTTGCTTTTTACTCCCAGGAACAGGCAATTGAGCCCAGCTGCTGCTTGGGCCGGGTTGGGAACCACACCTCCCGGCCTCCGTGTGGCTTTTGCACACCCCTCAGTGCTGGAAATCAAAGTGCTTCCAGCTCAGACGGACAGGGCTCCGCGCGGTTTCCTGCTGGCTCAGCAGAGGCAGAAATTCCAGGTTGGCTTCATTTAGCAGCTACAAATGGAAGAGGGAGCAGCAGTCAGCGATGGGGGGTGGGGGTGGCTGGAGGGCTCTTGTCTTTGCTCACAAGGAGCGTGCATATCCTTCCCCACACCCCCAAAAACTACACGGGGGGAAAGGGGGGGAAAGAGACAATAAAAATGCATTTATTTAAAATGTTGATGCATTTCCTTTCTGTCCAAAAAATGCACTAGATCGCTTCCCATCAACTCAAAGAAAAATGTCCTGAAGGAATGCTCTGAAGGGGTGACAAAGAGGATGAAAACATCAACACAGCAAAGAATTGCAGCTAGACAACTTTGTGGAAAGAGACGTTCATGAAACAGAAAGAGCCCTTACGCACATCAGTAGAAATACTGTTACGTCAGCTGAATGGCAAAGTGCTAAATTTTATCACGCTTTCCAGCCTCTCCTCACCTTTTCTGCTGTCTCGCCTTTGTCTGCTGCCTTTTCTCACATCTCACCTTCCACGTGTGCTGCTGGAAATGGCGGAAGAGAGCAACGCACGTTATACGCATGATGCATCCGCCTGTCAATCAATTCAGAGAGCCAATCCCCTTTATATTTTAAAGGTCTCACGATACCTGCTAATTTTTTAAATTCATACTTCTCTGTTGAAACGCCTATGCATGGAATCATAGACATATAGTGCTTTTTGAACGCCACCCCCTATGGAATCATGAGTCTTTGTACTGTTGTTGTTTTTGATGTATTGACTGGCCCCAGGTCACGCAGCAGGTTTCCGTGACACAAGGGGGGATTCGAACACAGGTCTCCCAGGCCTTAGCGAAATCACATGTGCCCTCTCATGTCATCCGAGAGCCCTCTTCTCTCAGGACTTTTGATATTGCAAAGGGCAGTCGGGGGCCAGTGAAGAAGCAGCCAACTCCGGAGGCCACTCAGGCTGCAAGCTGGTCCCAACCTGGGAGCTGAAATGGGGAGGGGGAGGGTGGCAGCCTACTTGAGGTAGCCTGTCTTTGGTACTTCTGGGGTGGGATGGATCTCTGCGGCTCTGGCACATTTGTCCTCGTTTCCCTTGTCCACTTGGCCCACTTCTCGCCAGGACCTCTCCAGCCCTTCCTGGTCGGCTCTCAAAGGAGCTCAAGCTGCTTTTGAATTCTTATCTCACCAATTCTTCCTTTCAGGGCCTCATTTCCAATTCTGATCTCACGATTTTCAGTCCTTTAAGCCAGCATTGTGTCTCCTGACCCTCCAGCTATCCCATGTCCCCGGATGAAAAGTATCAGGTTGCCCCCCCCCCCACTGAGGGGGGTCGCCTTCAAGGCTAGGCCTGGGGGTTGCTGACACGTCTCTGGTCTCATACAGGCAAAGGTAATAAACCCGTTTCATGTTCAGGCGGGTGCCTGATGCTTTCCTGGACACCCAGGGGCAATTGCAGGGTGACAAAGTAAGAAACAAGGCAGAATTTGCTAGCCAGTCCACCACAGGCCTGGGAGCCTGGCGTTCTGTCCAAGGAAGCAGGGAGGGCTAGAGTTCAAGATCCAAAGCAAGGCAGGGATCAGAAAAGATCTCGCTCTGAAAGTAAACACAATTAGTAACAAGACGCAGACAATACTCTGCTCTGCCAAGAGTCTTGGAAGACAGAGCAATAATTGTGAAAGTCGCTCCCACAATTGGCTCTGCCCGCCTCTCTGCTTTTATCACCCTAATTAGTGAATCATTGAATCCTCTTCGTCTCAGTGTCAGGAGCCGAGACCAGGGGGCGCATCGGGGTGGGTGGATTAATCTAGGGAAGACCGGATGGACACACACTTGGCTCCAGCAGCCCTACAGGACCCACTTCCAGGACCCACAGCTGGACATTCTACCACAACACAGAGGGAACGGTTCATTGGCAGGCCTTCCTGGAGCATCAACAAGGTGGCACCAACAAGGGGCCCCGTCGTGCTATTCAGACCGGGTTTTGCTTGCTCCGTGCCACGGACAAAGCGAGAGCCGGATCCCTTGACATTCACCACCTGAGCTTCCCTTGGTGGTTCGCAGCAAGCGGTTTCGGGAAGAGAGTCCCTTCAGCGGCTGGACGTAGGGAGCTCCTCTGGCCTCGGCTTGTGTTTGCTTCCCCTTGCAAAGGACGCCCGTTCCACTGCTGGAAAAGACATTCAGGTGGGAGGCCACGTTGGTCTGGAGCAGCAGATCTAAGATGAGTCCAGTTTTATTCTGGGCAGAAGCATTCATGCGCAGGCACCCAGAAGAAGGAAGAACCCCCACCCCCACCCCCACCCCCACCCCCACCCCCTCGTGCCTGATGCTTCTGTCGGTTGTCTTTGTCCTGCCCCCCCCCCCGCCATCTCCTGCTCGCTTTCCCATGACTGGGCTGTCGATATCGTTAAATGACTCCCCCTCCCCCCCCCCGCCCAACAGTGATTGAAATTTCTTTTAGGAAACGGCCTGAAATATCGAGGAGATGCTGAAGTGTTTCAGGTATGTCGCTGGGAGGGGAGCAGCAAGAGGCTCGCTTGAAAAAATGAAACCTGGGAATGCAGAGAACCTGCTGAAACTATCCTCGCAGAACTGCAATGTTCTATCAGTATTTGAGGGACGTTTCATAAAGGGGAGGTGGCTGAGAAGCCACCGATGGACGACAGACCCCTTCTTTGAAAGTCCTCGTTCCTCAGGACACACGGAAGAAAATCAACTGACTCCGGATCCTTAGAGAGGCACGGGAAAGGCACGCGTGTGGAAGAGCCCTCGCCCCAGGTAGGTTCCCGCCCTTGAGGATCAACCCCCCAAAAATGTCAAGAGTAACTCCACGTGGAAAAGGTCTTCACGGTTTCCAGGACGGAAAAGCCGCTATAAGTTGGCTCCTGCTTCTCTATCCAAACAAACCTTTCCCAGGGAACTAGGGCTCCTTCCACACATGTCGAAGAATGCCCATTCAGTGTGCTTTTGCAGCTGGATCCTCCTAAGCAGAACAGGAAAATCTACTTCTAGAGTGCATTGAAAGGGCGTTGACCAATGGGTGCGGACTGGACCTAGGATTGTACTCTAAGACGATGCAGTGGGCATCAGCTCTTGGATCACCCCAGGCTCTGCTTTCTGGCCACATTTATTTATCCCATGGCGAGGGGGTTCTGCAGCCAGAGATCCGAGGATTGTCCCACAACCCAAAGATGGTTCCCCATTTCCTGCCTCTGCATTAGGGCCCCTTGTGTTCCTTGGGGGAACTCCCACCCAAATCCGTGGAGGTCTCCCATCCAAATACAAGCATAGCTTCCAAGATGGGACAGGGATGGGCCGGCCTGGGCTTTCTAGCCACAAAAAGCAAACTCTCCGGGATCTGCCAGAGAAAGGGAAGGTTTGCTGGCCCAGGGAGGCTGGTGTCCCCCAAACTAGTTCCTCAGTCCTGTGCATGACAACAAATATATCCCCTTGATTCACGACAGCTAAACAATGAATATACGCAATGAATATATTGCAAAAGGCAGTTTTGGGAAGTGCCATGTTGGCCTGCAGGACCACAGCTAGTTCCAAGCTCAGGGTCCCCCTGGAAACCGGGGGGCTTTGGGTGCCTCTTCCACAGACCCAGAAGGCCCCTCTCTCTGTGTTTGTTATGGGGAGAGGAAGGAAAAGGTGTTTGTAAGCTAGGGTAGTGAAAAAGCGGGGTACAAAAAACCAGCTCTTCTTAACAAGCGCTTTCCCCACAACCATGAGGACTAGGAGCTCATTGCTGGAACAGGTTTAAACATGTCAAGATTTATGAGCTGGTTTTCTGAAGGTGAAGAGAGGGGGGAATAGTCGTGGTAGGAAGATCCATCTGGTTTGGGGCTGCAAAATATTCAATAACAAGAAACGAGCTAAAGAGTATCAGACCAGTTGTCCAGGAAATTTGAATCCCCACTCTGCCTTGGTGTCCTTGGTCTGGCCACCTTCTCTACACCTGGCCAACCTCTCAGGGTTGTTGTGCAGATAAAACAGAAGAGAATGAGGAAAGCTGCTTTGGTTCCCCCTTGGGGAGAACTGGATGGAGGTGTGTGTTAAGTGTTAAGAGACATCAAGCTGCGTCCAAGCTAAGGCTCACGGACAGAAAGTCCCAGGTTCGATCCCCACTTAAAAGGATCAGGAGGTCAGTGAAGGGAAAGATCTCAGCCTGAGACCCTGGAGAGCAGCTGATGGTCTGAGGTCTTGCCAGTGGTGGGCCCTCGTGGTCTCTCTCCTAGAATCACAGAATCACAGAGTTGGAAGGGACCTCCTGGGTCATCTAGCCCAACCCCCTGCACTATGCAGGACTCTGACATCCCTCTCGCTCCTCCACTGTCACCTGCCACCCCCTTGAGCCTTCCCAGAATCAGCCTGTCGTGTTGGTTTCCCTCTTCTGCTGCTGCTTTCGGCTTTTCCTGGCACGACTGCCATGCCCAGGGACCCCCGTCTTCTCAGAATGTGACCGAAGTCTGGGATACCCATGAACTGAAGAGGCGACGCGAACATCTCCTTGGCTGGAGCTCTCTCTGCGGCCGGTCTTTTCTTGGTGTCCCGGCCATGCCAGAAGATTAGCAGCTCCCTTCAGCCGGCACAGGGACACACGTCACCCCCCCCCCTCCCCGATCTGTATTAACAGCTGCCTCCGTGCATGGAAATGAGACATTAAAGGATTAGGACCCGGAACGCGGCCAAGGGCTGCTCTCGCCCCCCTTCTCCCTGGCGGGGCTGGGAGGAGGGCCCAGGCTGGGGTGGGGGCTCTATCTTTAGGCGCTGGGCCCGAGGTGCGCCGGAGGGGGCTCCCGGGATCCCACGGCCGGCCGTGGAGCAGCTGCCTGCCCCTCCGGCCCCCGGCCCTCCCTCCCTCCCCGCCCGAGCCAAGCCTGGTCACCCAAGACGGATCCGAGCAGGTAGAGTGACATAACCAGTGGGCGGCCCCTGGGAACTAGAGCTCCGCGTCATCCCTCCCCTTTTAGCAGCAGGTGCGACAGAAGCCACCGAGGCCTTGCCAAGACAGGCCGGGATGGGTGCAGGGGGCTGGCGAGTGGGGAGGGGCGCCCAGCTTTCCCAGAGGGGGGCTTGCAGCCGTCAAAAAAGGATTCTATAAACAAGGGAGTGGGGTGGGAGGCCTCCTACTAGCGACCCAGCAGGCTAGAGTCAAACCTAGAAGCGCCTTCAAGAACAACAAGCTCTGCGGAGTAGAAGCTTTTGAGAGTCTGAGCTCCCTTCGGCAGATGTCAGAGCACTGATTTGCAAAAGGCCACAGCCCCTAAATCTTGTCGGTTCGTAAGGGGCTCCTGGACTCCAGCCTAGCTCTCCTCCTGCAGACCAACACGGCCACCCTCGGAAACCAGCTACCCGCCAAGTGGGTAGGAGGGGCCGGGGGTCAGTGGCAGAGCATCCACTGGGCACCCAGGAGGTGTTTCAATCCCCGGCATCTGCAGTTTGAAAAGGACCAGGCAGTAAATGGTATGAAAGACTCCTGCTTCACGCCCTGGAGAGCGGCTGCCAGTCTGAGAAGACAATCCAGACTCTGATAGGCTGCCGGTCTGGCCCAGCATAAGGCATCTTGGTAGAATCATAGAATCCTAGAGTGGGGAGGGACCTCATGGGTCATCTAGTCCAACCCCCTGCACTATGCAGGACACAACCCTCTCGCTTACCCACTGTCACCTGCAACCCCCTTGAACCTTCACAGAATCAGCCTCTCCGTCAGATGGCTCTCCAGCCTCTGTTTAAATATCTCCAAAGATGGAGAACCCACCACCTCCCGAGGAAGCCTGTTCCACTGAGGAACCACTCTGACGTCAGGAAATTCTTCCAAATGTTTAGACGGAATTTCTTTTGAATTAATTTCATCCCGTTGGTTATGGTCTGTCCCTCTGAGGGTCTTCTCAGGGGAAGGCCTCGGCCTCTCTGCCCTGTGGCTGGCCCTGCAGAGGAACTGGCTGCCCCCTGGGTGAGATGAGAGGCTGGACTGGAGGGACCCTCCCTGGCCTGACCCAGCAGGGCTCTTCTGAGGGTCTTCTCAGGGGAAGGCCCCGGCCTCTCTGCCCTGTGGCTGGCCCTGCAGAGGAACTGGCTGGCCCCTGGGTGAGACGGGAGGCTGGACTGGAGGGACCCTCCCTGGCCTGACCCAGCAGGGCTCTTCTGAGGGTCTTCTCAGGGGAAGGCCCCGGCCTCTCTGCCCTGTGGCTGGCCCTGCAGAGGAACTGGCTGGCCCCTGGGTGAGACGGGAGGCTGGACTGGAGGGACCCTCCCTGGCCTGACCCAGCAGGGCTCTTCTGAGGGTCTTCTCAGGAGAAGGCCTCGGCCTCTCTGCCCCGTGGCTGGCCCTGCAGAGGGACAGGCTGGCCAGTTGGTGAGCTAGGTTGTTGCAGTGACTGGACCACTGATTTGATCTGGCTGGGCTCTAATGTTCACCGATCCGAGAAACGAACCCCTCAGGGCCTGGGGTGGTGGAGAAAGGGGTCGTGCAGTTTCCTGGGGCGTTTTCAGTATCCAGAGACCTTGCTCTTTAAATATTTCAACACCTTTGCCTTCCCCAAACCTTGCACAGCTTCACGCCAAACCCAGAAGAAAAGCCATGACCCCCGAGGTCCCTTCCAACTCTATGATTCCTCCCCATGCGCTTCCATTAGCACAGGAGCAATCCTTTCCTGACCCGAAGGAGGCACGCCACCTTCCCCCTGGCAAGCCTTGCCCTGGAACGGCAGATGGGGAAGTTCTCGGACTCGGCTTCCAAGTCACTGAACGTCCTTCAGCCCGGGCGGAGCATGAATCGCAAGAGGAGATGCCCAAGGCGGGGAGGGGAGCTGGACAGCTGCAGGCCCTGACCTAACATGGGCTGCCCGAACTTGTTTATACGCCTCCAGTGTGAATCCTGACCCCGGACTGCGGGTCAGGTTTCATCCCAAGAAGCCTCCGCAAGGGCGGGATCCATCGCCCGACGGCATTGTCCGCGTGGTTTGCCGGGACGGCTGCGGGGCCAGGAAGCGCCCCAAATGTCATGGCCGCTTGTGTCGGACATCCAACACCCTGACTGAAAAGGAAACCTCCCCTAATCCCAGCCCAAGGAGCCCAGGGAAAGGGGCCGGCAGGCTGCACCTGCAGATGGATGGATGGGGAGGAGGGGCGTCCATCACGTTGCCAGCGGAGTGGTTGTGTGTGTGTGTGTGTGTGTGGGGGGTTTGCTTTCCCCTAAGATGACTCCTCAGGGGAGGGGGCTTTGGGGCAGGACTTTCCCTAAACTTTCCCAGAATGGTCTTGGGTCTGCCCAAAGAGGCTGGAGTCAGGAGGGAGTCAGGGCTCGGCTGCTGGGCGGGTGGAGAAGCTACCTAAGCCCCCGCTGGGTACAGAGAATACCTTGGCCTGTTTTGCTTATTCTTCTATTTATTCCCCGTCCCTCCAGCGTGCTGGTTCCGGGTGGCTTCCTGCAGAAAAACAAGCATCATAAATAGCTGGCTTTTAAGGGCGTTTGCGGTCTGGGCCCCTCAAATCTCCTCAGGCCCCGCAGGGCGTTGTGCTCGGCCTATATGAACCTGTTGGAGGCTGCCAGCCCGAGGGACATTTGCCCGGCCTCAGCCAGGGGCTTTTCAGTCCTGGCCCCAGCCTGGTGGGATGAGCTCCCGAGAGAGCTGAGGGCCTTGACGGAACTCTCCTGCTTCCGCAGGGCCTGCAAGACTCTTCCGCCAGGTCTTCGGCTGAGACCGGTGCTAGTAAGTTGCAGGCCCCCTGCTGGGGAGCCCATGGGTCGAGTCATTCCATGTACCCCCCCCCCCGTGATGTCGCATGTCATCCGCCCCGAGCCATGTGGAAGGGCGGCATAGAAATAAAACAAACAAACAATCTATCCGG